>NC_058081.1:267558205-267886884 GCF_014858855.1 Bufo gargarizans | reverse complement strand
TGCAAAAAATGTCACACATGTGGTATCGCCGTACTCAGGAGAAGTTGGGGAATGTGTTTTTGGGTCTCATTTTACATATACCCATGCTGGGTGAGAGAGATATCTTGGCAAAAGACAACATTTCCCATTTTTTTATACAAAGTTGGCATTTGACCAAGATATTTATCTCACCTAGCATGGGTATATGTAAAATGACACCCTAAAACACATTCCCCAACTTCTCCCGAGTATGGCGATACCACATGTGTGACACTTTTTTGCAGCCTAGGTGGGCAAAGGGGCACACATTCCAAAGAGCACCTTTCGGATTTCACCGGTCATTTTTTACAGATTTTGATTTCAAACTTCTTCTTACGCATCTGGGCCCCTAAAATGCCAGGGCAGTATAACTACCCCACAAGTGACCCCATTTTGGAAAGAAGACACCCCAAGGTATTTTGTGATGTGCATAGTGAGTTCATGGAAGTTTTTGTTTTTTATCACAAGTTAGTGGAATATAAGACTTTGTAAGGAAAAAAAATCATCATGTTCCGCTAACTTGTGACAAAAAATAAAAAGTTCTATGAACTTACTATGCCCATCAGCGAATAGCTTAGGTTGTCTACTTTCCTAAATGGGGTCATTTGTGGGAGTTTTCTACTGTCTGGGCATTGTAGAACCTCAGGAAACATGACAGGTGCTGAGAAAGTCTGAGCTGCTTCAAAAAGCGGAAATTCACATTTTTGTACCATAGTTTGTAAACGCTATAACTTTTACCCAAACCATTTTTTTTTTTTATCAAAGACATGTAGAACAATAAATTTAGCGAACAATGTATATATGGATGTCGTATATATGGATGTCGCAAAATTTTACAACTGAAAGTGAAAAATGTCATTTTTTTGCCAAAAAATCGTTACATTTAGATTAATAACAAAAAATGTCAGCAGCAATAAAATACCACCAAATGAAAGCTCTATTAGTGAGAAGAAAAGGAGGTAAAATTCATTTGGGTGGTAAGTTGCATGACCGAGCAATAAACGGTGAAAGTAGCGTAGTGCAGAAGTGTAAAAAGTGGCCTGGTCATTAAGGGGGTTTCAGCTAGGGGGGTTGAAGTGGTTAAAGGGAACCTGTCACCGGGATTTTGTGTATAGAGCTGAGGACATGGGTTGCTAGATCGCCGCCAGCACATCCGCAATACCCAGTCCCCATAGCTCTCTGTGCTTTTATTGTGTAAAAAAACAACAACAATTTGATACATATACAAATTAACCTGCGATGAGTCAGAGCTTGAAAATATGACTCTTTTTTACACAATAAAAGCACACAGAGCTATGGGGACTGGATATTGCGGATGTGCTAGCGGCTATCTAGCAGCCCATGTCCTCAGCTCTATGCACAAAATCCCGGTGACAGGTTCCCTTTAAGGGAGATAGAGAGAACTAGAGAATGTCATGTAGTATGGAGCTTCCTTCCCCACATCTGACTATGGATAAAAATGATAAAAAATGAAAGGGCAACATCAGATCATCAAAAAGGTGAAAAGGTGCAAATTACAATTTCATTTATTGATTAATAGGATTCTGTTGCTTCCCTTTCTGTATACCTTGTAGGCTAGAACTCCTCACTGGCAAGGATCTTGTGATGTCACACGGTCATGTGACATGCTGAAGTCACATGTGTTTGAAGCAGCTGGGGAATGTAGGAGAAGAAGGGTAATATCTACAGTAGATCCCCTGCTCTGTGGTGATAAACATTAATAATATCATTAAAAAAATAATAACCAACCCTAATCATGCTTTTAAGGGTGAGATGCGTGGTTACCTTAGAGATTGAGGCTTTGAATGTCACATGACCATGTGACATCACAAGGTCCCTACCATGGATGGAGTTTAAACACAAACATACTTGTACTAAGCAGGCTGTAAGAGTTTGAGGCTTTAATCAGTGGCGTACCTCCAATGGAGGCAGCTATTAGGGGCCGCTAGGGGAGGGGAGCCCGTGGTGTATGAAAGACCCCACCCTCAATTACATTTAATACAGGCCTTCAACCCAGAACAGCACAGAGAAGAACTGCAAGATAAGCTCTCCATTGCGACTAGAATGGAGTGGTAAAAGGAGATCTTCCCCTTTTATCTTTATTTGCCTCCCATTCCCTTTTTTACTCAGTAGTCCCTTATGCCTCATTGATTCTCATACCTCAAAGGGGCCACATTGTAAGAGTGCCTCATATCTCCCTCATATGTAGTACTGCAGACAGTTACAACCACCGCTACCTCATGTAGCTCACACAATAACCATAAAGTGTAACTGACCACATACATCTAGCTATACACATTGTACCAGCGTTTCAGTTGGTAAAATCAGGGCATATAGGCCCTGCCCCTGGGAACGCCCTAACCCCTCCTGGGAACAACCACTTATGGGCAGGGTTTGCATTAGCTTAATAGATGCAGTGGGTACAAATGTATAGTATATATCCAGCAGCGTACTGATATAAGACATACAAAGTATAATAGATGCAGTGCATACAGATATATAGTATACACAGCAGTGTACTGATATGTGATGTACATGGTATAATTGATGCAGTTGCTACAGACATGTAATATATGCAGTAGTGTAATGATATGCGAGGTACGAGGTGTCATTTATACCTTGTATCTCACATACCAGTGGGCTGCTGTGTACACTATATATCTGTACACACTCTATAATACCTTGTATCTTATATATCAGTATACTTCTGTGTATACGACAATATATCTGTATATACTACATCTATTATACTTCGTATCTCACATATCAGTACACTGCTGTATATACTACAGGTGAAACTTGAAAAATTTGAATATCGTGCAAAAGTTCATTTATTTCAGTAATGCAACTTAAAAGGTGAAACTAACATATGAGAGACTCATTACATGCAAAGCGAGATATTTCAAGCCTTTATTTGGTATAATTTGGATGATTATGGTTTACAGTTTATGAAAACCGCAAATTCACAATCTCAGAAAATAAGAATATTACATGAAATCAATATAAAAAGGATGTTAAATAGAAAAATGTAGGATCTCTGAAAAGTATAATCATGCATATGTACTCAGTACTTGGTTTGGGCCCCTCTATGTGGCGTGGCATGGATGCTATCAGCCTATGGCACTGCTGAGGTGTTATGGAAGACCAGGATGCTTCAATAGCAGCCTTCAGCTCTTCTGCATTGTTTGGTCTCATGTCTCATCTTTCTCTTGGCAATGCCCCATTAATTCTCTATGGGGTTCAGGTCAGGCGAGTTTGCTGGCCAATCAAGCACAGTAATCCCATGGTCATTAAACCAGGTTTTGGTGCTTTTGACAGTGTGAGCAGGTGCCAAGTCCTGCTGGAAAATGAAGTCACCATCTCCATAAAGCTCGACTGCGGAAGGAAGCATGAAGTGCTCCAAAATTTCCTGGTAGACGACTGAGTTGACTCTGGACTTATTGAAGCACCGTGGACCAACACCAGCAGATGACATGGCTCCCCAAATCAACACGGACTGTGGAAACTTCACACTGGACTTCAAGCATCTTGCATTGTGTGCCTCTCCATTCTTCCTCCAGACGCTGGGTCCTTGGTTTCCAAATGAGATGCAAAAGTTGCTCTCATCAGAAAAGAGGACTTTGGACCACTGAGCAAAAGACCGGTTCTTTTTTTCTTTAGCCCAGGTAAGACGCTTCTGATGTTGGTTGTTGTTTTTTTTCCATACTTGTCCCTTTCACATAACTTTCTATTAGGCCCCATGCAGACGAGCATGTTCGGATTAGGTCCGGATGCATTGTGTCTGCGATCAGGGAAAATCGTGCAAGTAGGTACACAATTGCAGTCAGTTTTGACTGCGATTGCGTTCCAATGTTCAGTTTTTATTGTGTGGGTGCAATGCGTTTTGCACGCGCGCGATAAAAAACTGACTGTGCTACCCAGACCCGAACCCGGACTTCTTCACTGAAGTTCGGGTTTGGGTTAGGTGTTCTGTATATTTTATTATTTTCCTTTATAACATGATTATAATGGAAAATAATAGCATTCTTAATACAGAATGCTTACTAAAATGTGGCTTTGGGGGTTAAAAACAAAAAAAAATTACTCACCTCAGGCCCCATGCACACGGCCGTGTGCGGGCCGTGGAACCGCGGCCTGGATCCCTCCTGAGAGCAGGAGCGCACGGCGTCACTGGTTGCTATGACGCCGTGCGCTCCCTGCTGCCGGCACAGTACAATAATACACTGGCATAGATCATACCAGTGTATTACTGTATTGCGGCGGCAGCAGGGAGCGCACGGCGTCATAGCAACCAGTGACGCCGTGCGCTCCTGCTCTCAGGAGGGATCCAGGCCGCGGTTCCACGGTCCGCACACGGCCGTGAAACACGGCCGTGTGCATGGGGCCTCATCCTGTTGTTCGCGCATCTTCTTCTTTCAGGACCTGCCAAAGGACCTTTGATGACGTAATCTTCTATCTTCATTCAGCAGGACCTGCGCTGACGTCACCGCACTCAGATTACGTCATCAAAGGTCCTTTTGCAGGTCCTGAAAGAAGAAGAAAGAAGAAGATGCCGGCTGCGCAAACAACAGGACGAGGTGAGTTAACTTTTTTTTTTAACCCCTGTATTAAGAATGCTAATATTTTCCCTTATAACCATGTTATAAGGGAAAATAATACAGTAAATTGACTTTTATCAATTTACTTACATCATCTCCTTAGCAACCATGCGTGAATATCGCACCGCATCTGCACTTGCTTGCGGATGCTTGCGATTTTCACACAGACCCATTCATTTCTATGGGGCCTGCGTTGTGTAAAAAATTGCAGAATATAAAACATGCTGCGATTTTCACGCAACGCACAAGTGATGCGTGAAAATCACTGCTTATCTGAACAGCCCTAGTGAAGTTAAAGGGTCCGGAATCAGTGTGGGTGCAATGCGTTCACCTCACGCATTACACACGCATGGAATTCTCGCCCATGTGAAAGGGGCCTTAATGTGCTTTGCTACTGCACTTTGGGAACATTTAACTTACCTTTGAGGCTTTGGAGAGTGTCAATGATGGTTTTCTGCACAACTGTCAGGTCAGCAGTCTTTCCCATGATTGTGATTCCTACTGAACCAGACTGAGACAATTTAAAGGCTCAGGACTCCTTTGCAGGTGTTATGGATTAATTAGCTGACTAGAGTGTGACACTTTGAGCCTAGAATATTGAACCTTTTTACAATATTCTAATTTTCTGAGATTATGACTTTGGGGTTTTCATAAGCTGTAAGCCATAATCATCCCAATTATAGAAAATAAAGGCTTGAAATATCTCGCTTTGCATGTAATGAGTCTATCTAATATATTAGTTTCACCTTTTAAGTTGCATTACTGAAATAAATGAACTTTTGTACAATATTCTAATTTTTTTAGTTTCACCTGTTTGTATCTGTACATGCTGCATCTATTATACCTCTTACTGTCTGACCATCAGCAACATGTGACCTGTGATGTCACACCTCCTTTTATGCACCTCATTCTGCCTTCTACCAGAAGGCTATCTCCCTCCAGCTCCAGCCTCACTGCTTCTATCCTACAAGTCCCAACCAGAGGTGAGAGATTTAAATGGGGACAGTGCTGCTGCCAGTGGGGGAGGGGTTATCAAGAGGCAGTAAGGCTGGGTATTTGGTACTTCATGGTGCTATTTACATGGTGCTGTAGGGGAGATATTTTGTGCTGCAATGTAGTATTAATATGATGAAGTTGGGGAGGTATTTTGGGATGCATGCTGGCATCTTATACTGTGTGGAGGTATTTTGGGCTGTATGGCAGTATTTGGAGCTTTATCATGGCATGAGTTGCTATTGGGGAGGGTAACGTATGTCCTTGACCATGTAATTAGGCATTTTTGTGTTCCACTTTTCTTTTTTGTATTGATGTCTTACATAGGATCATGCCCAAGTAAAGCTAAATTCATCTCCGCAGTGTGCATTTTGCACCATTATTTTTATGCAATATCATATGTGGTTGGCATGGTTTGCGAGTCGGGGCTGTTTTGTAATCCTAGTCCAGCCCTGATATCACACTACATAACACACAGCAGCAAGCAGGCCAGGAATAGGTAGTGGGAAGGGCTGAGGATGAGGCATGGGGGCCCAATTCAGATTCTTGCTATAGGGCCCAATGATTTTTATGTACACCCCTGTCTTTAATAATTTTGTATTCAAATGTCTTATTTACTTACAATAGAAAAAAAAAATTGTGTAGCAGCACAATGATAGAAAAATAAGGTAAATACAACCTTTTGGTGGTGGTGCCAGCAGTGTTGGGTGCCAGTCTGAAGCTCCCCCGGCAGTACGCAAAACATGTAAGGAGACCGCAGAACTTACTTGTCTTTTATAATATAAACTTTATTCATTAACTGACCATGACGAGCACAAAAGACCATGACAGTCGAAACGTTGCACTAAGTTGGTGAATAAAGTTTGGATTACAGAAGACAAGTGAGTGCTGCAGTCTCCTTACAAGTTTTTAATTTACTTACAAGAGAGTTTTCACTTCTGGAGAAAAACTTAGCAGTGTTGTGAAACACCTACCCATGTATTTCTGATATAGCACTGCATTTTATATACTGTTTTTATGCATTTATGTATAAAAATCTAGTAAAAAAATATATATAAAGAAACACTAAGTATATACCAAATAAATATAAAAACATAATTCTATTTAAAAATCATAAAAATTGTCAATTTGGTCGTGAGCAAAAAAATAATAAAAATAAATGTATTTTTATCTTAATGCAGCATATTACCTGTTCGCTGTCAATGTGAAATGGAGTTGGTGAAAATGAAGTGGGACTAGAGTTCAACTCATTTCTTAATAAGGATAAAAAGCAATCGAGCGCTATCACCTCTTATCCACTGATAAAAGCCTAGAAATAGAAATATCAAATATATCATTTACTGGTTAACTGAATAGTTACAAGTTTCAAGCCTTTGGTGATTGTAGTGATTTTGTTATTACCAGTCACCAGTGCTAACATAGGTTTTTAATGGCGCATTTGTGTATTTCTGCATTTATAGTAGCATTTTTTTATACCTGCATTTTACTGTGCTGAAAATATGATACAGTTCATACACAATATACAATAAATATCATATCTCCTCATCCGTTAGGTCCAGACATGGAAAAAAAATATAGACTCTATTATTTTAAAACCTGCACTCCCATATTTATCAAGTTTGAATACTGATTATAAGTAAGAGAGAAATTCACTTTCCTTCAACCAGTTTTCCAGAGTTAGACAGCTAAACCCTTACAATCCTCAACCATCTCGTAAGAGAAATCCTACTTGGAGTGAAAGACTAATTGACATGGCGCACCCCAGAGGGCCAAGTAACGTGTACTTATCTTCTATTACATCATTTGACATTGATCAATAGGTTGCAAAATACCTAAATATTAGGAGCACTCCAAAAATAATACTAAGAATATGCAGAAAGCCTACATCCCCTTCTTTACACCTGGGACAGTTTGGATTGCCCTTAACAACTATTTATATAGAAAAAGTGATGTAAAATAAAGTTTGTCTATAATATTAAATTGGACCATACAGTGATTAGTATTTCTACAATTTTACAAATTTTCTAAAATTAGCATCCATTGTGTCCTATAAATGTCCCCAAGTGTATCTTCTCATTTTCTTTTAGTATAAAATGTAAAAAAAAAAAAAAAAAGTGCATTCTTTAAGCAAATACTTTTACATTTTAATGCATTAAACAATCCATCACTATCATTATGTCATGACTACAAAACTCAGTTTATCTCTGGTTTTTCAAATACGTCAGTGTTCGGTCAGTGATTTCCATGAGTGACTGTGAGCCAAAACCAGAACGAATCCTACACCAAGATAAGGTATAATGGAAACATTTCCTCTTGTTCTGTTTCTCCGACCTGAACTCTACAGACCCCCTGTACCCAATCATTTTCTTTTATTCAATCACTTATTCAGAGCTTTAGCCATCAAACATTCTTGAAAACCTACATTTATGAATTTCCCAAATTTCTGAATCCGAAATATATTTTCAAAGTGCCATTTACTTTAGTTCACAAAAATTCCCAACATTTGCCACATTTATAGAGCAGTAGTTTTGACTGTGCAGCGCGCAGCTCTGTGGTATGCCAGCCTTCATAAAGGTCCCATAAAGTACAGGGAGCATAGGTGGTGCAGAGGTAGCCCTCGCACCCTCGCACCATGGCCCTGATGTCTTTCATACAAGACACCAAAATTATGAATGACAGGTGGTAAGTGAAGTGCATGATACCGATCTTGCACTGGGGGCCTTGCCTCTGCTAACTTGAACTTTAAATATACATTGTGGCAGGTTTGATAATGAAAATATGCCATCTTTTTGGCACGATTTGCACCAAAACAACTGGTATGCATGCAGTGGTGCAACCTCTTCTCAAACACCTCCGTCCACGCAACCCCAACTCCTGTGGCTAGTCAAGGTCGCTCTCTCAGACGGCCTGTCAGCCGCTCTGTCCGTTTCCTACACGTATATACTCTATGCCATGTCACTGTATATAACATATAATACTGTTGAAGGGGCCCTGATAATAAAGCACATAACAAACTTGCCTACACTTAAGGGAACCTGGGAGATCACTAGTAACTGCATGAAAGTGAAGTAAAGATGGGAGTACATGTTCCAACACAGAACCACTATGCAATTACAGTGCCACTGAGCGCCACGTGTGCTGCCCTGACCATATGGTGCAGAGGATTAATCTGTCTGTCTTTTCCTTGACAAAATACAGTATTCAGACAAACTTGGGTTCTTTACTCTAGCATGCTATTACACTTTCTGCCACTAGGTGGAGCCTGTAACTTTGACTTTACAATATTGATAGCGCTGCAATTGCAAAAGCGCGTGAACTAATTAGAGCCTAGTGGGGCTTTGGGTGGGCTGCTGAATGTCAGTGTCTACAAAATGTGTCCCGATGTGGCTTCTTGTAGATTCATTATGTATTCTCTCTAGGCCTTGTTTTGCATTGTTTTGTGTTGACACCTGGATATACTTTCACTAGATATGTGTGCATGCTGCTTGATAATAAAGCCCCTATAGATTAGTTGTAAAATGGAGGTAAGATACTACAACACACTGTTAGCGTCCATGGAGAATATTGATTTACTAAGTAGTGATCAGATTTCAAAGCTCTAGGTGCTCCCATTACATGTATTTAATGGCAAACATGAAAATGTTATGTCTCTTTTTATAACCAGTATACATTACCTCAGGGGGTGCCATATGGCATGCCCTACATTTATTTTCTTACAAACAGAAATCTGACCAATCCCAATGAGGCAGCCGAAAATTATGGAAAATTGTATATAGCATGGAATAGTGATTTCCTTATATGTATGTTACTGTAAACTCCTCCAGTCTGGGATCTGTGACACTAAGTGTGCACTGTCCTATCATAACTATTAGATCTGCCCATGCTGACAACCCTGCATCCATACAACATCTGGCCTTACAGAGGAAAGCAACATGTAGCAGAGCTAAACTTGTCCTTCACTTGCTGCATTTCATTTGTGCCCAATGGTAATAGATGACGATTTCTGCATGCAGTTCTCAGAAAATCCCTGACATAGTGGCCAAGTCAGGTCCTCTATACATTTCTAAAATATCTTCATCGATAGATAGATAGATAGATATTGAATAAATAGATAGATAATAGATAGAGATAGATAGAAATATATATATATCTAAACAAGGGAATAAAGGATCCACGGTTTTCACCTGAAGTTGGAGTGCTGCCTCATCCTTTTGCTATATATATATATATATATATATATAGATAGATAGATAGATAGATAGATAGATAGATAGATATTAGATAGATGGATAGATATTAGATAGATGGATAGATATTAGATAGATGGATAGATATTAGATAGATAGATGATAGATATTAGATAGATAAGATAAGATAGATATTAGATAGATAAGATAAGATAGATAATAGATATAGATAGATATTAGATAGATGGATAGATATTAGATAGATAGATACTGAATAGATAGATATTGAATAGATAGATAACTAGATATTGAATAGATAGATACTGAATAGATAGATATTGAATAGATAGATAACTAGATATTGAATAGATAGATAGATATTGAATAGATAGATATTGGATAGATAGATAGATAGATATTGAATAGATAGATAGATAACTAGATATTAAATAGATAGATATTGAATAGATAGATAGATAGATAGATAGATAGATATTGAATATATAGATATTGAATAGATAGATAGATAACTAGATATTGAATAGATAGATAACTAGATATTAAATAGATAGATAGATAGATAGATATTGAATAGATAGATAGATATTGAATAGATAGATAACTAGAAATTGAATAGATAGATAGATAACTAGATATTGAATAGATAGATAGATAACTAGATATTGAATAGATAGATAGATAACTAGATATTGAATAGATAGATAACTAGAAATTGAATAGATAGATAGATAGATAACTAGATATTGAATAGATAGATAACTAAATATTGAATAGATAGATAACTAGATATTGAATAGATAACTAGATATTGAATAGATAGATAGATAACTAGATATTGAATAGATAGATAGATAACTAGATATTGAATAGATAGATAGATAGATAACTAGATATTGAATAGATAGTTAGATAGATAACTAGATATTGGATAGATAGATAGATAGATAGATAACTAGATATTGAATAGATAGATAGATAGATAACTAGATATTGAATAGATAGATAACTAGATATTGAATAGATAGATAACTAGATATTGAATAGATAGATAACTAGATATTGAATAGATAGATCGATCAGAACTAACCGTGACTGACATTACCGCACTTGATATGTCCTTATAGCAAAACCAAATTGAAGCAACCAAGAAATTGTATGTAGTAAATGTTGTAAATGTCGTACTACTGAATCCCCCCCCTGCCCGTCACTGTTATACATGAACTGGTGTATGCACATCACATTTCCAATCATTTATTACCCTTTCACAAAGGCAAGAAAATGTTGAAAAAAAGTGGAGTGTAATTAATTGAAACGAATGTCAAGTGCAAGGGACACCTACAACTATCTCCTCATCCTATTATACCTACAGCAAAGGACTGTGTGTATAAATATATATATAATCTCCAGACCCTATTCACTCCTGTTCAGTCTTATCTCAGGACCTACACACATGTCTATACATTGCTCTGCTGCTGTGTGCACATATATGTACGTGTGTCTGTGCACGGATCACACCTGTAACACTGGGCTGCTGTGTGCACATATATGTACGTGTGTCTGTGCACGGATCACACCTGTAACACTGGGCTGCTGTGTGCACATATATGTACGTGTGTCTGTGCACGGATCACACCTGTAACACTGGGCTGCTGTGTGCACATATATGTACGTGTGTCTGTGCACGGATCACACCTGTGACACTGGGCTGCTGTGTGCACATATATGTACGTGTGTCTGTGCACGGATCACACCTGTGACACTGGGCTGCTGTGTGCACATATATGTACGTGTGTCTGTGCACGGATCACACCTGTGACACTGGGCTGCTGTGTGCACATATATGTACGTGTGTCTGTGCACGGATCACACCTGTGACACTGGGCTGCTGTGTGCACATATATGTACGTGTGTCTGTGCACGGATCACACCTGTAACACTGGGCTGCTGTGTGCACATATATGTACGTGTGTCTGTGCACGGATCACACCTGTGACACTGGGCTGCTGTGTGCACATATATGTACGTGTGTCTGTGCACGGATCACACCTGTGACACTGGGCTGCTGTGTGCACATATATGTACGTGTGTCTGTGCACGGATCACACCTGTAACACTGGGCTGCTGTGTGCACATATATGTACGTGTGTCTGTGCACGGATCACACCTGTAACACTGGGCTGCTGCCCACAGACCCCAGTGATTTGGGCAGTGCTCATTAGCAGCAGCCCAGGTTCTCCTGGGAGAGGAGGACAAGTCCCAGGTCCAGCTGTGCAGCAAGAACAGGTGGGGGACATGAAAAGGACAATGGCTGGAGACTGACGAGCCCTATTAAGAAGTGGTGTAGTATCAGGGAAGGAGCAGCTCCTCATTAATTGGCAATTAGCAGTGATCCTTTTCTGCTCCTCCTCTCATGTGTGATGAGGGTGTTCTGCCCCTTTGTCCCTGGCTGGGGTGCTGAGCCGTCTGTTCCCTCTCCAGTTCCCTCTGTCACATCCACTACTACCCGATCTCAGTCAGGAGCTGGGCATTGCCCGTTCTTCTTCTACCACTGACTCGGGTTTGTAGCCGGGAGGAGTTTGCCACCTGGTATAACGGACAGTGAGCTCTCCGATAGTAGCGGGCGGTGAAGCACAGTGAGAGAGCCCAGATATGGCATCTGCCGCGTGGGCCTCCTTTCTTCCTTTTTACTGTATTTGTTGTTTTAAGAGTTTCCAAGTTTTGTATTGTTTAAACTTACAAGCAATGGCATTGACCTGAACATACCTAAGGTGTTAAGTGCTCTTCTACTCCTCCCAGCAGGTCAGTGCGTCCTCATTGTCTCCTGCCCCTCTAAGAGAACATTTGTATCATGGTGCAGACATGGCACCATCTCCGGCAGTCTGCTCTCTCAATGCCTTGTGCCATAGATGAGATGAATGGGTGGATGGATATCAGATAGATCGAAAGATAGATATGAGATAGATACTAGCTAGCTAGATATTAGATAGATAGATAGATAGATATTACACAGATATAAGATAGATGAATAGATAGATATCAGATAGATAGATATTACATAGATATAAGATAGATGGAGCGATAGATAGATATTACACAGATATAAGATAAATAGATATTAGATAGATATTAGATAGATAGATATTACACAGATATTAGGTAGATAGATATTACATAGATATAAAATATATAGATATTACACAGATATAAGATAAATAGATATTAGATAGATATTACACAGATATAAGATAAATAGATATTAGATAGATATTACACAGATATAAGATAAATAGATATTAGATAGATAGATATTACACAGATATAAGATAGATGAATAGATAGATAGATTAGATAGATAGATATTACACAGCTATAAGATAAATAGATATTAGATAGATAGATAATACATATATATAAAATATATAGATATTACACAGATATAAGATTGACGAATAGATAAATAGATATCAGATAGATAGATAGATAGATAGATATTACATAGATATAAGAAAGATAGATAATATATGACTATTATTTACAGTATAACCTCTAGTTTGAAAAATGTTAATATTTTAAGTCCAGAAAAGATAACTAATTACAGCAGTAATAATGTCAGTGAGCCGATGCTTAATTACTATTCAGTAGATGGCAGTCCTACCAGCTATACATGGTGCAGACCTGTGCAGTATATGACGGAAGAAAGACGGACAGACAGCGACTGCGGGGTGAAACTTATTCATGACAAACTCCCATCTGCTACTTGCTGATTGCAGTGTGTGTCTCCATTGCGCTGTAAGCAATAGTCATAGACTATATATAGCTATCCTATCTATATATAATTATTCTACATATTTATATCTATCAACTATCGCATCTACAGTCATTGTCCCTAATTATGACAATTAAAAACTAGTGGCATGAAATTAGATAGAGAATTAGATATAGAAATATATAGATATGAGAGATAGATAGATAGATAGATAGATAGATAGATAGATAGATATGAGATAGATAGATATATATTACATAGATAAATAAATAGATATTAGATAGATAGATAGATAGAGAGATATAAGAGAATAGAGATGATAGGTATATAACTATTTGATAGATATAAGATAGATAGATATTATATAGATAGATATTATATAGATATTATATAGATAGATAGATATTATATAGATAGATAGACATTAGATAGATATATAGATATTAGATAGCTATATATGAGATAGATAGATATTAGATAGATAGATATTAGATAGATAATAGATAGATATTAGATAGATATATATGAGATAGATAGATATAAGATAAATAGATAGATATGAGATAGATAGATAGATAGATAGATAGGTATTAGATAGATAGGTATTAGATAGATAGATAGATAGATAGATAGATAGATAGATATTAGATAGATAGATATTAGATAGATAAATAGATAGATAGATATTAGATAGATATTAGATAGATAGATAGATAGATAGATAGATAGATAGATAGATAGACAGACAGACCGTTCTTCCAGTCATATCTCTGTATGTTTTTCTGTGGACAGAGAGAAGTTTTGAAGTTGAACGAGCAATGTGGGATAGAACATTGTGGCAGCTTGTGATGCGAAGCCTTCTCCAGAAGCAGTATATATTATGAAGATATTGTCTTCCAGATGCAATCAGATAGATAGCGGTCTGAGTACCGCTGTTGTCGGGCACCTTGAGCAGGTCCCTCTAGCCGCCGTGTACACTATGCGGATGCCCAGACCCCTCCTCGGCGGTTCTGGAGTTTGGCTCCCGGATGCAGGAATCCAGCAGCTCACAATGCCTCTGAAGAAGCTGCTAATTACCCTTCCTAATGAACGCCACTCGTTTCTCTGTTTTGGCAAGTACCCTCCATCAGCGGGTGCGGAGCAGATTGCTGATTCCCCCTTCCCATCCACTACACATATTAGGGATGCGTACACACACGACTGCTGGAAACCTCCGGTATAGTCAGAACCACAAGGAACGCATTTATTTCACTGGCAAGAATAAAAGGCATCATCATGATACATGGGCTCATCACCAATACAGAGGAGAGGTGCACCCTGCACGACAGCAGCAGAAGGGGAGTCAGTCCTGTGGACAACACGAGGGGATAGACTCTTCTGTGTATGTACAATAAATAATAATACAGCATATTCATATAATAAATAGGGCAGAGTCATTACCTCTGGTGCCACCTACACGGAACACACCAAGGCAGGAGTCCAAGCACAAACCATTGTAATACTCAAATCATAGTAATAACAGGTGCATGCACTAACCCGGGCCACCGACATATTGCAGAGCAGGTGTAGTCGGGTCAGCCTGGCGGCCACAGTCCACGGGCAAGCCTCGAGCAGCTAGAAGTGTCAGTACATGGCCTTCTGGAGGTCTGGGCTGTGGTTTCTGGGAGGCTGGTCCCTGGGTGGTGGCAGCAGGTCCTCGTGCCCTCCTGGTGGCCCTCCAGCGCTGGAGTCGTGCAGCTTGCGCACGTGTTTCTTCAGGTCGAAGTTCCTGCAGAAGCCCTTGCCGCAGGTCGGGCAGGTGAAGGGCTTCTTGTCGTTGTGGGTGTGCATGTGGAAGGTCAGGTTGTAGACCTGGTGGAAAGCCTTGTTACAGATGGTGCACTTGAACTGCTTCTCCCCGCTGTGGGTGAGCTTGTGGTTCTTGTAGTTCCCTGAGAGCAGGAGAAGAGCGCCATTCACTTCAAGTGATCATTACCCTCTCCAGACTAATTCCTGATGATTACTACTCCTAACAGCGCATTATAGACCCATCATCCTCACAGCATTCCAACAAACATATAAACCCCCCACCAGGAGAGGTACAGTACCTTTCTGATGAAAGCCCTTCCCGCAGAATTCGCACACAAAAGGCTTGTACCCCGCGTGGATGCGGGTGTGCGTGTTCAGCGTGGAGCTCCTGTTAAACGCCTTCCCGCACTGGTTACATTTATGCGGCTTTTCCTGCAGGACACACAAAAGCGCAATGAATGGCGCAAGAAAATAACATTCTGCTGCAGTTTGTACAAGAAAGTGCATCAAAAACGGCGGCAAAAACACTGGAAAATGGCGAACATTAGAATCGCCCTTTTCTATCCATGATAACTAGATCGTGTCACAGATTTCCCCAAATGGTTTCTTAATATTTGATTCTAGAAAGGGATGATGATGATTATTATTATTATTATTATTAATAGTAATAATAATAATAATAATAAAAATAAAAACAACAATTATAATATGAAAACAAAAAGAATACGTATTATTATCATTATTACTATAATTATTCTTTATGGCAGTATATATCATATTTATTAGATAATCATCCTATTCTATTCCTCCAGCTGTGCGCTATAATTTACTTTATTATTTCATATATTCACCAGGCTATTCATCCAATACTAAAAAGAATAAACTCCTAAAAAAAAAAAAAAAAATGCAGTAATCAAAAAAAGAATGAATTTACATTCCTCAATATCTTCACCCAAGGAAGTCGGTATTTAATGTAAGAGCAATGACTTCTCATTCTCATGTAGACACTTTACAGTGGTTAGCTATTACCGCACTAATGCTTGGTATATTATCCAGCATTGTCTGAACGATCATCTATTCATCTGTCAGGTGCCGCCTCATAATAAGGGCATTTACTGTTTACCATGGGGCGGGTAGATGATATATTAATAATGTTAATAATAATAATAATTATCAATTGCATTATTATTATTATCATTATTATTATTATTTGTAATGACTTTTTATACAAGATATGTTTTGAACAAGCCGCGCATATTGTAAAAACGCATAGTGGATTTTTCTTTTTTTTATTGAGCCTTTTTTTCAGTAACCATTTGTCTCTTAGGGTATGGCCACACGTTCGGGTTTTTCGATGCAAATTTTTGAAGCCAAAACGAGGAGAAATGGTAGCTGTCCTTGATCCACTTCTAATTTGGGCTTTAAAAACCGCATCAGAAAACCTGCCCGTGTGGTGGTGTGGCTGGTGACTTGTACCTGTGTGTGGATGATCTTATGTCGGCACAGGGTACTGGCTTGGCGGAATCCTTTGCCACAAATCTTGCAGACAAACGGTCTGGCCCCAGTGTGCACCGGCATGTGTCGGGTTAAGTTGTAGTGTGCGTTGAAGACCTTTAGAGGAGAGAAGAGAAGCAGGTTTAGGGGGGGAGGAGGGCAGCCAGGTGGTGGGCACCCTGCAGGTTCGGTACTTGCCTTGCCGCAGACCTCGCAGGTGAACACCTTGGGCTTGGGAGAAACGCTGCCGAACTTGCCCGACGATTTGTAAGCGATCTTGTCGGCCAGGGCCTGGCCGCTCTCCTTCATGTAGTGCTGGAAGTGCGCCTGGGACAGGTCCTTGAAGGTGACCCCTGAAGCATACTTCTCCACGGCGGGCACCGCTAGTTTGTTCCTCTCTGCCAGGTAGGACTTCTGAGGCTGGTGCAGGGGGGAGCCCAGGAAATAGGAGGCCACCGGGTGGATGTTGATGCTGGCAGCTGGGTGGCAGGGGGCATCGCCTCTGTTGAAGTAACACAGAGCTGCTCCCATGGCATGGAAGGAAGAGTGGTTGACCACTCGTGGTCGGACCAGCTTGTACTGGTGCAGAGGGGGAAAGTCTCCTTTTAAAGCCACAGTGCAGTTTAGCAGCTCATTGCAGCTGAAGGCTGGCGTGGTCTCCTGGTGGCTCTTCCTCAGCTCAGTCATCCCTAGTTTAGGGCAATGTTCATAAGTCACCGGTACAAATGGGATCATGCAGGGGATGGACGAGGAGCTGAGGTGAAGGGCTTGCTTCTGCTCCCCCTTCCCCTGCAGTAACCCTGGCACTGGGAGACATCTGGGCTCTGGAGTCCTTGACATTATCCTCTCGATGGAGAAGGCCAGGGGCTTGGGGTTGCTGATCATGTTGGCTCTGGCTGGTAGGACTTTAGTTCCTCTGTGCTGCAGACTATTGTCCATGTCTTACCTGCTCAAAGACTTGTCTCCTTCCCAAGACGCCACCTTCCTTGCTTGTCATTGAGCTGCAGAGAGTGGGGCAGTCATCATCTTGGTGATGCAGAAGCTGACTAGGAGCAGCCTAGTGGCCAGGTGCCAATCCATGAGATGGGGCAGCAGTGACACCAAACCGCCTGCGTATCGCTGGCAGGCCGCTCAATAGGAAGTGTTGTGTCAATAACGCAGCAAAGATCTCGCCAATCGTTAACTTCCAAGAGGAGAAGGTAAACTAGATAATTGCTCAATTCGTTTCCAACAGTCAACAGGAAAAAAAAAGTTTTCCTCCTTTTCTTTTTTCCTTTTTTTTTTTTTTCGTGGTAGGCGACTACATTTATTGGAGATGAGAGTCCCCCGCCCAGGGAAGGAGGGGGATGGGGGCGTCCCCCTCCTCTCTGCTCACTCCAGGGCCAGCAATGTTCTTCTTGCCTTCACATGACATCATCCAGCAGGTAGAGCACCGGGGACACCTACCTCTCCTCCTCAGAGGACAGTCTCCTGGCCTGCCCTGCTCTGCACACAGATCAATCAGCCTATCTGTGCCAGCTCACTGTCACCCGCACCCCCACTGCTGGACTAATTATAGACTGCCATAGAGGATGCCCACCTGCACTGCAGATACTAAAATGACCCACAGATGGGTACCTGTACATAGCAGCATCTGCCCTGATACTACTGCCTTCATCCTACAGATGGCTCGAGATGAGGACAGAGATACAGATAGGAGATACATAGAAAGATAGATATGTAGATAGATAGAGAGAATAGATTAGATATAATAGATAGAGAGATACTAGATAGACAGAGAGAATAGATTAGATATAATAGATAGAGAGATAATAGATAGACAGAGAGAATAGATTAGATATAATAGATAGACAGATACTAGATAGACAGAGAGAATAGATTAGATATAATAGATAGATACTAGATAGACAGAGAGAATAGATTAGATATAATAGATAGAGAGATACTAGATAGACAGAGAGAATAGATTAGATATAATAGATAGACAGAGAGAATATATTAGATATAATAGATAGAGAGATACTAGATAGACATAGAGAGAATATATTAGATATAATAGATAGAGAGGTACCTGATAGACAGATAGAGAGAATAGATTAGATATTATAGATAGAGATACCTGATAGACAGATAGAGAGAATAGATTAGATATTATAGATAGAGAGATACTAGATAGACAGAGAGAATAGATTAGATATAATAGATAGACAGATACTAGATAGACAGAGAGAATAGATTAGATATAATAGATAGATACTAGATAGACAGAGAGAATAGATTAGATATAATAGATAGAGAGATACTAGATAGACAGAGAGAATAGATTAGATATAATAGATAGACAGAGAGAATAGATTAGATATAATAGATAGAGAGATACTAGATAGACATAGAGAGAATATATTAGATATAATAGATAGAGAGGTACCTGATAGACAGATAGAGAGAATAGATTAGATATTATAGATAGAGATACCTGATAGACAGATCGAGAGAATAGATTAGATATTATAGATAGAGAGATACTAGATAGACAGATAGAGAGAATAGATTAGATATAATAGATAGACAGATAGGAGATAGACAAAAAGACAGACAGATACATAGGTAGCTTGATAATTAGAGATAGATAATTGTATCAATTTATCTAATCTATCTATCTCATATCTATTATCTATCTGATATATATCTAGCTCATATCTATCTATTTCCTATCTATCTTCTATCTGTCATCGATCTATCTATCTATTCATTTCATATCTATCTATCTAGCTATTTATCATCTAGTTATCTATGTATATATCCTCTATCTATTTCCTATCTATCTCATATCTATCTATAATAGTTACCTCTGGTTACAATTTCCTACCATGTCACCGCTGTACAATCTTACAGTCAGTTAGTGACTCAGATGCCCTCTCTATCCCTGCCTCGGTGTGCTCGGCAGTTGTCAGCTCTTGGGGCACCGTCAGGGTAACAGGAGCAGCACTTGGGTGCAGTACACTAGACAGAGAGGTGTCTTTTTCCAGCCTCTCACTTTGTGGATCGCTAGTTTTCCTGGGCGGCAGACAAAGGAGAGGCTGCGCATGGAGCTGAGCAGCAGATGGATCTTAGTTAATACTTTAATTGCTGCTTTCCCCAAGTATCGGGTTGACAATGCAGCGTTATGTAGCCCCAGTTCTATAGAACCTGTTGGATATGATTAGGTTGTGCCATGCGTGGGCAGTGTGCCATAGGGCACGATAATGTAACGATCGCTGTCAGGGGAGCAGTCAGGCTGGTGTGCTGTAGTATAGTGCCGTGCCCCGGGCACACCTCACCAGATTTATACCCACCAGGGCATCTCTGCCGCGGCTGTGTACATAGACAGCTCACCCATCTCTGCAGCTCCAAGATGCACATTTCGGTAACACTCGTTCAAGCCCAGTAGACGGAGAGAATATTCCGCCTGCATGGCCGGAGCGTCACTGATCACTTCTATCTGGCTGGTGATATCTGCTGTGCAAGAGGAAGGCAGGAGTTTATGGTATTTTACTCTATCGGTCCTGCAAAAATGTCCAGTGATATTCGGAGAGCAGTGTGTAGTTAGCTATTGTATTCTTTTCTAATCTATCTCATATCTATCTATCTATCTATCATCCATATATCTATCTATCTATCTATCTATCTATCTATCTATCTATCTATCTATCTAATATCTATATATCTATCTCTCTATCTTCTATCTATCTATCTATCTATCTATCTATCTATCTATCTATCTATCTCATATCTATCTATCTCTCTATCTATCTCTATCTCATATCTATCTCTCTATCTATCTATCTCATATCTATCTATCTATCTATCTCATATCTATCTATCTATCTATCTATCTATCTATCTATCTATCTATCTCATATCTATCTATCTAGCTGTCTATCTCATATCTATCTCATATCTATCTAGCAAGCTCATATCTATCTATCTCTCTAGCTCATATCTATCTATCTATCTATCTATCTATCTATCTCATATCTATCTATCTATCTATCTATCTATCTATCTAATATCTATCTATCTATCTATCTCATATTTATCTATCTCATATCTATATCACAAAGAAAAAAATGTGTGGGTTCAGTCAGCACAACCCCTAGCAGGTGCAGATTGCTATGGCAAAATACACATACAAACGCAAAAACACAAATGTAATGGCACTCTGCAACCAGCACTCTGCCCTGCCTCTATATCTATCTATCTATCTATCTATCTATCTATCTATCTATCTATCTATCTATCTCATATCTATCTATTTAATATCTATCTATCTCATATCTATCTATCTCATATCTATCTATCTATCTATCTATCTATCTATCTATCTTTGTGCTGATGTATTCTATTGAGATTCCTTCATAGCAACTTCCTATAGAGATAAGTCCACTGAGAAGTGGCATCGTCTCCAGCAAGTGGCTAGTGCCTACTAATATAAGAACAATTATATCCCAATAAAATACATTTAAGTTTGTGGGCGTAATGTGGAAAGGTTCAAGGGGTACGAATGTTTTTTCAAACCACTGTAGTTGCCCAATAATTCTGAACAGAAATTCTATGAAGGACAAACTTCACTTTTGCATTTTAAATATTCAAGTTTGAGGTTTATTAACATTTTGGATTGGCAGACAGCACTGTAGTTGTTCGATAATTAAATTAATCCTGGAAATACAACATGGCTAATAACTGTATACACAGGCTAGCTTTTTACATTAGTCAGTGGCCATACATTGCAGTATACGTTTTCCTGCCTTGCTGTGCACAATCATTTATAATTATAACTCTTCGGATTACCAATTCACCTAAATATGAACATCAATATTTTATTACATAAAATACATTTGATACAGTTTTTGATGGGATGTTTTAGTGCCTTCAGAAAAGTGGAAATCAGAATCTTTCCTGTATAGTTTCCATAACCATACCATCCACCTGTCGTGGACATGTTCTGGGCTCACCATCCACCTGGTGTGGACATATTCTGGGCTCACCATCCACCGTGGTGTGGACATGTTCTGGGCTCACCATCCACCGTGGTGTGGATATGTTCTGGGCTCACCATCCACCGTGGTGTGGACACGTTCTGGGCTCACCATCCACCTGGTGTGGACATGTTCTGGGCTCACCATCCACCGTGGTATGGACATGTTCTGGGCTCACCATCCACCGTGGTGTGGACATGTTCTGGGCTCACCATCCACCGTGGTGTGGACATGTTCTGGGCTCACCATCCACTGTGGTGTGGACATGTTCTGGGCTCACCATCCACCGTGGTGTTGACATGTTCTGGGCTCACCATGCACCTGGTGTGGACATGTTCTGGGCTCACCATGCACCTGGTGTGGACATGTTCTGGGCTCACCATGTCTGTTGTGCATTTGGGATGCAACCAAAAACAGTGTCAATGTTGGTGAGGGTCTAAACGACTGCAGCTTACAGCACTTTCATGTCTAATGAGTGAAATGGCATTTCATTATACTACTCCTCAGTCAATGAAAGTGCACTTAGCTTCAGCCATTTAAAACTATGATCTCCATGTCCGTTTGGCTTTTTGATGTAGACTCCCTAAAGATGCTTTAACACACAGATTTTTGCTGGGGGTTTTCTGCGTGTTTTTTAGTGGCATTTTTTGGGTGTATTTTTTGTAAAAACAACAGCTCCAACTGTTACAGCTGAAGATCTATGGGAAATATAAAATGCAGGACAAACTTGTTTTTGTGCTACTGGCATTTTTGTTTCTGGCATCTTGTCAACAATGCAGCATGCTGTAGCTCTTAGTGGGTTTTTTAAAGACTTTTAACAGCACTACTTTTTCTTGCCACTAAAGAACCACAAGGACATCTGGCAAAAAAACCACTGTAACACGGTACTTATACCAATATTATTTAGTGTAAAAAAAAAAAAAAAAAACAGCAGGGCCAAATTCATTTGTGTATAGAGCCAAAAACTCATTGCTGGGATTAGCAAAAATCTTTATCACCTAAAGCCAGTAGGGGAAAGCTCTGAGATAGTCATGAATGATAATTAATATCAATGTCCAGCTGCTAAAAGGCACACCCCTAATTGTTCTTATATTAGTAGGCACTAGCCACTTGCTGGAGACGATGCCACCTCTCAGTGGACTGATCTCTATGGAAGTTGCTATGAAGGAATCTCAATAGAATACATCAGCACAAAGATAGATGAGATATATATATATATATATATATATATATATATATAGACAGATAGATAGTGAGATATAGATAGATAGAGAGATAGTGAGATAGATATGAGATAGAGAGATAGCTAGATAGATATGAGATATATAGAGAGATAGATATGAGATAGACAGATACATAGTGAGATAGATAGATATGAGATAGATAGACAGATATGAGCTAGATAGATAGTGAGATAGATATGAGATAGACAGACAGATATATAGATAGATATGAGATAGAGAGAGATAGATATGAGATAGAGAGAGATAGATATGAGATAGATAGTGAGATAGATAGATATGAGATAGAGAGATAGATAGATATGAGATAGATAGATAGTGAGATAGATATGAGATAGAGAGATAGATATAGAGATAGATATATAGATATGAGATAGAATGAGAAGATGAGAGCAAAGCAAAGCAAAGAACAGCAGAGTAATAAAAGAGGGGCCAGAGCTGACAACCCCCAAAACACAACCACAACAGACCCCAACAACAGAGCCGACCATTACCAGAATCCTAACACAGCAGCTTCCTACAAGAAGCCCGAGCAGCAGGCTGGACACGGACATGAGCAGTAAGCCACAGTGCCCTGATACTGTTCTGATTATAGACTCCAATGGTAAATACTTGAACACAAAGCAACTTTTCCCAGGAAAAAGAGTCAGTAAAATTCGCTGCTATACTATCGAACAAGCAGCAGCCATCATCAATAATCCATATTTCATCAAACCCAACCACATTATCATACACACGGGCACCAATAACCTCCAGGACCAGCACCAGCAGATAGCAGGACAACTGAGCCAGCTAGCAGAGGTTCCCAGCAGAAGTTCCCCAGCTGTAAAATCATCCTGTCATCTCTGCTCCCAAGAAAGGACATCCCTGAACACATCATCCAGAGCATCAACACAGAGCTGGCAGCTAAAATCAGCGCCATGCCAGACATCACCCTGGCACAACACCCCTCCATAAACCATCATCACCTTTATGACAATAAACACCTCAATAACCAAGTAGTCAGCCTTCTAGCCAAAGAATTCAAAGACATAGTGCTCAACAGAGACCCCCAGCCCAGTCCCCACACAAGACAAAAGCCTATGGAAAAGTCAACAACAACAAATAGACCTGAAACCTCATACTCTCCTCAACAAACTGGGAATGGTGCCCTTTCCCCAAAATATGGCCATCAGAGGCACAAACCATGGAGGAATCCACCTGCCTCACATAAAGTAATGCAGAGCAAAGACATTGAGGAGATAAAGACCCTGCTCAGCACTCTGTACAGAACACTGACTGGACCAAACTGCTAGAATATGGCCACCAGTCTATAATCCAGCTTGTCCTACACAGGGCAGCTCATTACAAGGTATACGGACAAAAAATTACATCTCTTATTGTCAGTAGCTGGAACATTCAGGGCCTGAACGCTTCAGCCTTCAGATGTAAGACACACGATCCAGACTTTACCCAAAGACTAAAAAACATTGACATACAGATCCTCCTAGAAACGTGGACTAAAACAGAGACTAAATCCATGGTGCCCATCGGATACAGGGAGATCTCTGTCCCTGCTCTAAAAAACAAAAACGTCAAGCTGGGCCGGAGCTCAAGAGGAATATTAGTCTGGTATAAAGAGGAGCTCCATGAGCAGATCAGACCAGTAAAGAGAGGAGACACATCTGGGTAAGGATAGCCCGCTCCATCCTCACCTCTCCAGCTGACGTCTACCTCTGTGCAGCATACATAGCTCCACCAGAGTCTCCATACTTCAATCTCGACAGCTTTGAGATCCTACAGAGGGAAGCCGCCCATTTTCAGGCCCTGGGCAATGTTCTGATCTTTGGAGACCTCAATGCAAGAACAGGGAGAGAGAAAGACTACCTGACAACTGACGGAAATGTCTATATATTCGGAGCAGACACTGACTGTGACAGCTCAGTACACACCGAGAGGAATAGCTATGACAGCACAGTAAACAAAAGTGGCAGAACATTGCTGAACTTATGTCGAAGCCATATTCTCAATGGCCGCACCAAGGGAGACTCTCTTGGTAGATATACCCTAAACTCCCATGTAGGCAACAGTGTGGTAGACTATGCCATCACAGATATGGACCCCAAAAATGTTAGTAGCTTCATAGTCACCCCACAGACACACCTGTCAGACCACAACCAACTGCTCCTATACATAAAATCCACAAGTAAACTACCGGCACAAACATCTCAGCAGACCGGCCTCTTTAACCTACCTCCATCTTTTAAATGGTCCAAGATGTCAGCTCCAAAGTATATGGAGACCATAAACAGCACAGAGATCCAGGAGATGCTCCATAACTTCCATAGGAAAGTGTATGAGCTGAATCCAGAAGGAGTAAATCTCGCGGTAAGGGACTTTAATAATATACTTTGCACCATGGCGGAAATGTCTGACCTCAAAAGATGCAACAGAAGGCCAAAAAAGCAACAACCCAACAGCTGGTTTGACCGGGAGTGTAAAGATATAAGGAAGGCGCTAAGAATGGCCTCAAATTGGAAACACCAAGATCCGAACAACCCCAGTCTGAGGGAAGCCTACAACAACATACAAAGGCAATACAAAAATACCCTCAGAAAGAAAAAGCAAGGCAACATCTCAACCAAGCTCCTCCAACTCCAAGACGCTCTCCAGGACAACTGCTTCTGGGAACTATGGAAGCAGATGGACAAAACCAGCAAGAACACCAACCTCCACATACAAAACGGCAACATCTGGCTCCAGTACTTCAAGGACCTGTACAAAGCCATTTCGAGGGAGGATCAAAGCCCAGAACAAAAAGAAATCACGAAAAAGCTGAAGGATATGGAGGAAAAAATCAAAGATTTCCAAAACCCTCTAGACACACCGATCATGCTGCAGGAGATAACAGAGAGGATCTCAATGATAAAGAGTAAAAAAGCCAGCGGCCCAGATGGGATTCTTCCAGAAATGATCAAATACAGCCCGCCAGATATCCAGGCTGCATTAGTAAAACTCTACAATGTTGTGCTGAGTGACGGATACTTCCCCCAGAGCTGGAACCAGGGCATCATCACCCCCATACACAAGGGCGGAGACAGGTATGACCCAGCCAACTATAGAGGGATATGTGTCAGCAGCAACCTGGGAAAACTCAGCAGTATCCTCAGCTTCCTCACCCAGCACAACATCCTCAGCAGAAGCCAAGCAGGCTTCATACCAAACCACCGCACCACAGACCACATCTACACCCTGCACAGCCTCATCAATAGCCATGTCCACAATACAAAGCATGGAAAGATCTATGCCTGCTTTGTGGACTTTAAGAAGGCCTTTGAGTCAGTGTGGCATCCGGGCCTATTCCTGAAACTTCTTGAAAGCGGAATAGGAGGAAAAACATATGATGTCATCAGAAGCTCCTACACTGAGAACAGATGCAGCGTGAAGGTAAATGGGAGGAGAACGGCTTATTTCCAGCAGAGCCGAGGAGTCAGACAGGGCTGCAGCCTCAGTCCAACCCTTTTTAACATTTACATCAATGAGCTGGCGACGGCTCTGGAGTCCTCCACAGCACCTGGTCTCACCCTCCATGACACTGAGGTGAAATTTCTCCTTTATGCAGATGATCTTCTGCTACTATCGCCAACTGAGAAAGGTCTCCATGATAACCTGAAAATCCTGGAGAAGTTCAGTAACACGTGGGCACTGCCCATCAATCCAAAGAAAACCAACATCATGGTGTTCCAGAAAAGAAATCGAAAAGCAGCCGGGCGTCCTCCCTTCCTGCTAAACAACTGTCCAATTTCAGAAACAGACAGCTACACCTACCTGGGCCTAGAAATCAGCCAATGAGAGAGTTTTAAGAAAGCCATGGAAATACTGAAAGACAAGCCGAGCAAAACCTTCTATGCCATCAGAAGGCGCCTGTATCACCTTAAAGCACCAGTGACCATCTGGCTTAAAATCCTTGACACCATCATCGCCCCAATCCTCCTGTATGGCAGCGAAGTCTGGGGCCCAGACATATACCCAGACTGGGCAAAGTGGGACTATGGGCCAACAGAACAATTCCACCTAGAACTCTGCAAACACTTTCTCCAGGTCCACAGGGGTACCTCAAACAGCGCCTGTCGAGCAGAACTGGGCAGATTCCCACTCTACTTTGCTGTACAGAAGAGGGCGCTATCATTCAGATCCCATCTTCATAGCAGCAGTCCCAGCTCCTACCATCACAAAGCCTTGCTACACCAAGAAGCCCCAGAAAAACAAAGCACCCTGCAACAAGTCACCCAAACCCAGCCTGCCCAAGCCACCAACCAATATAGCCTGACAAAGGGCGAAATCCAGAGGACGATACACAAGTACAAAGAGGAGTATATTACCGTCTGGAAAAATGACATAAGAACATCCCAGAAGCTGACAGTATACCAGAGCCTGCAGAGGGAGTACAAACTGGCCCCATATCTGGAGAAACTCCCCAATCCAAAAGACCGACAGATCCTGAGCCGGTACAGACTGAGCGCCCACAGCCTGCTCATTGAATCCGGGCATCATCGACAGAGGTACATGCCCAGGGAGAGCAGACTGTGCCAGCAGTGCGACCAGGAGACCGTGGAGGATGAGGCTCATTTCCTGCTGCGGTGCCCCAAATACTCAGCAGTGAGGGAGACTCATTTCAGGAGACTGTCTGATCTCTGCCCAGACTTCACCTCCATGGAGGAGGAAGAGAGACTCTCCATACTGCTGGGGGAAGAGGAGAACACAATGGCCATAGCAGCACAATATATTACTGCCTGCCATAGACTGAGAGGAGCCTGATATACCATGGACTCCTATACCCCCACCCTGGACGTGTCCCCACCCCCAACCCTACCCAATTATTTCCCACTTGCTTTGGCAATGCTAAAATGTATTTAGTCCTGCCAATAAATCTGATTTGATTTGATAGCTAGATATGAGAGATAGATAGATATGAGATAGATAGATAGATATGAGATAGATAGATAGATAGATAGATAGATAGATAGATATAGAGATAGATAGATAGATATAGAGATAGATAGATAGATATGAGATAGATTAGAAAAAAATACAATAGATAACTAAACACTGCTCTCCGAATATCACTGGACATTTATGCAGGACCGATAGAGTAAAATACCATAAACTCATTTATTTCTTTTGTACAGCAGATATAACCAGCCAGATAGAAGTGATCAGTGACGCTCCTGGCCATGCAGGCGGAATATTCTCTCCGTCTACTGGGCTTGAACGAGTGTTACCGAAATGTGCATCTTGGAGCTGCAGAGATGGATGAGCTGTCTATGTACACAGCCGCAGAGATGCCCTGGTGGGTATAAATCTGGTGAGGTGTGCCCGGGGCACGGCACTTTGGATGGAGAGCATGTGTGAACAGCAATTTTCAAGTCTTGCCACAGATTCTCTATGGGATTTAGGTCTGGACTTTAACTGGGACCTTCTAACAACATGAATATGCTTTGACCTAAATTTGAGTTGAGTGAACCTGCTTTTTGGCAGGTTCGAGTTCGGATTCAGGGTTTAAAGGGTTTCTACCACTTGGATTTGACATAATTAGGTGTCAGACACTAGCGCTCCGCTAGTGTCTGCTCTGCCAAACTATCCTGCTATAATAGATTTTGGGGCAGCCGTTTACCTAAAAAAATAACTTTTATTAATATGCTAATGACCCTCTAGGTGCTATGGGGGCTTCATTAGCACCTACAGGATCGGTCTACCTTCTCAAGATGCCGCCGCTCAGCGCCTCCCTCCAGCCCGCCCATCTGCTTCGGAATGCAGCAAACGGACGACTTCACGCGCATGCGCCGTGCGCGGCTGTATTCGGCGCATGCGCAGTGAATGTCCGACCGCTTCCCTGCTCAGATATCTCCACTGCGCCTGCGCCGATGACGTCATCGGCGCAGGCGCAGTGGAGATATCTGAGCAGGGAAGCGGTCGGACATTCACTGCGCATGCGCCGAATACAGCCGCGCACGGCGCATGCGCGTGAAGTCGTCCGTTTGCTGCATTCCGAAGCAGATGGGCGGGCTGGAGGGAGGCGCTGAGCGGCGGCATCTTGAGAAGGTAGACCGATCCTCTAGGTGCTAATGACGCCCCCATAGCACCTAGAGGGTCATTAGCATATTAATAAAAGTTATTTTTTTAGGTAAACGGCTGCCCCAAAATCTATTATAGCAGGATAGTTTGGCAGAGCAGACACTAGCGGAGCGCTAGTGTCTGACACCTAATTATGTCAAATCCAAGTGGTAGAAACCCTTTAAGTGAACTGCGTAAGGGATTCCATTCTCATGGAATCCACAACCTAATTCAATGCCGACATGCCAAACAGAAGGCCTTTAGAGACATTCAGTTTTGCATGCCGTCATAATACAAGTGTATGGCCAGCAGAACGGAACCCTTGGGGCTGTTGATACACTTGTATTATGCGGCATGCCGGCATTGAATTACATGATGGATTCCGTGAGTGCGGAATCTTTTACTTTATTCACTTAAACCCCGAACTTGAACCTGCCAAATGCCAAAAGGCAGGTTCGCTCAACTCTAATCTAAACCATTACATTGTAGCTCTGGCTGCATGTTTAGAATCTACTGGAAGGTGAACCTCTACCCAGGGGCGTACATAGAAATCATTGGGCCCCATAGCAAGTATCTGAATTGGGCCCCCTAACTACCCACCCCTGGCCCATCCCACCAACTGCCTTTGCTCCTCCCCTGCCACACTCCCATTGTATTGCTACTGACCCAGAGAATGGGTCAGTTTTGACGCAAAAGGAGGGCCATAGGAACAAAACCTGTAAAATGGTGGCGGAATCGCGAATTTTCCACACCATATTATGCCCCCCCAAATGCCCAGCACCGAATACAGGTAATACTTATGCCTGGGTAAAGGGGGTGCAGCCAATAGCAGGCCGCAAAGAAAATTAGCCTTCCTGGCATCACCTGCGATGGTAGGGAGGCTCGTTCCCATCGTGGCCTGCTATTGACTACCCCCCACATTGCCAGATGTTTTCATTTGCGCAATAGTTGCGCAATAGGTAGCTTACAAAAGTGGAAATCAGAATCTTTCCTGTATAGTTTCCATAACCATACCATCCACCTGGTGTGGACATGTTCTGGGCTCACCATCCACCGTGGTGTGGACATGTTCTGGGCTCACCATCCACCGTGGTGTGGACATGTTCTGGGCTCACCATCCACCGTGGTGTGGACATGTTCTGGGCTCACCATCCACCGTGGTGTGGACATGTTCTGGGCTCACCATCCACCGTGGTGTGGACATGTTCTGGGCTCACCATCCACCGTGGTGTGGACATGTTCTGGGCTCACCATCCACCGTGGTGTGGACATGTTCTGGGCTCACCATCCACCGTGGTGTGGACATGTTCTGGGCTCACCATCCACCGTGGTGTGGACATGTTCTGGGCTCACCATCCACCGTGGTGTGGACATGTTCTGGGCTCACCATCCACCGTGGTGTGGACATGTTCTGGGCTCACCATCCACCGTGGTGTGGATATGTTCTGGGCTCACCATCCACCGTGGTGTGGACATGTTCTGGGCTCACCATCCACCGTGGTGTGGACATGTTCTGGGCTCACCATCCACCGTGGTGTGGACATGTTCTGGGCTCACCATCCACCGTGGTGTGGACATGTTCTGGGCTCACCATCCACCGTGGTGTGGACATGTTCTGGGCTCACCATCCACCGTGGTGTGGACATGTTCTGGGCTCACCATGTCTGTTGTGAATTTGGGATGCAACCAAAAACGGTGTCAATGTTGGTGAGGGTCTAAACGACTGCAGCTTACAGCACTTTCATGTCTAATGAGTGAAATGGCATTTCATTATACTACTCCTCAGTCAATGAAAGTGCACTTAGCTTCAGCCATTTAAAACTATGATCTCCATGTCCGTTTGGCTTTTTGATGTAGACTCCTTAAAGATGCTTTAACACACAGATTTTTGCTGGGGGTTTTCTGCGTGTTTTTTAGTGGCATTTTTTGCATCTGCATTTTTCTGGTGTATTTTTTGTAAAAACAACAGCTTCACCTGTTACAGCTGAAGATCTATGGGAAATATAAAATGCAGGACAAACTTGTTTTTGTGCTACTGGCATTTTTGTTTCTGGCATCTTTTCAACAATGCAGCATGCTGTAGCTCTTAGTGGGTTTTTTAAAGACTTAACAGCACTACTTTTTCTTGCCACTAAAAAACCACAAGGACATCTGGCAAAAAAAAAAACACTGTAACACGGTACTTATACCAATATTATTTAGTGTAAAAAAAAAAAAAAAAAACAGCAGGGCCAAATTCATTTGTGTATAGAGCCAAAAACTCATTGCTGGGATTAGCAAAAATCTTTATCACCTAAAGCCAGTAGGGGAAAGCTCTGAGATAGTCATGAATGAGAATTAATATCAATGTCCAGCTGCTAAAAGGCACACCCCTAATTGTTCTTATATTAGTAGGCACTAGCCACTTGCTGGAGACGATGCCACCTCTCAGTGGACTGATCTCTATGGAAGTTGCTATGAAGGAATCTCAATAGAATACATCAGCACAAAGATAGATAGATAAATATTATATATATATAGATAGTGAGATATAGATAGATAGAGAGATAGTGAGATAGATATGAGATAGAGAGATAGTTAGATAGATATGAGATATATAGAGAGATAGATATGATTTGATTTGATAGATATGAGATAGATAGATAGATAGATAGATAGATATGAGATAGAGAGATAGTGAGATAGATATGAGATAGACATAGATAGATATGTGATAGATATGAGATAGATAGATATGAGATAGAGAGATAGATAGATAGATATGAGATAGATCGATAGATATGAGATGGAGAGATAGATATGAGATAGAGAGATAGATATGAGATAGAGAGATAGAGATAGATATGAGATAGATAGATACAGAGATAGATATATAGATATGAGATAGATAGATATGAGAGATAGATAGATAGATATGAGATAGATAGATAGATAGATAGAATAGATATGAGATAGAGAGATAGTGAGATAGATATGAGATAGACATAGATAGATAGATATGTGATAGATATGAGATAGATAGATATGAGATAGAGAGATAGATAGATATGAGATAGATAGATATGAGATAGATAGAGAGATAGATAGATATGAGATAGAGAGATAGAGAGAGATAGATATGAGATAGATAGATAGATAGTGAGATAGAGAGATAGATACAGAGATAGATATATAGATATGAGATAGATAGATATGAGAGATAGATAGATATGAGATAGATATATATAGAGATAGATAGACAGATAGATAGATATGAGATAGGGGATTGCCGTGGCACCCGTGCGGGCATCGGCAATGTAGGTGCCGGGGAGCGGGCTAAGTATTACCTGTATGAGGTGTCCGGGCATTTTGGGGGGCATTATAGGGGCTGGATAACTCCTTTAACTCCTTGCTGCCTATCCACCACTCAACCCTTCCCCCCAAACACAGCAGGGTGACTGAGTGGGTATGTGCTGCTGGGCACACTGTCATCTATCAGAAAGCACAGTTCATGAGGGAAAGCACACTGTCCTGAGCCCTCTGAGCCTACAACCCCACAGGCAGGAACTCTGCTTGCTGCATCAAGAATCCCCTCATGAACTTTTTTACATCAAGTCACTGGCGGCATGGCTGTGGGCAGGTGTAGCTTACAACAGGCGCAGCTGGCAAGTAGTGTTTCTGGGCCTGCGGCGGTGATGCTGGGGCGGCCTGGCTGACTGTGTTCAGTCAGCGACCGACCTGACCATTCTCCAACTTCTCCTGTCCGGTCCCGGTGGGCGGCTAAGATGAGGCAGACAGGCAGCGCATGAGTGGAGCGCGGTATACAGCTGCCGCGCCCTCAAAGACAGGGAAGGTCGGGACATCGGTGGTGTGTGCTGACTATGTGCACACAATGGGGGGGGGGGGGCGCCAGTTCGGAGGAGGGCCCTGACTGAGCATAAGGGAAGCAAGATAAGGATAACTTTTCAGCAGTTATGTACTATAAACTGACTGAGCCTGCAGATGTAGTGGGCTGGGCCTACCATGCGCTCCGGGCCCCCCCGTGCCACAGGCCCCATAGCAGCTGCGTGGTGTGCCTATATTGGCGGTACGCCACTGCCTCTACCCAGTCTCAAGTCTTTTGCAGCCTCTACCAGGTTTTCCTCCAGGATTGCTCTGTAGTTAGCTCCATCCACCTTCCCATCAACTCTGACCAGCTTCCCTTTCCCTGCTGAAGAAAAGTATCCCCACAACAAGATGCTGCCACCACCATATTGCATGTCGGGGGTGGTGTGTTCAGGGTCATGTGTAATTTTAGTTTTCTACCACACACAAAACGTTTGCATTTAGGCCAAAAAGTTAAACTTTGGTCATATCTGATCAGAGCACTTTCTCCTAAATGCTTGCTGTGTCCCCCTACATGGCTTGTGGCGAACTGCAAATGGGACTTCTTATGGCTTGCTTTAAAAAATGGCTTTCTTTTTGTCGAGTACATTACTAATACTTGTCCTCTGGACCTGAGCTGTGGATCTCTGCAGCTGCTCCAGAGTGACCATGGGCCTTTTAGCTCCTTCTACAATTAGTGCGCTTCTTGCTTGGGTTGTCAATTTGGGTGGGCAGCCATGTCTTGGTAGGTTTTCAGTTGTGCCATATTCCTTCCATTTTCAGGTGATGGATTGAACAGTGCTCCGTGAGTAAATATTTTTTTTGTAACCTAACCCTGGTTTACACTTCTCCACAACTTTATCCCGGACCTGTCTGCGGTGATCCTTGATTTTCATGATGTTGTTTTTATCACTAATGTTCTTTAACAAACCTCTGAGGCCTTCACAGAACAGCTGTAGTTGTACTGAGAATAAATCATACACAGGTGGACTCTATTTACTTATTACGTGACTTCTGAAGGCAATTGGTCACAGTGGATTTTATTTAGGGGTATCAGAGTACAGGGGGCTGAATACAAATGCACACCACACTTTTCATATTTTTATTTATTAAAAAATTTGAAAACCATATATCAATTTCTTTTCACTTCACACATACTTACTAGTTTGTGTTGATCTATCATATAAAATCTTAATAAAATACATTTTACTTTATGGCAAAAACATGAAAAAATTTAAGGGGTATAAATACTGTTTTAAGGCACTGTATTAGTGTGCAGAATTATTATGTAACCAAATCTTCTTTATTTTCATCTGTTAAAGTGATAATAGTAAACAACGCAAAATATACAAATAAACATTTCTGATATATATGAAAAAAAAGCAATAATAGTCAGAAGCCTTCTGTCCATGGAGTCAACCACAGCCTCCCAGACACTGCTCAGAGAAGCGTACTGTTGTCCTTCACCGTAAATCTCCTGTTGAAGAAGGGCCGACACAGTACAGTACTTTGATATATGAAATAAAGTATTGTCCTACATAAAAAAAAAATCATGGTTTTCTTGAAAGATGCAGACCTTTTCCTGTACCACTGCTTGAAGAAAGGGTTTGGAAGTTGATTTTGAGTCCATCTTCAACATGAAAAAAGGTCCAACTAGCTAATCATTAATAATACCAGCCCATACCAGTACCTCACCTCCAGCTTGCTATTGTCTGAGTCGTGGTGGAGCTCTCTGCCTGTTAATGATCCAGCCACGGGCGCATCCATCTGGTCCTTCAAGAGTCACTTTCATATCAACAGTTCGTAAAACCTTTTAAAAAGCTGTCTTCAGATTTTTCTTGTCCCAGTTATAATGTTTCAACTTACGTGTTTACAGTGGTGGTTGGGTTTCAGGCCTCCTTACTTTGGCCATGTCTCTGAGCACTGAACACCTTGTACTTCTTGGCACTTCAGGTAAGTTGCAGTTCTGGAATATGACAGCACTGGAGGATATTCAGTTCCTTCTGGCTTCACGTTAGGTTCTTCTCAAATCTTTGGTAGTTAATTTGAGTCTTTTTTTCCTCAACATGGTACTCACAATCTTGTTGACTATTTGCTAGAAAAAGTTTAATGGTTCTGTGATATCGCCCCAATATCTTAGCAGTTTTAAGAGTTCTGCATCCCTTTGAATTTTTTTTTACAATTTTTGACATTTCAGAGTCAGTTAAATCTTTTTTGTTTTGCCCAATTTTGCCAGAGGAAAACAAGCTACCTAATAATTATGCTCACCTTGATATAGGGTCTTGATCTCTTTTGGTCACAACTTTCCTCATTACACAAATGCATATCACTTGATATGCCTCAATCCAAAAAACATTCAAGTTTCTACAGCTTGGAGTTGGAAAATATGCATAAAAATAAAGATATGGTCAAAATGTGCTCTCTTGCCTAATAATTGTGCACATAGTGTGCTCAATTCAGAATAGTGTACCAGTTTTCTCCATATAGTCGTAGATAGGAATGTGTGAACATTCCCAAATTTTTCTAATAGTTTGATTCAGGTTTTTTTGTGTGATTTGATTGGGGAGAATAAAAATCAAGGAGACGAGAGAGAATTTCATTCAGAACTTCCAGCAGGAATAATAAAACAATGCTACAACTTCAAGTCATAAGAATAGAGGCAATAGGTTCTGCTCTCTCTGCAACTGCTGCGTCCTCTACACTTTGATTGACAGGGCCAGGTGTGATGACATTTACATTGCCTGGGTCTGTCAATCAAAGTGCAGAGGACAAAGCAGTTGCAGAGAGAGCGGAGCCTCTAGATGTAACAGCAATGTCCCCTGTTGCTCCTAGAGGCTCATTTACATATAGTAAAATATCATTTTTCTCAGCAATGCGGGCAGATATGAACATGGGACCAACACAGATGCCTTCAGCTGCCAAGTGCACATGTAACAGGTCAGCCAGTTTCATAGGTACAAATCTGCTGACAGATAACCTTTAAAAAGACCATCCAAGATGTTCCACAGCTGCATTAGTGTTCGTTTAGCACAATAAAATATTTGCTACTTTAAGTTCTTTAAAGGGGTTTTCTGGGATTAACATATTGATTACATACTCAGGATAGGTCGTCAATATCAGATTGGTGGAGGTCTGACACCCTGGACCCCTCCTGATCAGCTGTTTAAGGAGGTTGCAGCACTCCTGTGAGTACCACGGTCTCCCTGTAGTTTATCAAGTACAGTGCCATCCATTGGATAGCAGCTGTGCTTGGTATTACGCCTAGGCCATGTGACCAATGAATATGATGCTTACAGAGAGCCACAAGCCATGTTGGCTACTGGCATTACAGTGATTGGCTGGCCGGAATGCCTCATCGGGTGCTATATAACACCCGATGACGCGTGTTCGGCTCATTCTAAGTCAGGGAGAGCTGAGCATAGGAAGGGACAGAGAGTTTAGGGAGCATAATTGAATTGAATTTTTTTACAAAAAAAGTTTCGTAGACTCAAAAGTCCTTGTAAGGACTATTGTGTGTGACAGCAGCAATATATATTTGTAGTGCAACCTGCGCTAAATTGCTCAGTGTTAGGGAGAGCTGTGCATTAGAAAGTACAGACAGTGTAGGGAGTGTAAAAAGAAGATTTTTATACAAAAAACTTTTCAGAGACCCAAAAGTCCTTTTAAAGACTATTGTGTGTGACAGCAGAAATATATATTTTTAGCGCATCCTGAGCAAAATTCTGTAATAGGCCGCTGCGGACAGTCAAATTATTTGTGCCACATCTCCTGTATAAATTGTGCGCATCCCTAAAATATCAGTGACATCCAGTGCACTTTTTACGTAGATGGTGTACCCTGCGGACAGTTAAATTATCCGCACCACATCTCCTGTTTAAAGTGTGCGCATCCCTAAAATATGAGTTACATCCAATGCACTTTTTCCATAGACGGTGTCCTCTGTGGACAGTTAAATTATCCGCACCACATCTCCTGTTTAAAGTGTGCGCATCCCTAAAATATCAGTGACATCCACGACACTTTTTCCGTAGACGGTATCCCCTGCGGACAGTTTAATTATCCGCGCCACATCTCCTGTTTAAAGTGTGCGCATCCCTAAAATATCGGTGACATCCTGTACACTTTCCGTAGACACTGCGAATTGTAACATTACCTGTGGTACCTGTCCTGTATAGTGTTTCCTCATGACAAATACCTTTGTAAATTTTTTTGCATGTACACTTTCAAATCCTACGCTGTTGTACGTGTGACATACTTTCAAGCATATATCACATTTAAAATGAAGAAGGCGAGCAGTAAGGGATGGGGAAGAGGCCGTGATGCTGATGGTGTACGCAGAGGCTGTGGCCCTGGGCGCGGAGAAACAGTGCCTTTGCCAGAGCATAAGAAAAACAATCATCCAAGATACCTAGCTTGCAGGGAGGCGTAGGACACCACTCTTTAACCACCTCCGGACCGCCTAACGCAGATGTGCGGTCCGGAGGTGGCAGCGCTGCGCAGAGTCACGCATATACGCGTCATCTCGCGAGACGCGAGATGACGCGACTATGCGCGCGCGCATGCGCAGTTCGCGCCGGCATTTCGCACAGCAGTATTTCGTCAGCAACCTGCCAGCCAATGATCGTGGCTGGCAGGTTGCTGATTTTTAAAAAATCCAATCAAAGTACCAGATAGCAGATCATATTTGTAAATATGATCTGTTATATGGCTGCCTGCTCCTCTGCTGGTTCTTTTCGTCGGTTGGATCCAGCAGAGGAGCAGGCTTCACAGTGAGTACACCAAACATCACACTTTAGCCCCAGATCACCCCCCTGCACCCCAATTAACCCTTTGACCACCCCTTTGATCGCCCCTGTCAATCACAAGTGAAAAGAAAAAAGTGATCAGTGCAAACTGTCACTTTTTTTTTTCACTGGTATTGACCGTTAGGTTTCAGTATAGTTTAGGCCCCTTGGTTAGGTAGTTTAGGGATCGGTTAGCGCCCAGCCCACCGCACCGCAGTCCGTTATACGCTGATTAGCGTATCGCTAATCAGCATTTGTACTTTTATAGTATCTGGAAGTGATCAAAACTGATCACGGTCAGATCTATAATAGTACTAGTGTCACTTTAGTTCTCCCTCCACCCAAAACGCAGTGTTTGCCCGATCAGGCCTGATCGCTCGCCCACACGTGCGTTCGCCCACACCCGCCCCACCGAAGTGACAAAAAAAAAATTTTTTTTTGATCGCTGCACATTCAATTTACACGCACTGCGGCGATAAAAAAATCAGTTTTGATATTTTTTATCAACCGCAGCGGCCTCCGGTACTTCGCTAGCCTCCCCTTTGTAAGACAGGCTTGCTTTTTTTTTCTTGGGTAGTCTCAGGGAATACCCCTAAATTTAGTTGCCCACATGTCTAACAGGGGTTATTCTTTTGAAGAGGCCTACAGGCTTCTGACCCAGTCGGATGAGGAGTGGGAACCCTCATCTGATGAATCCAGCGGGTCAGAATACGAACCTGTAGAAAGCAGTGGCTCTCTGACCCAAAGTTCGGACGAGGAGGCTGAGGTCCCTGATAGAACCAGGCGTACCCGGCCCCGTGTCGCTAGACCGCAGGTTGCGCAGGATCCGCTTCAAGAGCAGCAGAGTGGGGCTGGTGCTGTCGGATTACGTGGTGAGGCATACACCAGCAGCCCAGCCCTTCCTGGACCTAGTACCAGCACTGCCGTACAACCTGGTGAAGTAGCGAGCACCAGAAGGGCAGTTGAAGCTGGTACAGTGGCACGTGCAGTAGTGACCCCTTCGCAGCCACCGCAAAGACGTGCCCGTAGAGCCCCTAGAATCCCAGAGGTGCTGGCAAACCCTGATTGGCAGTCCCCAACTTCAGCCGCACCTGTAGTTTTCCCTTTCACCGCCCAGTCTGGAGTTCGGGTTGAGACAGCTCATATCGGTTCGGCCCTGGGATTTTTTGAGCTGTTCTTGACTGCGGAGCTTTTAGACTTAGTTGTGGCAGAAACAAATCGGTATGCCACACAATTTATAACCGCTAACCCGGGAAGCTATTATGCCCAGCCTTTCCGGTGGAAACCAGTCCAAGTTTCCGAAATTAAAACTTTTCTGGGCCTCCTCCTCAACATGGGCCTGACAAAAAAGCATGAATTGTGGTCATATTGGTCCATGAACCCGATTCATCACATGCCCATGTTCTCTGCTGCTATGTCCAGGACACGATTTGAGGTCATCCTGCGTTTCCTGCTCTTTAGTGACAACACCACCTCCCGTCCCAGGGGCCATCCTGCTTTTGACCGGCTCCACAAAATTCGGCCCCTCATAGACCATTTCAACCTGAAATTTGCAGATATTTATACCCCAGAGCAAAACATCTGCATAGACGAGTCCCTAATACATTTTACCGGGCGCCTTGGCTTCAAACAATACATCCCAAGCAAGCGCGCCCGGTATGGGGTCAAATTGTATATGCTCTGTGAAAGGGCCACAGGCTATACCCACAAATTTCGTGTCTATGAGGGAAAAGATCAGACCCTGGAGCCGGTCGGTTGCCCTGACTACCTGGGGAGCAGTGGGAAGACAGTTTGGGACTTGGTGTCACCCTTATTCGGCAAGGGGTACCATCTTTATGTGGACAATTTTTACACAAGTGTGGCCCTCTTTAGGCATTTGTTTCTAGAACGGATTGGCGCCTGTGGTACCGCGCGAACTAGTCGCGCGGGCTTCCCCCAACGGCTCGTTAGCACCCGTCTTGCAAGGGGGCAGAGGGCCGCACTGTGTAACGAAGAACTGCTCGCGGTGAAATGGAGAGACAAGCGTGACGTTTACATGCTCTCCTCCATTCACGCAGACACGACAATACAAATTGAGCGAGCAACCCGTGTCATTGAAAAGCCCCTCTCAGTCCACGACTATAACCTCCACATGGGAGGGGTGGACTTCAATGACCAGATGTTGTCTCCGTATTTAGTTTCCCGACGCACCAGACGCTGGTATAAGAAGGTTTCTGTATATTTAATTCAATTGGCTCTGTACAATAGTTTTGTTCTCTACAGTAAGGCTGGGAGAACTGGATCCTTCCTCAAATTTCAGGAAGAGATCATCGAGAACCTCCTGTACCCAGGAGGTTCCGTGGCCCCATCCACCAGTGTAGTTAGCCGTCTACACGAGCGACATTTCCCCAATGTCGTTCCTGGTACCTCAACCCAACCGTCACCCCGAAAAAGATGTTGTGTCTGTAGCAGGAGTGGAATAAGGCGTGACACCCGCTATTTCTGTCCTGACTGTCCCGACCACCCTGCCCTATGCTTTGGAGAGTGTTTCCGGAAGTACCACTCACAGGTACACTATTAGCATAGGGATCATCTCACCAGGATAGGCACACAGGGCTATTAGGGCCCATTCACTCACTGCTGCTGCAAACGTCTCCTTTCACATGGGACAAAGTGCATAACGCACTTCGCCACATCTTTGGGCGATTTGCGCTTTGCACATTGACCCATGGGGAAGGAGAGGTTTGTTCTATAAAGGTAAAAAAACAAAAAACAAAAAAAAAAAAACACACCAGTAAGCAAACACGTTAATGTTCAGTTCAAAAAGTTAAAGTTACATGTTCTGTTGCAAAGTTAATAAAATGATTGCGTTGCGGCCTGGTTTTTTCTTTTTTTTTTTTTTTGTCTTTTTACCTTCCAGGTGGACCAACCGATCTACTAGCTGCAGCACCGATGTGCATTCTGACAGAAGCATTGCGCTGCTGTCAGATTACACGCAAGTCGGTGTATGCGGCGCTGCAAGACGGGATTTTCTCCTCTGCAGTGACAGATACGTTTGCCGAGGCATACGAGCTGAGGAGGAGGCGGCGTTCCTATGCTTTGGCAAACACTTTGTATATATATATATAATAAAAAAAAATAAAAAATCCTGGCAATGATTTATTCATCCACATCGATTGATGCGAATGGAGAAATCTGGTTTGCCAGGGCATACGAGCTAAGTGGGTATGGATGTAGGGCGGAGCTCCTATGTCCTGGCAGACGCCTTTCCCCTCCATTTTTTTTTTTTTGGCAGAGATTTTTTCATCCACATTGATCGATGCGAATGAAGAAATCTGTGCCGTTCATTTTTTTCTTTCAGCCCAGAGGCTGAACGGAAAAAAAAATCTCATTACCTGTATGCTCAATATAAGGCCTCATGCACACGACCGTTGTGTGCATCCGTGGCCGTTGTGCCGTTTTCCGTTTTTTTTTGCGGACCCATTGACTTTCAATGGGTCCGTGGAAAAATCGGAAACTGCACCGTTTGGCAGCCGCATCCGTGATCCGTTTTTCCTGGCCGTGAAAAAAATATGACCTGTCCTATTTTTTTCACGGCCAACGGTTCACGGACCCATTCAAGTCAATGGGTCCGTGAAAATCACGGATGCACACAAGATTGTCATCCGTGTCCGTGATCCGTGTCCGTGATCCGTGTCCGTTTTTTCCTATCATTTCAATGGCAAACTTGACTTAGATTTTTTTTTCATTTTTCATGTCCGTGGATCCTCCAAAAAACAAGGAAGACCCACGGACGAAAAAACGGTCACGGATCACGGACCTACGGACCCCATTTTTGCGGACCTTAAAAAAAAACGGTCGTGTGCATGAGGCCTAAGGAGAATAGCAGAAACTCCTAATGCTGGCCATACATGTAATGATTGCGGAGACCCTCAAATGCCAGGGCAGTACAAACACCCCACAACTGACCCCATTTTGGAAAGAAGACACCCCAAGGTATTTGCTGAGGGGCATATTGAGTCCATGAAAGATTGAAATTTTTGTCCTAAGTTAGCGGAAAGTGAGACTTTGTGAGAAAAAAAAAATAAAAATCAATTTCCGCTAACTTTTGCGGAAAAAAAAAAAATTCTATGAACTTGCCAGGCCCCTCATTGGATACCTTGGGGTGTCTTCTTTCCAAAGTGGGGTCACATGTGGGGTATTTATACTGCCCTGGCTTTTTAGGGGCCCTAAAGCGTGAGAAGAAGTCTGGGATCCAAATGTCTAAAAATGCCCTCCTAAAAGGAATTTGGGCACCTTTGCGCATCTAGGCTGCAAAAAAGTGTAACACATCTGGTATCGCCGTACTCAGGAGAAGTTGGGGAATGTGTTTTGGGGTGTCATTTTACATATACCCATGCTGGGTGAGATAAATATCTTGGTCAAATGCCAACTTTGTATAAAAAAATGGGAAAAGTTGTCTTTTGCCAAGATATTTCTCTCACCCAGCATGGGTATATGTAAAATGGCACCCCAAAACACATTCCCCAACTTCTCCTGAGTACGGCGATACCAGATGTGTGACACTTTTTTGCTGCCAAGGTGGGCAAAGGGGCACATATTCCAAAGTGCACCTTTCGGATTTTGCAGGCCATTTTTTTACACATTTTGATTGCAAAGTACTTCTCACACATATGGGCCCCTAAATTGCCAGGGCAGTATAACTACGCCACAAGTGACCCCATTTTGGAAAGAAGACACCCCAAGGTATTCCGTGAGGGGCATGGCGAGTTCCTCGAATTTTTTATTTTTTGTCGCAAGTTAGTGGAATATGAGACTTTGTAAGGAAAAAAGAGAAAAAAAAGAAAATCATCATTTTCCGCTAACTTGTGACAAAAAAAAAAAAATTCTAGGAACTCGCAGTGCCCCTCACGGAATACCTTGGGGTGTCTTCTTTCCAAAATGGGGTCACTTGTGGCGTACTTATACTGCCCTGGCAATTTAGGGGCCCAAATGTGTGAGAAGTACCTTGCAATCAAAATGTGTAAAAAATGGCCTGCGAAACCCGAAAGGTGCACTTTGGAATATGTGCCCCTTTGCCCACCTTGGCAGCAAAAAAGTGTGACACATCTGGTATCGCCGTACTCAGGAGAAGTTGGGGAATGTGTTTTGGGGTGTCATTTTACATATACCTATGCTGGGTGAGAAAAATATCTTGGTCAAATGCCAACTTTGTATAAAAAAATGGGAAAAGTTGTCTTTTGCCAAGATATTTTTCTCACCCAGCATGGGTATATGTAAAATGACACCCCAAAACACATTCCCCAACTTCTCCTGAGTACGGCGATACCAGATGTGTCACACTTTTTTGATGCCAAGGTGGGCAAAGGGGCACATATTCCAAAGTGCACCTTTTGGATTTCACCGGCCACTTTTTACAGATTTTGATTGCAAAGTACTTCTCACACATTTGGGCCCCTAAATTGCCAGGGCAGTATAACTAACCCACAAGTGACCCCATTTTGGAAAGAAGACACCCCAAGGTATTCTGTGAGGGGCATGGTGAGTTCCTAGAATTTTTTATTTTTTGTCGCAAGTTAGTGGAATATGAGACTTTGTAAGAAAAAAAAAATAAAAAAAAATCATCATCATTTTCCGCTAACTTGTGACAAAAAAAAAAAAGTTCTATGAACTAACTATGCCCATCAGCGAATACCTTAGGGTGTCTACTTTCCGAAATGGGGTCATTTGTGGGGTTTTTCTACTGTTTGGGCATTGTAGAACCTCAGGAAACATGACAGGTGCTCAGAAAATCAGAGCTGTTTCAAAAAGCGGAAATTCACATTTTTGTACCATAGTTTGTAAACGCTATAACTTTTACCCAAACCATTTTTTTTTGCCCAAACATTTTTTTTTTTATCAAAGACATGTAGAACAATAAATTTGGCGAAAAATTTATATATGGATGTCGGTTTTTTTGCAAAATTTTACAGCTGAAAGTGAAAAATGTTATTTTTTTGCAAAAAAATCGTTACATTTTGATTAATAACAAAAAAGTAAAAATGTCAGCAGCAATAAAATACCACCAAATGAAAGCTCCATTAGTGAGAAGAAAAGGAGGTAAAATTCATTTGGGTGGTAAGTTGCATGACCGAGCGATAAACGGTGAAAGGAGTGTAGTGCCGAAGTGTAAAAAGTGCTCTGGTCATGAAGGGGGTTTCACCTAGCGGGGCTGAAGTGGTTAAGTCAGACCCCGGTTGGATTGCAGCAGATAATGCTTCCAGTCTGTTAATCACCTCCCTGTCTTCCACCAAGTCCGGTCTCAGTAGCCAGGAGTCTGGCTACCACACAATCCTCACCCTGATCCTTCATCCTCCCAACATTTACAGTCTGACCAAACAAGTGATCCCACACTTTTGGCCCTCTCGCCAAGCACGCTTGAACAGGGACATGAGATCTTGTGCCCTGATTCCCTAACCTCTTGAACATACAAAGTCACAAGAACATGATGGTGGGGGACGGCAATTTGTGTTTAATGAGGAGGATGATGATGAGACACAGTTGTCAATGAGTCAACCGCAATTACTGCCTCAAGAGGTTGATGAAGAGGATGAGACAAAGTTGTCAATCACTGAGGTTGTGGTTAGGTCAACAAATCAGGAGGATGGTCAGAGTGAGGAAGTGGAAGAGGAGGTGGTGGACAATTAGGTCACTGACCCAACCTGGGAAGGTGGAAAGCCGAGCGAGGACAGCAGTACAGAGGGAGAGGGATCTGCAGTTATGGACACTGAGGCCTTCCACAGCCTAATGCCGGTGGCCATCCCTTGTTACGAAGTCCCCAGCCACCACTATTTTTCACTGTGTTCCGTGCCCGACTTACACCAACATCACACGTGCCCTGATCAACGCAGTTACTGTGAAGGTCCACTTAACCATGGACACATGGACAAGTGCATTCGGCCAGGGATGCTATATTTCGGCAGACTGGGTGAACGTTGTGGAGGCCGGGAGCGAGTCATACCATGGGATGGCACAGGTGCCACCGACGCCAAGGATTACAGGCCCTACGTCGATTAGGGTTTCCGCCAGCATCTACGTTAGTGGCTCCAACCCCCACATCTCCTCCTCCTCCTCCACTTCCACCTCCAAATTATCCGAAGGCAGCACCAGTCAGTCATCAGTTGGTAGCTGGAAGCAGTGTAGCACTGCAGTGGGGAAGTAGCAACAGGCCGTGCTGAAGCTAATCTGCTTAGGGGACAAACAGCACACCGCTGCAGAGCTGTGGCAGGGGATAAAAGACCAGACTGAGCTGTGGCTCTCGCCACTTATCTTAGAACCAGGCATGGTTGTGTCTGATAATGGCCGTAACTTGGTGGCTGCTTTGGAGCTCGGCAAGCTCAGAGACATCCCATGCCTAGGCCATGTGTTCAACCTTGTAGTTCAGCGGTTTCTCAAAACCTACCCCAATTTGCCTGAGCTACTGGTGAAGGTGCGCCGTGTGTGTGCACATTTCCGCAAGTCACCGACAGCTTCAGCCGGTCTGTCAGCGCTTCAGCAGCGCTCGACATTGACAGCTCATCGGCTGTTGTGCGACGTGAGCCCACACTGGAACTCCAGGCTTTGAACCAGGCACTGGATTTCTGAAGAACCTAGGGCGGGCCAGAGGGGTGAAAGGGGAGGGGTTTCATATGATAAGCACCAGCCACTTGAACACCACCCCGGGGCATCTTCAGAACCTAATTAACATATTGAATAAAAGTGTTTTTTAGCGAAAATAAGCGACGGACAGCTGTATGGTAAGTAGCATTCCAATATGGGGACTATAATGCAGATCATGGTGTTAGTGTTCTATAATGGTCAGTTTTATGTGAAAGACTCTCTTTAACAAGTGCCCTATAAAGCAGTCTGCTTCATTTTATGCCACTATTTTATGCCAGGGGCATATATAGAAATCACTGGTCCCCATAACAAGAATCTAGCAAGAATGCACTACCTCAGGATGTGGTCACAGCAGGAACAGTGGACAGTTTTATAAAGGGCTTAGATAAATTCTTAAAAGCAAATGACATTAATGCTGCGTCTTATTCTTTCTGGGATTCACGTCCACACCTATCCCTTGGTTGAACGTGATGGACTTTTTTATCTGTATTAACTATGTAATCTAAATTGGGCCCCCATGCCCCATTCATAGCCCCTCTTACTACCCATTCCTGGCCAGTATATGCAGCAGTGTACTGACATGTGAGGTATGAGGTATAAATTACAGCTCGTACCTCACATGTCAGTACATGCCATATAAACTATATATTTGTATATACTGCATCTATTGTACCTTGTACCTTATATCAGTACACTGCTGTATATATTATATATCTGTACAAATGCATCTACGGTATACCTTGTACCTTACCTTATAGATGCAGTATGTGTATGCGTGTGTATGTGTGTGTATATATATACAGTACAGACCAAAAGTTTGGACACACCTTCTCATTCAAAGAGTTTTCTTTATTTTCATGACTATGAAGGCATCAAAACTATGAATTAATACATGTGGAATTATATACATAACAAACAAGTGTGAAACAACTGAGAATATGTCATATTCTGGGTTCTTCAAAGTAGCCACCTTTTGCTTTGATTACTGCTTTGCACACGCTTGGCATTCTCTTGATGAGCTTCAAGAGGTAGTCCCCTGAAATGGTCTTCCAACAGTCTTGAAGGAGTTCCCAGAGATGTTTAGCACTTGTTGGCCCTTTTCCCTTCATCCTGCGGTCCAGCTCACCCCAAACCATCTCGATTGGGTTCAGGTCCGGTGACTGTGGAGGCCAGGTCATCTGGCGCAGCACCCCATCACTCTCCTTCATGGTCAAATAGCCCTTACTTTCAAAGTTTTCCCAATTTTTCGGCTGACTGACTGACCTTAATTTCTTAAAGTAATGATTGCCACTCGTTTTTCTTTACTTAGCTGCTTTTTTCTTGCCATAATACAAATTCTAACAGTCTATTCAGTAGGACTATCAGCTGTGTATCCACCTGACTTCTCCTCAACCCCACTGATGGTCCCAACCCCATCTATAAGGCAAGAAATCCCACTTATTAAACCTGACAGGGCACACCTGTGAAGTGAAAACCATTTCAGGGGACTACCTCTTGAAGCTCATCAAGAGAATGCTAAGAGTGTGGAAAGCAGTAATCAAAGCAAAAGGTGGCTACTTTGAAGAACCTAGAATATTACATATTTTCAGTTGTTTCACACATGTTTGTTATGTATATAATTCCACATGTGTTAATTCATAGTTTTGATGCCTTCGGTGTGAATCTACAATTTTCATAGTCATGAAAATAAAGAAAACTCTTTGAATGAGAAGGTGTGTCCAAACTTTTGGTCTGTACTGTATATACATATATATAAAAACACAGAAAAGTCCACGGCATTTCCTTAGATAAAAAAGTGTAGATTTATTCACCAGTAGCTTTTATCTAAGGAAGTGCCAGGGACTTTTCTGGTTTATATATTTTGGGAGTAAGGATCACTCCAACAGCCGCTGGCACCCAATTTCCACATATTCTGCAGTGCTGTTCACATGCACTGGATTTTTATAGATATATATATATATATATATATATAGAGAGAGAGAGAAAAAAATTCCTCTGTATATGTGTGGTTTACCTCTCTCATACTTGTATAATAGTGCAGGAGAACTGTGAAAGAACAACGTGTAATTACAATGTAATATATATTTAGAAACTAAAGCATGTATTTCTCTTTGCCTTTTAGAAATTTTTATCTACACAATATTGGATGCGGATCCTTGAACTTTGATCTTTTGGGAGCAATACGGCCCGGTGTCGACATCAGCGTTCTCTCTTTCATGCGCCACTCCAGACATGTAATTACTCCTTAGTGTGATGCTGTTTCTGTAACGTTGAGGGATAATCCCTCTATGACTGCGTTATTGCCAGCAATCGGGCTGTGGGTGTCGGCGGAGTTCATGGAGATGTCCCCCTCTGACACTCGCGGCCATATGGTCTGGTGTCCCTCCCGGCAGGTTGGGATCCAGGTCCAGATGCTGACGTATGTAGGAGATCCCTACCGCGGTCTTATACTTCGTTCAGTAAACATTCTGTTCAGCCAACATTTATGCAATGAATATGAATGGAACCATAGGGCAAGCTGCCCTTAAGTAAAATGGCGGTTTTAGTTTGGCTCGACAGAACGCATGTGTCCAACCTTTGCACTGTGACTCATATGATGATGTCAGTCTGGACATGAGCAACGAAGAGATTGAGACGCTCAATGAATGCGATGGTATATGCGGGCCCCATGGCTACCTAAGGTCGAATTTCTATGATCCCCATTCATCTCATTATCACTTTCTTTTTGCATATGTTTTATTCTACACAAAGGGATATTATCCTGAAGTTGTAGATCGTATGGCACCTGTCACTTTATGCACATGCACTTTGTCTATTTATTTGTATCAGATGTATGTATTTTAATTTGATTGTAACCATACTGTGATTGGTTGGACACTTTTAATATGCCTTTATATGTCTTCACTTTCACTGTCTCTATGCTTGAGGAAGGCTCTTGAGAGCCGAAACGTCGCAAGATTTGCCACATTATGGGTGATTAAAATTATTTGTTTTCATCACTACTCCGGAGTGCAGTCCTACTTCTTTTGTCTATATATATATATATATATATATATATATATATATATTTACACACACACAGTCAGGTCCATAAATATTGGGACATCAACACAATTCTAACATTTTTGGCTCTATACACCACCACAATGGATTTGAAATGAAACAAACTAGATGTGCTTTAACTGCAGACTGTCAGCTTTAATTTGAGGGTATTTACATCCAAATCAGGTGAATGGTGTAGGAATTACAAAAGTTTGCATATGTGCCTCCCATTTGTTAACCCTTTGAGGACCATAAGATTACCGTCATCAATATAAAAATAATTATATTTTTTTCCATTTAAGAATGTATTTGAACAATAAATAAAACCATTTCCACACTTGTGTCATTTTTGGGGGAGGAGTTATGACACGGGACAAATGTGACTATTTAGGTCACTTTTAATGGAAGGCCAAAAGAAGCTACATTTTTGTGTTACAGCAACTGAAGTTCGTACACTTCAGTTGCTGTAACTAAGCCATTTCATGAAATAACTGGCAAAAAGCTAGATCCATTTGTTGATAAGAACTAATATTTTGACTCAAACAAAAAAAAAGTATTTTAAGTTCTTAGTCAGACAATACAGGCAATTAAAAACATGGGACAAATACGTTCCTTGTTCCTCAAAGGGTTAAGGGACCAAAAGTAATAGGACAGAATAATAATCATAAACCAAACTTTCACTTTTTAATACTTGGTTGCAAATCCTTTGCAGTCAATTATAGCCTGAAGTCTAGAACGCATAGACATCACTAGACACTGGTTTTCATCCCTGGTGATGCTCTGCCAGGCCTCTACTGCAACTGTCTTCAGTTCCTGCTAGTTCTTGGGGCATTTTCAGAACAATTTTTGTCTTCAGCAAGTGAAATGCATGCTCAATCGGTTTCAGGTCAGGTGATTGACTTGGCCATTGCATAACATTCCACTTCTTTCCCTTAAAAAACTCTTTGGTTGCTTTTGCAGTAAGCTTTGGGTCATTGTCCATCTGCACTGTGAAGCGCCATCCAATTAGTTCTGAAACATTTGGCTGAATATGAGCAGATAATATTGCCTGAAACACTTCAGAATTCATCCTGCTGCTTTTGTCAGCAGTCACATCATCAATAAATACAAGAGAACCAGTTCTATTGGCAGCCATACATGCCCACGCCATGACACTACTACCACCATGCTTCACTGATGAGGTGGTATGCTTAGGATCATGAGCAGTTCCTTTCCTTCTCCATACTCTTCTCTTCCCATCACTATGGTACAAGTTGATCTTGGTCTCATCTGTCCATGGGATATTGTTCCAGAACTGTGAAGGCTATTTTAGATGTCTTTTGGCAAACTCTAATCTGGCCTTCCTGTTTTTGAGGCTCACCAATGGTTTACATCTTGTGGTGAACCCTCTGTATTCACTCTGGTGAAGTCTTCTCTTGATTGTTGACTTTGACACACATACACCTACCTCCTGGAGAGTGTTCTTGATCTGGCCAACTGTTGTGAAGGGTGTTTTCTTCACCAGGGAAATAATTCTTTGGTCATCCATCACAGTTGTTTTCCATGGTCTTCCTGGTCTTTTGGTGTTGCTGAGCTCACTGATGCATTCCTTCTTTTTAAGAATGTTGCAAACAGTTGTGTTGGCCACGCCTAATGTTTTTGCTATCTCTCTGATGGGTTTGTTTTGTTTTTTCAGCCTAATGATGGCTTGCTTCACTGATAGTGATAGCTCTTTGGATCTCATCTTGAGAGTTGACAGCAACAGATTCCAAATGCAAATAGCACACTTGAAATTAACTCTGGACCCTTTATCTGCTCATTGTAATTGGGATACTGAGGGAATAACACACACCTGGCCATGGAACAGCTGAGAAGCCAATTGCCCCATTACTTTTGGTCCCTTAACAAGTGGTAGGCACATAAGCAAACTGTTGTAATTCCTACACCGTTCCCCTGATTTGGATGTAAATACCCTCAAATTAAAGCTAACAGTCTGCAGTTAAAGCACATCTTGTTTGTTTCATTTCAAATCCATTGTGGTGGTGTATAGAGCTAAAAATGTTAGAATTGTGTTGATGTCCCAATATTTATTGACCTGACTGTATCTCAATATTTTATATGGCCACCATTATTTTCCAGTGCTCCCTTAACTCTCTTGGGCATGGAGTTCACTAGATCTTCATAGGTTGTCACTGAAATTCTCTTCCACTTCTCCATGACGACATCAAAGAGTTTGTGGAGGTTAGAGACCTTGGGCTCCTCCACCTTTTGTTTGATGATGCCCTACAGATGCCCAATAGGGTTTAGTCCCGGAGATATGCTTGGCCAGTCCAGCACCTTTACCCTCAATTTCTTTAGCAAGGCAGTGGTCGGCTTGGAAGTGTGTTTGGGGTTGTTATGATGTTGGAATACTGCCCTTGGCCCAGTTTCCGAAGGGAGGAGATCATGCTCTGCTTCACTATGTTACAGTACATGGTAGAATTCATAGTTCCCTCAATCAACTGTAGCTCCCCACAGCTGGCAGCACTCATGCAGCCCCAAACCATTACACTCCCACCACCATGCTTGACTGTAGGCAGGACACACTTGACTTTGTACTCCTCACCTGGTTGCCACCACACACGCTTGACACCATCTGAACTAAATAAGTTTATCTTGGTCTCATCAGACCACAGGACATATGTTCTGCCCAGCAGGGTTAGAACATCATTATAGTTCACCTTCTGCCTCAGTCAGGGTATTCAGAAGTGCTTAGTGTGGTTATAGCACCATCTAGCGTTGTTAAGTTGTATTACACTTTGTTTCCCTGTTACAAAGACTACTGCATTGTGGGAGTGCAAGGCATCCTGGGAAACAGAAGTCTCCAGTCTCCAAGACACATCATCGGAGCTGTCCAATGCATATCTCCTTCTCATACTCCACCATCCTTGTAAAAGCATATTCGGTGAGAGATCTACCTTTGTTGGGGGGACATGATGTTATGCAGAGCTGTTCAGTTAGTTGTAATTGTTACTCAAGGAGTTGTTGTGACTGTTAGATAGGTATTAAATTCTATGTATAGGCAGCCATTTTACCACGTGCTTCACTGTTAATGTTAATGTACATGCATTTCTATACTTAATACGTACTTAATACATACATGCTGTTTGTATTCTTGTAGTTTTACCAATCAATCGTGACCAGTATGAGAGAGTATGACAGCGATAACAACAAATTTCACAAATCTGCACCCTATTCTCACCTTAGACCTTGTAATACTAACAAGTCATATGACACCAGGGAGGGAAAATGTCAAATTGGGCACAATTTGGCCATTTTCACTTAGGGGTGTACTCACTTTTGTTGCCAGCGGTTTAGACATTAATGCCTGTGTGTTGAGTTATTTTGAGGGCACACCAAATCTACACTGTTATACAAGCTGTACACTAACTACTTTACATTGTATCAAAGTGTCATATCTTCAGTGTTGTCCCATGAAAAGATATAATAAAATATTTACAAAAATGTGAGGTGTGTACTTACTTTTGTGAGATACTAGAAACATAGAATGTGTCGGCAGATAAGAACCATTTGGCCCATCTAGTCTGCCCAATATACTGAATACTATGAATAGCCCCTGGCCCTATCTTATATGAAGGATAGCCTTATGCTTATCCCATGTGTACTTAAACTCCTTCACTGTATTTGCAGCTACCACTTCTGCAGGAAGGCTATTCCATGCATCCACTACTCTCTCAGTAAAGTAATACTTCCTGATATTACTTTTAAACCTTTGCCCCTCTAATTTAAAACTATGTCCTCTTGTAGCAGTTTTTCTTCTTTTAAATATTTTCTCCTCTTTTACCTTGTTGATTCCCTTTATGTATTTAAAAGTTTCTATCATATCCCCTCTGTCTCATCTTTTTTCCAAGCTATACATGTTAAGGTCCTTTAATCTTTCCTGGTAAGATTTATCCTGCAATCCATGTACTAGTTTAGTAGCTCTTCTCTGAACTCTCTCCAAAGTATCGATATCCTTCTGGAGATATGGTCTCCAGTACTGAGCACAATATTCCAAATGATGTCTCACTAGTGCTCTGTAGAGCGGCATATTGTCTGCCTACCTTTAAGTCTTCTGAAATAATGACCCCTAAATCCCTTTCCTCAGATACTGAGGTTAGGACTGTATCACTGATTTTATATTCTGCTTTTGGGTTTTTACGCCCCAGGTGCATTATCTTGCACTTATCAACATAAAATTTTAGTTGCCAGATGTTTGACCATTCCTCTAGTTTTCCTAAATCTTTTTCCATTTGGTGTATCCCTCCAGAAACATCAACCCTGTTACAAATCTTTGTGTCATCAACAAAAAGACACACCTTACCATCGAGGCCTTCTGCAATTTCGCTGATAAAGATATTAAATAATATGGGTCCCAGAACAGATCCCTGAGGTACCCCACTGGTAACAAGACCATGGTCTGAATATACCCACTGCCACTGCCTAATCCATTCAACAATATGGGAGTCCAAGCTCATACTGTAGAGTAACAGTTTATAAGGCTGAAAAAAAAAACATCTGTCCATCTAGTTCAGCCTGTTATCCTGCAAGTTGATCCAAGGCAAAAACAAACCCTGTGAGGTAGAAGCCAATTTTCCCACTTTCCTGACTCCAGTCAGGCAATCCAAATAACTCCCTAGATCCATGACCCATCTCTAGTAGCTATAGCCTGCAATATTATTACACTCCAAAAAAACATCCAGGCCCCCTCTTGAATTATTTTAGTGAACTCACCATTTCCACTTCCTTCAGGCAGAGAGTTCCATAGTCTCACTGCTCTTACCGTAAATAATCCTTTTCTATGTTTGTGTACAAACCTTCTTTCCTCCAGACGCAGAGGATGTCCCTCATCACAATCACAGTGCTGGGGATAAATAGATGATGGGAGAGATCTCTGTACAGATCCTTGATATATTTATACATAGTTATTAGATCTCCGCTCAGTTGTCTTTTTTCTAAAGTGAATAATCCTAATTTTTTAAACCTTTCATGGTCCTGTAGTCCAGCCATTCCAGTTGTTACTTTAGTTGCCCTTCTCTGAACCCTCTCCAGCTCTGCTATGTCTGCCTTGTTCACAGGAGCACAGAACTGTACACAGTACTCCGTGTGTGGTCTGACTAGAGATTTGTAAAGTGGTAGGACTATTTTCTCATCACGGACATCTCTGCCACTTTGATGCAACCCATTATCTTATTGGCCTTGGCAGCAGCGGTCTGGCACTGGTTTCTACAGCTTACTTTGCTGTTCACTAAAATTCCTAAGTCCTTTTCCATATCAATGTTACCCAGTGTTTTAAAATTTTGTATGCACTGGTGACTTTCATTATTTCTTCCCATGTGCATAACTAATTTGTCAGTGTTAAACCTCATCTGCCACTTCTTTGCGGTCAGAGGGAAAGGATGGGCGGGCTGAGGGAAAGAATGGGCGGGGGGAAGCGACGATAAGGCTGAGCTAGCTGGGCACCTACGAGGGTAAGGCCGCCCTGGGCACTTGAGAGCCCTCATTTGCATATGCTACTAAGTTGTTTTTTGACGGTTTTATAAGTCCAGGATTGCTCATAAAGGTAACGTTTTTATTAACTGTAAGGCTGCTAGAAAGCTATGGGAAGGGTTAAAAAGGTGAAACTTTGATGACAGACTCCCTTTAATGGGGAATTTACTTTTACACTCTGCATTTCATCTGACAGTTTATTTTCCTCAGTAAATCTATTAAAGAACCTGCAGCAAGCACTGACAAAGTGTAAAAATGGTGCCTGCAATCCAGACCCCGATCCACAATCATAGGAATAAGTTCTCAAAGAGATCACAGCACTCCAACTGCAATTCTGGAAAACACATGATGCTTGTTAAATAGTCACACAGGCAGCTCCATCTTGGTAACTCAATAGGTAAACACATGCACTGGATCAGAATGAATGTAGAAAATGGCATATTGGAAATTGGCAGTTCTTTAAAAGCAATAATGGAATGCATCTGGGTAATACATGATCAAATATAATTATGCCACCAGTTGTGGACTAGTCGGCAAATCAGGGCATATACTATGTCCCATTTACCAAATATGATAATCTTAATTCTGTCCACTGGAACCATCCTAATGGAGCACTGGGATGAATATAAAGCCCTCATTCCTTGTGCAAACCATACCTGTAATCAAAGAATAACCCACAGCATAGATAGAGGTGAATTTTTTTTGGGGAAAAAATAAAAAAAAATTACATGAAAATCCATCTCTGCATGTCCGTTTCCTCCTTAGTGGTGGGGCGACTCTCATTCCCTCACTCCTGGAAGAAGGAGGTGAAAAAACAAAAAGATTGTAAAGTGTATATCACAATCCTAACAATACTGGGGACAGGATCCTGGGAGACAAAGGGCAAATCAAAACAATATTTTAAAAAAACTATCTAACAAAAAAAATCTAAACATGCCCTGTGTGACTTCAACATTGAGCTCATGAGGTCTCAGTGTGTTTAAATCAAAAATGCATTTCAATTCCGGATTTTTTTTAAGAAAGACAACCTATCCCCTCCCCTTCTCAGAGGGGGGATATGGTCTACTAACATAAATTTAAGGTCTTTTTCTTTATGTTTCTGTTCTTTAAAATGCTTGGACACAGGCAAATCCAAGCACTTCTGTCAGATCAAAAAACGATGATTATTCAACCGGGTCTTAATATCACATGTGATTTTCCCCACATATAGAAGATTGCAGGGGCACCACAGGACATATATTACCCATTTAGTTGAACAAATTAGAAATTTTTTGATAGGGAATTCTTTACCAGAAATTAGATGTTTAAACGTAATACCTTTACATATATAGAGGGAATTAACACACCTTAAACATAGGAATGACCCCAGTTTTTGGGGTTTGAGAAAGGTTTGTCTAATTTTAGGAACATTTATATCAGACTTTAACAGACGATCACGTAGATTGTAATTACGTCTGTATGACATGAGTGGATTCTGTATGAACACCTCAATATGTCCAAGGACAGCCTTAACAACACACAAGTTTTTATTTAAAATTCTCAATAAATCATTACTGAAATCTGAGAACCTAGGAAAAAATCTTGTTTAGATTTAGGCTTAAGAAGATCGACCCTAAATAATGACTGGACGCTCTTTTTGTGTCTATCAATCAGCACTGTGGGATATCCTCTAACCTCTTACATTTTATCTTTGGTCTCTCTTACGTATATATATATATATATATATATATATGTATACATATATATAGTGGATATAAAAAGTATACACACCCCTGTTAAAATGTCAGGTTTCTGTGATGTAAAAAAAACCCATAAATCATTTCAGAACGTTTTCCACCTTTTATGTGACCCATAAACTGTACCAATCAATTGAAAATCTGCTGAAATCTTTTAGGTGGAGGGAAGAAAACAAAAAACTAAAATATTGTGGTTGCATAAGTGTACACACTTATAACTGGGGATGTACAGTACAGACCAAAAGTTTGGACACACCTTCTTATTCAAAGAGTATTCTTTATTTTCATGACTATGAAAATTGTAGATTCACACTGAAGGCATCAAAACTATGAATTAACACATGTGGAATTATATACATAACAAAAAAGTGTGAAACAACTGAAAATATGTCATATTCTAGGTTCTTCAAAGTAGCCACCTGTGGTAGCCATGCTGGTTCAGTATGCCTTCAATTTTGAATAAATCCCCAACAGTGTCACCAGCAAAGCACCCCCACACCATCACACCTCCTCCTCCATGCTTCACGGTGGGAACCAGGCATGTAGAGTCCATCCGTTCACCTTTTCTGTGTCGCACAAAGACACAGTGGTTTGAACCAAAGATCTCAAATTTGGACTCATCAGACCAAAGCACAGATTTCCACTGGTCTAATGTCCATTCCTTGTGTTCTTTATCCCAAACAAGTCTCTTCTGCTTGTTGCCTGTCCTTAGCAGTGGTTTCCTAGCAGATATTCTACCATGAAGGCCTGATTCACACAGTCTCCTCTTAACAGTTGTTCTAGAGATGTGTCTGCTGCTAGAACTCTGTGTGGCATTGACCTGGTCTCTAATCTGAGCTGCTGTTAACCTGCGATTTCTGAGGCTGGTGACTCGGATGAACTTATCCTCCGCAGCAGAGGTGACTCTTGGTCTTCCTTTCCTGGGGCGGTTCGCATGTGATCCAGTTTCTTTGTAGCGCTTGATGGTTTTTGTGACTGCACTTGCGGACACTTTCAAAGTTTTTCCAATATTTCGGACTGACTGACCTTCATTTCTTAAAGTAATGATGGCCACTCGTTTTTCTTTACTTAGCTGCTTTTTTCTTGCCATAATACAAATTCTAACAGTCTATTTAGTAGGCCTATCAGCTGTGTATCCACCTGACTTCTCCACAACGCAACTGATGGTCCCAACCCCATTTATAAGGCAAGAAATCCCACTTATTAAACCTGACAGGGCACACCTGTGAAGTGAAAACCATTTCAGGTGACTACCTCTTGAGGCTCATCAAGAGAATGCCAAGATGAAGGAGAGTGATGGGGTGCTGCGCCAGATGACCTGGCCACCACAGTCACCGGACCTGAACCCAATCGAGATGGTTTGGGGTGAGCTGGACCGCAGAGTGAAGGGAAAAGGGCCAACAAGTGCTAAACATCTCTGGGAACACCTTCAAGACTGTTGGAAGACCATTTCAGGTGACTACCTCTTGAAGCTCATCTAGAGAATGCCAAGAGTGTGCAAAGCAGTAATCAAAGCAAAAGGTGGCTACTTTGAAGAACCTAGAATATGACATATTTTTAGTTGTTTCACACTTTTTTGCTATGTATATAATTCCACATGTGTTAATTCATAGTTTTGATGCCTTCAGTGTGAATCTACAATTTTCATAGTCATGAAAATAAAGAAAACTCTTTGAATGAGAAGGTGTGTCCAAACTTTTGGTCTGTACTGTAGCTGTGTTCAGAATTAAGCATTCACATTCAAAATCATGTTAAATAGGAGTCAGCATACACTTGCCATCATTTAAAGTGCCTCTGATTAACCCAAAAAAAGTTCAGCTGCTCTAATTGGTCTTTCCTGAAATTTTCTTAGTGACATCCCACAGCAAAAGCCATGGTCCACAGAGAGCTTCCAAAGCATCAGAGGGATGTCATTGTTAAAAGGTATCAGTCAGGAGAAGGGTACAAAAGAATTTCCAAGTACTGGCTGTGTGGTACATGTGACAAACAATCTCCCGTATTCTTAATATGTCTGGGCTATGGGGTAGAGTGGCAAGACGAAAGCCTTTTCTTACGAAGAAAAACATCCAAGCCAGACTACATTTTGCAAAAACACATCTGAAGTCTCCCAAAAGCATGTGGGAAAAGGTGTTATGGTCTGATGAAACCAAGGTTGAACTTTTTGGCCATAATTCCAAAAGATATGTTTGGCCCAAAAACAACACTACACATCACCAAAAGAACACCATTCCCACAGTGAAGCATGGTGGTGGCAGGTTTTTCTTCAGCTGGAACTGGGGCCTTAGTTAAGCTAGAGGGAATTATGAACAGTTCCAAATACCAGTCAATATTGGCACAAAACCTTCAGGCTTCTGCTAGAAAGCTGAACCAGAAGAAGATTAAAGTTTTGCAATGGCCCAGCCAGAGCCCAGACCTGAATCCGATTGAAAATCTGTGGAGTGATCTGTATTGGGCTGTGCACAGGAGATGCCCTCGCAATCTGACAGATTTGGAGTGTTTTTGAAAAGAAGATTGGGCAAATCTTGCCAAGTCAAAATGTGCCATACTGATAGACTCATACCCCAAAAGACTGAGTGCTGTAATAAATTCAAAAGGTGCTTCAACAAAGTATTAGTTTAAGGGTTTGCACACTTATGCAACCATATTATTTTATTTTTAGATTTTTTTCCCTCTACCTAAAAGATTTCAGTTTGTTTTTAATTGAGTAGTACAGTTTATAGGTCACAATAAAGGTGGAAAAAGTTCAGAAATTATTTATCTTTGTCTCATTTTTTTTTACATCACAGAAACCTGACATTTTAGCAGGGGTGTGTAGACTTTTTAGATCCACTGTGTGTGTGTATATCTATATCTATATATATATATATATATATATATACTACAAGAAAATTTAGACTAGCACATTCATGATCACAGGTTTATATCCATAAAGCGAGCATACAGAAAGCTAATAAAAGTATGGCAGCACAACATTTCACATACAAACAATAAAACTGAGAAATGGAGATCATTCTAAATTAAAGCGGTATTATACCTACTATAAATTATAAAATATAAGCTCTTTGCACACATTTTTGATCAAACGTGTGTCAGGCCCATCTACCAGGCGTCAAGGTGGCTTCAGCAGATAGATAACTAACACTACCAGAACTGCCTCTCTTGGACTTACCTAAGCCTACAATATTCAGGGCAAAGAAAGTATCTAAAGGAAACCTAGTGTCCAGGACTTGGTAGAGGATACCCTGAAGCTGCAGAGCATTCTGAGAAGCACTGTTCCACCTTTGTGGTTTCAGGTTTAGGTCTCCTTTAATTTGCTGTGGGCAACAAACTAGTATCAACTGTTATGCCTGAAACGCCAGTCACCCTGACTGTTCTATAGAGCCATTTCCACAATATTGTAACTTTAAAAAAAAAATTTTCTTGTAACTTGTTTAGTAGCTATGAGAATAATCAATATCATATCTGATATTTTTCATTTTAAGGACAAGAAAATAGGAATGGATATTACTGTTAGGATCCATTCACACGTCCGTAGTGTATTGCGGATCCGCAATATACCTGGCTGGCACCCCTATAGAACTGTATATTCTTGTCCGCAATTGCGGACAAGAATAGGACATGTTCTATTTTTTTCTGGAGCCACGGATCGGAAGATCGGGGGTGCACTCCAGAAATGCGGATGCGGACACCATTCCTGCCCTATACAGAATGAATGGGTCCGCACCTGTTCCGCAGAATTGCGGAACGTGTGCGGACATATTCACGGACGTGTGAATTTACCCTTAGACTATGTTCACATGTGGCAGATATGTTCCAGAAATGCAGTAAAAAGCATACTAGGTTGGACAAACAATCCCATTCAGATGTAAGGAGTGAATTTCTATGGTATTTAATTCTGCCACATATCAACATATTCTCAATTGTTCTAGTGGAGTCACAACCATCAAGAATTGTTAGTTCTGATGACCAACATTTAAAGAGAACATGTCCCGTTGAAAATAGTGTCTGGGCTGCAGGCAGCAGGTTATTGAGGAGGAGCAGAGCAGATTGACATATAGTTTATGGGAAAAGATTCAGTAGAACTTGTACATAGTTCATTTACATCCCTGCTCATTCTAGACTTTGCAGTCCAGGAGACGTTCCTATCAGTGACTGACAGCTATATCTGTATACACAGTCATAGAGGGAAGGCTGACAGTCACTGATAGGACCGTCTCCCTGACTTCAAAGTCTAGAACGAGCAGGAATTTAAATGAATAAAATATAGGTTTTATGAAGTCTTTTTCCAACAAACTATATATCAATCTGCTCAGCTCCTTCGGCTCTATAGTATGCTGGCTGCAAATTTTATTTATTTTATGCACTTCTATAGCGCTACTATATACCGCAGAGCTCTACAAACATTAGTGTCCAACTGTCCCCAGTGGGGCTCACAATCTAAGTTCCCTAAGTTCCCCAGTATGTCTTTGGAGTGTGGGATGAAACCAGAGTACCCAGAGTACCCCGCAAACACGGGGAGAACATACAAACTCCATGCAGATGTTGTCCTTGCTCAGATTCGAACTTAGGACCCCAGCGCTGCAAGGCACCCGTGCTAAACACTGAGCCACCGTGCTGCCCTATTAATTCGCATTTTAATGGTAACAGTTTAATTAGCTGTCAATATGCAGTACACATTATTTAATTAGAATGACTGAAAGGACAATAAATATCATATTCAAGACAACTAGACTCTACATACTAGATATCACAAATACCATCTTTTCAATGCAATTATAGCAGAAAACAAGTAGAATGTATTTTTTGGTATAATAATTCTTCTCCATTGTTAATTTGCTTATAGAAATCCTACTACTGAGCAATTTACTTTGTACCCCGCAGCAGTTCTTTGTTGCTGTAATGTATAGCTCCAGTGCACTATATGTAATATATCTATATTCTGTTTTTATCATTGCTAATCAGTATGCTGATATTTGGCATTCATAATAACCCCAGATATAGAACATTGTATGCTGAGAGCTGTATTCTGTAATATATATTGCAGAGGATCAAGCAGGAATCTCGCTAATTGTGTGCCTCTTTGTCAGTTTTGTGCCTCCTACTAACTCAGGTTTAATAAATGGCTGTATAAGTTCACCTTTACATCATACACTAGTCTCCCATCTGTGTAATACTGCAGTGTACACACTGTCTCCGCTACTACTTTGCTTTTCTTCTCCTTTTGTGCAGCTTAAATAATTTCCAGGTCAAGCTTTCTTTTTTATTCTTTTGCTATTTTTTGTCACAGCAGTTTACTTCTTCGTTCTAATCTCTAGGCTTATAATAATTATGTTGAAAAATTAAAATGTTAGCGAAAATAAGTGAAGGTCAAATGTAGCATATGGTTTGTCCTTTCTCCAATAATAGTGGTTCTAAGTAGAAGTCGCCTCTAATTAGAAATGTCAGGTAGGGAATCACTGAGCCTGGGAAAAGGGCTCAATTATTGTAAAAATCCCTGTGGAGTAATGTCTGGCTATAGGTTTTATACTTGAAAATGTGTGAATTACTTTGAAAAAAAGAAAAAAAGGTACTTGGTTTCCAAAACGATGGATATTATCAGTTCAATTAGTACAGATGTTCACTTTCCTGGCTATAAAACAATAATTTCTGGAGAGGATCAGAGCATTGTAAAGAGCAACATGCCGTGGTATATTCCCCTTATTGAAAAAAACAATGATATTATCTGGAACAATAAAAATAATCATACTTATGCACACAGATTTATTATAGATCAGTATTGTACAGATCCATAATATAGCCCCCAAAGGCTGTAATGGACAGTTAGCGCCCTGTAAACAGACCAGGAAGTTGCAATGCAGCTTCCTGCTGCAATTTCCACGATCATGTTATCTCCTGGTGCTGGGTGGCTGCAGGAGCTGCAGGGTCCTAGCAGACCCAGAAACAAAAGACAAAGTTAGGGCGGGTTTACAACACCGTTATGGATTTTGTTTTTGTTTTCTGTTATAACAAGGTTGCAACGGAAAATAACGGAATCCATAAGACAGAAGTCAAAACGGAAGCCTTTAAGAGGCATTCCGTTTTTATCAGTCATAATAGAAGTCTATGGGAATCACAATGGATCCGTCTGGATCCCATTATGCAAGATAAAAATCAAAGTCCTGTCGACAGGACTTTTTTTTTCCATTCTGCATAACGGAAACCAGACTGATCCGTTATGATTCCCATAGTCTTCTATTATGACGAAAAGCAAAATGGAATGCCTCTTAAAGGCTTCCGTTTTGCATTCCGTCATAATACAAATCTATGAGTAGCATAATGGATCCGTCTTGGTTTCCGATATGCAAGACTGGACTCCTGCACAATGGAAACCAGGACGAATCTGTTATGCTGCCCATAGACTTGTATTATGAAGGATCAAAACAGAATGCCTCTTAAAGGCTTCCGTTTTGACTTCTGTCTTATGAATTCCGGCCTTTTCGAAAACAAAAACGGAATCCATAACGATGATGTGAGCCCGCCCTTAGTCAGCACATCATGTAAAATGAAGTGAATGCGCAGGTGGACATCGCCATGGTTGAAACTACAAAAGTAAAAGCAGACACAATGCAAGAGCAAATATAGAATATATGGATTGACCCTTTCGTCATGGAGCAATTTTCAGTTTTTTGGAATTTTTGTTTAGAGCCATAGCTTTTTCATTTTTCTGTTCATATAGCTGTACGAGGGCTTGTTTTTGCAGAACAAATTGTACTTTCTAAGGGCATAATTCAATTTTGTAGAGGATGTAGTGGGAAGCTGGAAAAAAAAATCCAAATAGGGTGGAATAAAAAAAAAATATTTGCAATTCCACCAGTATTTTATGGGCTTTGTTTTTAAAGTGTTCACTTGTGCTCTTCATTCTCCAGGTCAGTACAATTAAGGCGATCCCCCAATAATTTTTTATAGTTATGTTTACGGAGCTATGTGGGGACTCATTTTTTGCAGGATGATCTGTAGTTTTTATTAATACCATTTTGGGGTGTGTATGATCTATTGGTCACTTTTTATTCATTATATTTTTTGAGGAGGTAAAGTGATGAAAAAGTGGTGAATCTGACATTTTTTCTTTTTGTTATGCTATACACCGTATGAGAAGTTTTTTTATATTTTAATAGTACAGGTGTTTTTGCACATGACGATAGCCATGATGTTAAGTTTTTTATTGGTTTATTTATTTTTATTTTGAGGAAAGGGGGGTATTTTGAGTTTTTATATCTTTTTACGTTTACTTTTTTTTTTTTACTTGAAATGCTTTCCTTGATCTCCACCCAGGGGAGGCATTCCTGGCCAGGAAACACGCGTTTTTACGGGTTTTCAGCCTCTTAGATTCCCTGGACGGGTTAAATGTTTAAGATTAGCATTACTGCCGATTGCGGACATTGGACTCGGGTGTCTGTTGTGTGCAGCCAGTTGCTATGATGCTTGCACTGCTCATGAGCGGGCTCTATCTTTAAAAATATGTACGGCAAATGTTGGGAAGGGGTTAATCTTCTATTCACTATGTAAAATAATATGAGGTAAATTTATTTGCTAAGTACCTGATATTCTTTTACATAGTGAATATAACATTAGTTTATATATTCCATTTGTAGATGCTGTTGAATTGTGTTTGCCTTTTGTCGTTCCTGCTATGGTGATAAACACCTGCGCATTCACATCATTTTACAGAATGTGCTAACTTTGTCTTTTGTTTTTGTAGTATGCATTTGGAGATTCCTCCATCTTCGTTATGCACTGCTAAATAACCAATCTTTTCCATAGGCTGGTTTTAATTAGAGCAAAATTATTCATATGCTACTTAACCCCTTAGGGGCGGTGATTGGAACGAGGTGCCTGCTCAAATCATTGAGCAGGCACCTCGGCTAAATGCCCGGGGGGTCCCGTGACCCCCCCGTGTCGACGATCGCCGCAAACCGCAGGTCAATTCAGACATGCGGTTTGCAGATTTTTATTGTGCGGCGGCGGTGCCATTGGGTCCCCATGGGGCTGTGGGGGGGACCCGATGGCATGGAAGGCAACGCGATGCCTTCCTGAGGCATCTGCGCTGCCTTCTGGTGAAGAACCTGTGAGATCCAGCTCCCTGGATCTCACAGGCCCTGGAAGCTGTATGAGTAATACACAGTATTACTCATACAGCCAATACATTCCAATACAGAAGTATTGGAATGCATTGTAAAGGAATATACCCCCAAAAGTCCCAAAGTAGGACAAAAAATAAAGTGAAAAAAGTTGAAAAAATTAAGTTTTCCCCCCAAAAATTGAAAGTAAAATTAAACAAAAACGTCATTTTCCCCAAATAAAGTAAAAAAAAAAAGGCGTTTGCCCACCAAAATAGTACCAATCTAACCATCACCTCATCCCGCCAAAAAAAAAACTATGACTCAGAATAAAACATCATTTTTTTGGTTTAAAAAAAGCTGTTATTGTGTAAAACTTACATAAATAAAAAAAGTACACATATTTGGTATCACCGCGTTCGTATCGCCCGGCTCTATAAAAATATCACATGACCTAACCCCTCAGATGAAAACCGTAAAAAATTATAAATAAATACTGTGCTAAAAAAAATTTTTTTTGTCACCTTACATCACTAAACGTGTAATAGCAAGCGATCAAAAAGTCACACGCACCCCAAAATAGTTCTAATAAAACCGTCATCTCATCCCGCAAAAATCATACCCTACCCAGGGTAATCGCCCAAAAAATGAAAAAATTATGGCTCTCAGACTATGGAAACACTAAAACATGATTTTTTTGGCTTAAAAAATGAAATCATTGTGTAAAACTTACACAAATAAAAAAAAGTATACATATTAGGTATCGCCGCGTCCGTATCGCTCAGCTCTATAAAAATATCACATGACCTAACCCCTCAGAAGAACACCGTAAAAAATTGAAAATAAAAACTGTGCTAATTAAACCATTTTTTGTCACCTTACATCACAAAAAGTGTAATAGCAAGCAATCAAAAAGTCACATGCACCCCAAAATAGTGCCAATAAAACAGTCATCTCATCTCGCAAAAATCATACCCTACCTAAGGTAATCACCCAAAAACTGAAAAAATTATGGCCGACTATGGAAACACTAAAACATGATTTTTTTTTGCTTCAAAAATGAAATCATTGTGTAAAACTTACATTAAAAAAAAGTATACATATTAGGTATCGCCGCATACGTGACAACCTGGTCTATAAAAATATCACAAGATCTAACCTGTCAGATGAATGTTGTAAATAACAAAAAATAAAAACGGTGCCAAAACTGCTATTTCTTGTCTCACAAAAAGTGTAATATAGAGCAACCAAAAATCATATGTACCCTAAACTAGTACCAACAATACTGCCACCCTAGCGCGTAGTTTCAAAAATGGGGCCACTTTTTTGGAGTTTCTACTCTAGGGGTGCATCAGGGGGGCTTCAAATGGGACATAGTGGAAAAAAAAACAGTCCAGCAAAATCTGCCTTCCAAAAACTGCATGGCATTCCTTTCCTTCTGCACCCTGCCGTGTGCCCGTACAGCTGTTTACGACCACATATGTGGTGTTTCTATAAACTACAGAATCAGGGCCATAAATATTGAGTTTGGTTTGGCTGTTAACCCTTGCTTTGTTACTTGGAAAAATGGAAAATATGCCCAAAAAATTGAAATTCTGAAATTTCATCTCTATTTGCCAATATCTCTTGTGGAACACCTAAAGGGTTAACGACGTTCGTAAAATCAGTTTTGAATACCTTGAGGGGTGTAGTTTCTTAGATGGGGTCACTTTTATGGAGTTTCTACTCTAGGGGTGCATCAGGGAGACTTCAAATGGGACATGGCGTAAAAAAAAAACAGTCCAGCAAAATCTGCCTTCCAAAAACTGCATGGCATTCCTTTCCTTCTGTGCCCTGCCGTGTGCCCGTGCAGCAGTTTATGACCACATATGGGGTGTTTCTGTAAACTACAAAATCAGGGCCATAAATATTGAGTTTGGTTTGGCTGTTAACCCTTGCTTTGTAACTGGAAAAAAATTATTAAAATGGAAAATCTGCCCAAAAAGTGAAATTTTGAAATTGTCTCTCTATTTTCCATTAATTCTTGTGAAACATCTAAAGGGTTAACAAAGTTTGTAAAATCAGTTTTGAATACCTCGAGGGGTGTAGTTTATAGAATGGGGTCATTTTTGGTTGGTTTCTATTATATAAGCCTCGCAAAGTGAATTCAGACATGAACTGGTCCCTAAAAATTGGGTTTTTGAACATTTCTGAAAAATTTCAAGATTTGCTTCTAAACTTCTAAGCCTTGTAACATCCCCAAAAAATAAAATATCATTCCCAAAATGATCCAAACATGAAGTAGACATATGGGGAATGTAAAGTAATAACTATTTTTGGAGGTATTACTATGTATTATAGAAGTTGAGAAATTGAAACTTGGAAATTTGCTAATTTCTATCTATCCGCCTTAAAAGCAGACAAATTCAAATTTAGAAATTGAAATAGCGAATTGTTCAAAATTTTCTGTCAATTTGGGATTTTTAATAAATAAATGTTAAACATATTGACTCAAATTTACCTTTAACATAAAGTACATTATCAGAATCACTTGGATAAGATTGGATTAGATTTGCAAAAATAGGCTGTCAGGAAGGTGAAAAAGGGGTGTGTCCTGAAGGGGTTAACAAATACATACCAAAAACCCTACATAAATAGTCCCTTCTAAGTCCCTAAATTATTAGAGACTAGGGCTGCAGTAAACGAATATTTTTGTAATCGAGTATTCTATCGATTATATTTCTCGATTCATCGAGTAATCTAATAAGAAAAAGCTACTTAAAATAACGTACGTAATTAGGTATGTATAAAGTTATTGGTTTAGAGAGGGGTTAATGAAGGCACCTCCAAGGTGCTTCCATTAACCCCTCCAAACCAATAAATTTATACATGCCCATTGGGTTTGGAGGGGTTAATGGAAGCACCTTGGCATTAGGCATGTATAAAGTTATTGGTTTGAAGAGGTTAATGAAAGCACCTTGGAGGTGCCTTCATTAACCCCTCTCTAAACCAATAACTTTATACATACCAAGGTGGTGCCTGCAGCCTCCATTAACCACTCTCTCTCCATCTCCCTGCCCCCAGCCTCTGATCTGCCTCCCTGCCCCCAGCCTCTGATCTGCCTCCCTGCCCCCAGCCTCTGATCTGCCTCCCTGCCCCCAGCCTCTGATCTGCCTCCCCCCTCCAGCCTCTGATCTGCCCCCCCTCCAGCCTCTGATCTGCCTCCCCCCAGCCTCTGATCTGCCTCCCCCCCTCCCCCCAGCCTCTCATCTGCCTCCCCCCCTCCCCCCAGCCTCTTATCTGCCTCCCCCCAGCCTCTGATCTGCTTCCCCCCCCATCATTGGTGGCAGTTTGCAGTTCCGATCGGAGCGCCAGCAGTGTAATGCTGGGGCTCCGATCGGTTACCATGGCAGCCAGGAGTCACGCTACTGAAGCCCTAGCTGCCATGGTATGTTAGTTAGCAGAGAGCAGCGCATTATACTCACGTGCGCTGTGGCCGCCGGTCGCTCCTTCTCATAGGTCTGCGCGGCGCATTGCTAATGCTGTAAGCATTAGCAATCCGCCGCACAGACAGAAGAAGGAGCGACCGGCAGCCACAGCGCACGTGAGTATAATGCGCTGCTCTCTGCTCACTAACATACCATGACAGCCAGGACTTCAGTAGCGTCCTGGCTGCCATGGTAACCGAACGGAGCCCCAGCATTACACTGCTGGGGCTCCGATCGGAAATGCAAACTACCACCAATGATGGGGGGGGGGGGGGGGGACCCTGTGGGATATGGCCGGCAGATTCATTGGTAGTGCAGTGGCCACAGTCCCTCCCCTCCTCCTCCTACTCTGTCCTCATTGGTGTTCAGCGGCAGCCGCGCACAGTGGGGAGGGAGGGACTCCCTCCTCCTCCCTCCTCCTCCTCCCTCCTCCCTCCTCTGTGCCGGCCGGCTCAGTCCTGCCTCTCTGACCTCCGGAGGACAAGGAAGCGGTGAGTGAGACGTTTAATTTCACTCCCGCTCCGTGATCACGTGGTGTAAACGATTCCTCGATGCAGGGAAACTGCATCGATGAATTTTTTGACTTGATTTAATCGAGTTATTCGAATAATCGTTTCAGCCCTATTAGAGACCTTAGACCACAAAAAAGTACAGTAATTGAGAGATGTGAGAATAATTTTAAAAATGTGTGTGCCTAAGAGCCTTGCCAACTCTTCTGGGAGAAACATCTCCCTTACTTCTGTCTCCCTGACACTCTGCTCTAGAGTCTGCATGAATAATATATAATAATGAAGATACAAGTGACAAATTCTCTTGAATTATTAGAGATATGTCTGCTTTAGGCCTTAAGGCCCCCATATACGTTAGTGTATTGTCGTGCTTGGCCAAGACTCTACTGAGTGTGGGGGCTCCTCTCTCCTAACAGATGATGTGGAGGGAGAGAAGGATCGGGTGAAATCAATATTTTTGCCCAATTCTTTTGTTCTCCCATGAAATATGCTGTTGCCAGGTATGTATGGCAGTTTTCTTCTCTCTCCCCATTGAACACCTATACACCTTCGGCGGAACCAAACGTACATGTGTATTTTTAACTTTTTGGGGAACATTCTATGTGGGAGGTATCACTTATTACTGTATGTGATCATTGAACTATATATCCTTGTATATATTTTTTACCATTGGCTGCAGTCATTTCTTTCGTTTTCTCCATTCCAGTACACAATGCACAGTGACTGGTCCGTTATTATGCTGTTTCTTCAAGAATTCTCTTAAGAAGCCTGGAATAGATAATTTTAATGGGATGTCCCTTGAAGATTATTGTTTATATTTAAATTAAGGCCATAATTCTAAACCTTTTTTTTTTACTAGCGCCATCTCCTGTTTCTATTGAACAGCCTTCCTGTGTCCACCTCAGTAAATATGCTGAGGTGTATATACTTATTCAGTCTTGCCTCTCTTGTTTATTTGGTTATGTGAGGGGTCCCTGGTGTGTAAGCTAGCTGCTTCTGAAGTTGCAGGGTCTTGTCTGCTTTTCAGAAGAGATGATGGGCCAGTGCTACAGAACAAGACATTGGGACAGATTTATCATTAGCTCAGGTCAGAATAATGGAGTGAAAAAGTCCCCAAAAAAGTCCCAAACGCTAAAACTGCGCACACATTTGCGACTTTTTTCTGCTCTGCACTATGCTCGCCAGTTTTCTGAAAGTGGGCGTGTTTTCTTATGTAAATGAATCTCTAGACAGATTTACTATTGGGACTATTTTAAAAAGTCGCAATTTCACTCCAGTGAGGACCATGCTTATCTTATGAGACTTTTTAATAGAACATGCGACTTTTTCATAAAAACGTGCTACTTTTTCGTAAAGATGTGCGACTTTTGTAAAGCCGCTTACTGACGGATAAACTGCTACCGTCAAACCACATTTATTACAGTCTTAAAGGGCCGATCATAAATCTGACTTGGCTAAAACTGATTTTAGCCATATGTGAAAGTGGAGTGAGCTGTCAGAGTCATGATAAATCTGGCCCATTGTTATTATGATTGCACTTGCTCAGCTCTTCTTCTGCTCTTGCAGCTTCGGAAGCAGTCGGCTCACCACACCAGGGATCCCTCTGTATATCCAAAGTAGCAGAGCAATGTAAAACTGAGCATGTGTGCCCACATTTACTAAGATGGATAAAGAAATTCTGATCAATAGAAACAGAAGATGACACTATAACATTATTCCTGAAATATCTGCAGATGGAAGCTTTTTTTTTTTTTTTTTTAAGTAAGTGAAAATAAAAAAGAATGGACTGCAATCTGGATTTAACTATGGGCCAGATTCACTATTGCCTCTGCACCTTGAATGTGCCTAGAATTTTGTCCAGAACTTTTTGTGCCATAATGTGCCAAAATTTCTGGTGTAAAATTCTGAATGAAAGTAAGACAAATTAAAGTTGGCTTAAACGTTTAGTCTATAGATGTGCCACATTTATCATACACCTAGAGCCAAGCTTGAAATACTGCACTAATAGTAACACACAGTAACACAGTACATAAGGCCGAAAAAAGACATTTGTCCATCCAGTTCGGCCTGTCATCCTGCAAGTTGATCCAGAGGAAGGCAAAAAACCCCTGTGAGGTAGAAGCCAATTTTCCTCACTTTAGGGGAATAAAAATTCCTTCCCGACTCCAATCAGGCAATCAGAATAAATCCCTGGATCAACGATATCTCTCTAGTAGCTATAGCCTGTAATATTATTACACTCCAGAAATACATCCAGGCCCCTTTTGAATTCCTTTATTGTACTCACCATCACCACCTCCTCAGGCAGAAATAATCTGGTTTAAAAAAACACACCCTTTTTTGGCAATATACAACATCTGGTGCATTTGCAGGATTAGTCAGTGTGCAATTTAAGCTAGCAATACAGCCATAATTTTCTGGGGTTTTACAAACACCCTTTTTTGGCAAATTACACTATTTTACAGCCCTTGATGCATCTGCATGTGTGAAATTCAAGCTTCATATACAGCTTTAATATACTGTTAGTAAAAAAACACACTTTTTTGGCAATATCCAACATCTGGTTCCTTTGCAGGATTAGGTAGAGATTAAAGTGTAGAAGCAGCACCTTGTGGTCTCAGGATAGTGCGTTGGTCAATGCAGCAGCCTAGCCGTAGGCCCTTGATCCATCAGGCCTTGGAGTACATATATAGAAAGGAAGATGGCTTCGGCAGCATAGTGCAGTATCAAAAATTCTTTTATTCGTACCTCCAGACACAATCGGCAACGTTTCGACTGTTCACCAGTCTTTATCAGGCTTGATAAAGACTGGTGAACAGTCGAAACGTTGCCGATTGTGTCTGGAGGTACGAATAAAAGAATTTTTGATACTGCACTATGCTGCCAAAGCCATCTTCCTTTCTACCTTTGCAGGATTAGTCAGTATGCAATTTAAGCTAGAAATACAGCCATAATTTTCTGGGTTTTTAAAAACACCCTTTTTGTGCAAAATACACTATTTTACAGCCCTAGCTGTATCTGCACGTGTGAAATTCAATCATTATATACAGATTTCATATTATATTTAAAAAAACAACTTTTCTAGCTGCATCTGCACGTGTGAAATTCAATCGTTATATACAGATTTCATATTATATATATATATATATATATATATAAAAAAACACTTTTCTTGCAAAATACTTAATTGTGCAGCCTTTGCTGCATTTGTGATTGTTAAAAACAAGTTTAAAAAAATATAATTTTCTGGCTTTGGAAAAACACCTATTTTTTGCAATAGCCAACATCTGGTGCCTTTGCAGGATCAGTGTGCAATTTAAGCTAGAAATACAGCCATAATTCTCTTGGTCTTAAAAAAAAAATTCAGGTGTGCCCTGCGCAACGCCATCTGTGGCAAGGTTCACCTCACTACGGATACGTGGACCAGTAAGCACGGTCAGAGATATTATATCTCCATAACAGCACACTGGGTAAATGCAGTGGCGGCTGGGCCTGAGGCGGATAACAGTTTGGTGCATGTCCTTCCACCACCGAGGATTGCAGGGCGCTTCAGTTTGCCTCCTGTTGCTTCCTCCTCCTCTACTGGCTCCTCATCCGGTCAGCGTAACACCTTCACCACCAACTTCAGCACAGCCAGGGGTAAACGACAGCAGGCAGTTTTAAAACTTATCTGTTTGGGGGACAAACCGCACACCGCGCAGGAGCTGTGGACGGGCCTTGAACAACAGACCGATGAGTGGTTGCTGCCAGTGAGCCTCAAGCCCGGCCTGGTAGTGTGCGATAATGGGCAAAATCTTGAAGCAGCTCTGGGACTTGCCGGTTTGACGCACATCACTCGCCCGGTGCATGTGCTGAGTTTGGTGGTGCAGAGGTCCCTTAAAAATTAACCCGATATGTCAGAGCTGCTGCATAAAGTGCGGGCCGTCTGTGTGCGCTTTCGGCATTCTCACCCTGCTGCTGCTCGCCTGTCAGCGCTGCAGCGTAACTTCGGCCTTCCCGCTCATCACCTCATATGCGATGTGCCCACAAGGTGGAACTCCACCTTGCACATGCTGGCCAGACTGTGCGAGCAGCAGCAGGCGATAGTGGAGTGCAGTACGCATGGGTGAGTCGCTCTGCGGAACAGCACCACTTCACCACCAATGACTGGGCCTCCATGCGAGACCTGTGTTCCTTGTTGCACTGTTTCAAGTACTCCACCAACATGGCCAGTGCTGATAACACCGTTCTCAGCGTTACTATCCCACTTCTATGCCTCCTTGAAAAAACACTGCTGGCGATGATGGAAGAGGATGTGGAACAGGAGGAGCAGGAAGAGGGATCATTTCGTAGAGTTTCTGGCCAGTCATTCATAAGTGGCTCCGAGGGTGGGTTCCTGCACCAACAAACGCCAGGTACACTATTGTCCAGCCAGGGCACAGTTCTGGAGAATGATGAGGTGGAGGATAAGGAAGAGGAGATGGAGGAGGAGGAACCATGTTCACAGCAGGGTGGCACCTAGACCAGCTCATGGCCATCACTGGTTTGTGGCTGGGGGGATACAGAGGACACAGACGATACACCTCCCAAGGAGGACAGCTGTTCGTTGCCTCTGGGCAGCCTGGCAAACATGAGCGATTACATGCTGCAGTGTCTCCGCAACGACCTACGAGTTGCCCACATTCTAACGTGTGCTGATTACTGGGTGGCCACGCTGCTGGATCCCCGTTACAAGGACAACTTACCGTCCTTTATTCCCTCACTAGAGCGTGATCGTAGGATGCACTAATACAAGCGCACACTGGTAGACGCGCTGCTGGTGGCATTCCCACCTGACAGCAGGGGCACAGTGGAAGCACAAGGCAAAGGCAGAGTAAGAGGTCGGCAATGCAGCTGGGGCACCGCCAGCACCTCAGAAGGCAGGGTTAACATGGACAAAATGTGGAAAGTTTTGTCAGCACGCCACAACAACCAGCACCACCAGCTGATATGGAACGTCTTAGCAGGAGTCAGCATTTCACCAACATGGTGGAGCAGTATTTGTGCACACGCCTACACGTTCTGAATGACAGGTCTGCCCACTTCAACTTCTGGGTCTCCAAATTGGGCACATGGCCTGAGCTTGCCATTTATGCCTTTGAGGTGCTGGCCTGCCCTGCAGCCAGTGTACTATCTGAAACGTGTGTTTAGCACGGAAGGGGGCGTTATCACAGACAAGTGCAGCCGCCTGTCCACAGCCAATGTGGACAAACTCACGTTCATTAAAATGAACCAGGCATGGATCCCACAGGACTTGTCCGTAGTTTTCACAAAGTTTGCTGCTAAACTGCTTTTAGATCATTGTTTCAGTTGTTTCTGTGATGTAGTGAAATATAATTACACGCACTTCATACGTTTCAAAGGCTTTTATCGACAATTACATGACATTTATGCAAAGAGTCAGTATTTGCAGTGTTGGCCCTTCTTTTTCAGGACCTCTGCAATTCGACTGGGCATGCTCTCAATCAACTTCTGGGCCAATTCCTGACTGATAGCAACCCATTCTTTCATAATCACTTCTTGGAGTTTGTCAGAATTAGTGGGTTTTTGTTTGTCCACCCGCCTCTTGAGGATTGACCACAAGTTCTCAATGGGATTAAGATCTGGGGAGTTTCCAGGCCATGGACCCAAAATGTCAACGTTTTGGACCCTGAGCCACTTAGTTATCACTTTTGCCTTATGGCACGGTGCTCCATCGTGCTTGAAAATGCATTGTTCTTCACCAAACTGTTGTTGGAAGAAGTTGCTATTGGAGGGTGTTTTGGTACCATTCTTTATTCATGGCTGTGTTTTTGGGCAAAATTGTGAGTGAGTCCACTCCCTTGGATGAGAAGCAACCCCACACATGAATGGTCTCAGGATGCTTTACTGTTGGCATGACACAGGACTGATGGTAGCGCTCACCTTTTCTTCTCTGGACAAGCCTCAGCAGTCCATTCACCATATTTTCTGCAGAAGATCAATCTGTGCCTGATGTTTCTTTTGGAGAGAAGTGGCTTCTTTGCTGCCCTTCTTGACACCAGGCCATCTTCCAAAAGGCTTCGCCTCACTGTGCGTGCAGATGCGCTCACACCTGCCTGCTGCCATTCCTGAGTAAGCTCTGCACTGGTGGCACTCCGATCCCGCAGCTGAATCCTCTTTAGGAGATGGTCCTGGCGCTTGCTGGACTTTCTTGGATGCCCTGAAGCCTTCTTAACAACAATTGAACCTCTTTCCTTGAAGTTCTTGATGATACTATAAATTGTTGATTGCAATCTTAGACTACTTTCACACTAGCGTTCGGGGCTCCGCTTGTGAGTTCCGTTTGAAGGCTCTCACAAGCGGCCCCGAACGCATCCGTACGGCTCCAATGCATTCTGAGTGGATGCGGATCCGCTCAAAATGCATCAGTCTGGCACTGTCTGTCCTCCGCTCCGCTCAGCAGGCGGACACCCGAACGCTGCTTGCAGCGTTCGGCTGTCCGCCTGGCCGTGCGGAGGCAAACGGATCCGTCCAGACTTACAATGTAAGTCAATGGGGACGGATCCGTTTGAAGTTGACACAATATGGCTCAATTTTCAAACGGATCCGTCCCCCATTGACTTTCAATGTAAAGTCTGGACAGATCCGTCTGAGCAACTTTCACACTTAGATTTTTTTTTTAAACTATAATGCAGACGGATCCGTTCTGAACGGATCCCATCGTCTGCATTATAGGAGCAGATCCACCAGACGGATACGCTCTGAACGCAAGTGTGAAAGTAGCCTTAGTAGCCACAATATCCTTGCCTGTGAAGCCATTTTTATGCAACGCAATGATGGCTGCACACGTAGGTCACCATGGTTAACAATGGAAGAACAATGATTTCAAGCATCACCCTCCTTTTAACAGGTCAAGTCTGCCATTTTAACCCAATCAGCCTGACATAATGATCTCCAGCCTTGTGCTCGTCAACATTCTCACCTGAGTTAACAAGACTATTACTGAAATGATCTCAGCAGGTCCTTTAATGACAGCAATGAAATGCAGTGGAAAGGTTTTTTGGGGGATTAAGTAAATTTTCATGGCAAATAAGGACTATGCAATTCATCTGATCACTCTTCATAACATTCTGGAGTATATGCAAATTGCTATTATAAAAACTTAAGCAGCAACTTTTCCAATTTCCAATATTTATGTAATTCTCAAAACTTTTGGCCACGACTGTATACCGGCTTTTACCAGCCATTGTTATACTGCAGCGCAATTGCTCATTCTTGTGCTTTGGATATTTCACACTCTTTTGGAGTGTACCCTAATATAAAAAAAAATTAAATTAAAAACAAAGACCAGTGTTGGCTACCTCGTCCTCCTCCAACGCTGCTTCCACCTACACCGCTACGTCCACCACCTCCTCAAACTCCTACTCCATATGGACTTGCACCTCATAAATCTTATTTTTTTTTATTTGTACGTATTTTATTTTATGTAATTTCACTACTTTGTTACATTTTCAGGTGACATTCACCAATTTTTGGGTGTGATGTACCACTGCTTTACCTAGTAGACAGGTAAAAAAATAATCACTAATTTGTCTGTTACGTTTTTGAGTGAAATTTACCAATATTTGGGTGTAATATACCCCTCCTGTACCTAGTTGACAGCTTAATAAATTTCTCAAATTTTACTTTTACATTTTCAGGTGACATTAAACAATTTTTTTCTGTCATAGACCCCTGCTCTACCAAGTAGACAGGTTAATTAATTTCACTAATTTTTATGTTACATTCTTGTGTTGACATATTACAATTTTGGACGTGAATAAACCCCTGCTCTGCATAGGTGACAGGAAATAACATTTCAGAAATTCTTCTTTAATTGATGTGCACCACCTCCTTTCATTCAAAGGGCTTCTGTCACCCCACTAAACATTATTATTATTTTTTTTGTGTACTTATAATCCCTATACTGCGATTTATCCATACATAATGTGATTAGTCATTTTGGTTCAGTAGATTTGGCTAAAATCTACACCCGGCGCTGGCGCATTGAGGATGGATCGGCCGAGCGAGCGGCTGCCTCTCAGTACACCTGCGCTGATTGAAGACAGGTACAGCGCAGGCGCTGTTCCCTGGCCCTGTCAATCAACATGCGGAGGGGGCGTCATTATGATAGGAGGATGCGGCTGCTACCAGCAAGTAGCCGCCCTACTTGCTGGTAGCAAGGTAATTTACATATTATAAAAGTCAATTTTTAGCCAAATCTACTGAACCAAAATGATTAATCACATTATGTATGGATAAATGGCAGTATAGGGATTATAAGTACACAAAAAAAAAAAAAGTTTAGTGGGGTGACAGAAGCCCTTTAATGCTTAAAGTTTAATAATTTGTCCCTCATTTGCGCTTTAATAATTTGTCCCACATTTGCGCTTCAATAATTTGTCCCACATTTGCGCTTCAATAATTTGTCCCACATTTGCGCTTCAATAACTTTTCCCATATTTCCGCTCGATCAAAAAAAAATGTAATCCATTTATCTCCCTTGGATGTGGTCTCTCCTTCTCACGCTCCCTCTCCGGCGTGGAACCCTGATTCCTCGATAACCATGTTCAACATGGTAGGCTCAGAAAAGAACATTGAAAGTTGATAGAGAAGATATCAAGGTGGATATCACGGGGGCACCTCTGCATAGGTGACAGGAACATAATTTTTTTTAAATCGTCTGTTACATTGTCAGGTAACATTTTACAAATTTTGCCGGATAGAAACCCCTGCTCTGCATAGGTGACAGGGAATACAATTTCAGAAATTCTTCTGTAATTGATGCGCCCCAACTCCTTTCATTCAATGCTTAAACTTTAACAAGTTGTCCCATATTTGCGCTTCAATACTTTGTCCCATATTTCCACTCTATCATATTTAATTTGAAACAATTAACCTACCTTGGATGTGGTCTCTCTTTCTCATGCTCCCTCTCCGGCATGGAACCCTGATTCGCCAATAACCGCGATCAACGTGGTAGGCTCAGAAAAGAACATTGAACGTTGATAGAGAAGATATCCAAATGTATGGTGGACGTCACAGGGACATGCGATCAGGCAGAAGTTATCTAGAGTCAACAAAGCGGCATCAGGGCCTCTCCTGGCTAAAGTTTTCTAATCCAAAATACCACAGTGACATTCCCTATAATTTTTTATTAATCATTCCAATAACAGGGCATCTTAAGAGTACTGTATTGTTATTTATCGCCACTACCTCCCCGAATCGGGAGTGGGTAATTGCTGCGCACCCCTTCCTTAACTTGAAAGCTTATGCTTCAATACTTTGTCCCACATTTCCACTCGATTACATTTAATTTCATCCATTGACCTCCCTTGGATGTGGTATCCCTTTCATAGGCTCCCTCTCCAGCCTGGAAACCTAAATACCTGCCACCCGTGATCACTATGGTAGGAGCATAAAAGAACATCGAAAGTTGATAGAGAAGATATCCAATTGGATTGTGGACATCACAGGGATGTGCAACATGGTGGAGCAGTATGTACAGTACAGACCAAAAGTTTGGACACACCTTCTCATTCAAAGAGTTTTCTTTATTTTCATGACTATAAAAATTGTAGATTCACACTGAAGGCATCAAAACTATGAATTAACACATGTGGAATTATATACATAACAAAAAAGTGTGAAACAACTGAAAATATGTCATATTCTAGGTTCTTCAAAGTAGCCACCTTTTGCTTTGATTACTGCTTTGCACACTCTTGGCATTCTCTTGATGAGCTTCAAGAGGTAGTCACCTGAAATGGTTTTCACTTCACAGGTGTGCCCTGTCAGGTTTAATAAGTGGGATTTCTTGCCTTATAAATGGGGTTGGGACCATCAGTTGCGTTGTGGAGAAGTCAGGTGGATACACAGCTGATAGTCCTACTGAATGGACTGTTAGAATTTGTATTATGGCAAGAGAAAAGCAGCTACGTCAAGAAAAACGAGTGGCCATCATTACTTTAAGAAATGAAGGTCAGTCAGTCCGAAAAATTGGGAAAACTTTGAAAGTGCCCCCAAGTGCAGTCACAAAAACCATCAAGCGCTACAAAGTAACTGGCTGAAATGCGGACCGCCCCAGGAAAGGAAGACCAAGAGTCACCTCTGCTGCGGAGGATAAGTTCATCCGAGTCACCAGCCTCAGAAATCGCAGGTTAACAGCAGCTCAGATTAGAGACCAGATCAATGCCACACAGAGTTCTAGCAGCAGACACATCTCTAGAACAACTGTTAAGAGGAGACTGTGTGAATCAGGCCTTCATCGTAGAATATCTGCTAGGAAACCTTTGCTAAAGACAGGCAACAAGCAGAAGAGACTTGTTTGGGATAAAGAACACAAGGAATGGACATTAGACCAGTGGAAATCTGTGCTTTAGTCTGATGAGTTCAAATTTGAGATCTATGGTTCCAACCACTGTGTCTTTGTGCGACGCAGAAAAGGTGAACGGATGGACTCTACATGCCTGGTTCTCACCGTGAAGCATGGAGGAGGAGGTGTGATGGTGTGGGGGTGCTTTGCTGGTGACACTGTTGGGGATTTTTTTCAAAATTGAAGGCATACTGAACCAGCATGGCTACCACAGCATCTTGCAGCAGCATGCTATTCCATCCGGTTTGCGTTTAGTTGGACCATCATTTATTTTTCAACAGGACAATGACCCCAAACACACCTCCAGGCTGTGTAAGGGCTATTTGACCATGAAGGAGAGTGATGGGGTGCTGCGCCAGATGACCTGGCCTCCACAGTCACCGGACCTGAACCCAATCGAGATGGTTTGGGGTGAGCTGGACCGCAGAGTGAAGGCAAAAAGGCCAACAAGTGCTAAACAGCTCTGGGAACTCCTTCAAGACTGTTGGAAGACCATTTCAGGTGACTACCTCTTGAATCTAGAGAATGCCAAGAGTGTGCAAAGCAGTAATCAAAGCAAAAGGTGGCTATTTTGAAGAACCTAGAATATGACATATTTTCAGTTGTTTCACACTTTTTTGTTATGTATATAATTCCACATGTGTTAATTCATAGTTTTGATGCTTTCAGTGTGAATCTACAATTTTCATAGTCATGAAAATAAAGAAAACTCTTTGAATGAGAAGGTGTGTCCAAACTTTTGGTCTGTACTGTATGCACACGCCTACACGTACTGAATAATGGGTCTGCCCCCTTCAACTTCTGAGTCTCCAAATTGGGCACATGGCCTGAGCTTGCCCTTTACGCCTTGGAGGTGCTGGCCTACCCTGCAGCCAGTGTATTATCTGAATGTGTGTTTAGTACGATTGGAGGGGGTTATCACAGGTTATATTTCCCAATGTTTTGGGGTGTACCCAAATTTTAAAAAATAAAAATAAATTTGAGGTGACTGTTTTATTGGTACCATTTTGTGGGACATACGCCTTTTTGATCACTTGGTGTTGCACTTTTTGTGATGTAAGGTGACAAAGGTAGCTTTTTTTGACACAGTTTTTTTAAAACATTTTTATGGTGTTTATCGGACTGGGTCGATCATGTGATATATTTAGAGCTGACCGTCATGGATGCAGCAATACCAAATATGTATATGTTTTATATTTTAACATTTTATTTAATTCCTTACTTGGGGAATTATTTTTTTTTACATGTGAAACCTTTTTTTCATACAAGACATCTGGGGGACATTTAACTTAATTTTTTTTTTCACTGTTGATTTCTCCTGTAACTGGGGCGGACATAGTAGCCCTAGTTACAGGAGAAATACCCCCCCAGAGAGTTTGTTCAGCAGAATACAGCACTGTACAGCCTCAGTGCAGGGCTGATCGAAGTCTCTGAAGGATTTCACAGCTCCTGCACTCTCCCGGCCCCGGCGATCACATGAACGCCGGTCCGGAACAGAAAGCGCATAGCGCTTCCTGCACTGTATACACAGCGCTCGGTGAGCGCTGTGTATACAGCAATCTGGAAGGCAGAGACACCTAGGCACTGTCCCTGCCTTCTCTAAGGGTTGCCCTGCTGTCACTGACAGCGGGCAACCCGATCTGCAGCTGTACGATTAGTGTGCAGCTGCAGTCTCTGAATGGACGTTCAGGAACACCCATTCAGAGATATAGAACCACCTACTGAACGTTTTTAATCTATGGGCGGACGGGAGGTGGTTAAAAAAGGCATCAACTCAGGAGCTGAATGGGCACCATAGCCACTGGGTGCCTGCTGTTTTACAGTTTCATATGACCCCTCAGTGATCTCTCCGCATGGTGCCCTCCTTTTCACACAGACTGCTTCCAATGCTCCCTTTTTTCCCACAGACTTCTCCCCATGCCCCCTCATTCTCATACAGACTGCCCCTCAGGGTGACACCCCCCTTCCTCACATGCTACTCTGCTCATGTTTTGTACAATGGCCCAACCAACTTAACAAAATAGGGGTGTGCATATAAAAGAAGCATGAGCCAGCCAGAATCTGTAGTGCTTTAGAGTGCATGGACTGTGAAGGTATTAAAGAATGATGTTGAAGGGGCATGCCATGGAGAAGAGTTAGAATAAAGGATGTGCTAGGCTACCCTAAAAAATATGTTTATAGTGAGTGCCTAAAACTGCTGGGTGTTAGGCGTTAACCTGATTATCTGGGGTAATGCATTTCAGAGAACTGGTACAGCTCAACAGAAATCTTGGAGAGGTTTGGATTATAATAGGCAGAATGAAGGGCGTGGGTGGGGTGGTGGACAGAGACGAGGGAGGAAATTGAGGGGAGGGGCGCAGTACTGTGGAGAATTGTCTGGGGAGAATGAAAACTTTAAATTCTATATTCTATTGGCAAGCAGTCCAATGACTGGCAGAGGGTGGAGGCATTGGAGTAGCAGTTGGACAGATAAATGAGCCTGGCTGCTGCATTAAAGATAGATTGGAGAGGAGAGAGTTTAGTGAGGAGAAGACTTACAGTAATCAAGATGAAAATGGACCAAGGCAACAATGAGAGTTTCTGTTGTGTCCACAGTAAAAAAAGGCGGGTTCTAGAGATGTTTAGAGGTGCAGGCAGCATCACCTTACATAGAATTGTGTTAAAGATACTGTAATACTCTTTTGAGCAAATGACAATAGTTTTGTTGTGGTATTGCTGCAAATTGTTCACGTTCGGTCCCACTGTGTAACCATCTGACAGGTAAACTTTACCAGGCAGATTGGCAGTCCAGGCCTGGATGCGATATCACTGCTATTTGATTATAAATGTTTAGTACTATATGAAGGACACACGTGACATATTCCCTTCATTCTGGAGTGCTGCAATATTTCCACTTATTGTCTCAACTTTGTGCCCCTCATGGTGCCTCTGAAGGGTAATGCAGGTCTTGTAGCGTTATGTCATGAGTGGGGTCCATTAATATTCTGCATTACATCGTCATTAATTACTATGTTATATGTGTAAAGTTAGCCATTATCTATTGCAGCACCCAGGAGTCTAGGAATAAACAGGAATGTGGAGAAGTAAGTAAGTGAACGAGGTCTCTCAATTAGTACTTTAAATCGGTACATTTTGAGATCTTTAAAAAGGGTTAGTGTTATTTTGGGGTTAGCCAAAGACTGGTTTTATGTACTATCTTTTATAAATTATAAATGGCCTGGCATAAATAACTAAATCTTTGTATTCCTTCCTTTAGAATGTCCCTGATGTATGAATTTACTGTACTTCACCCAACAAGGTGAGATCAGCTGACAGGGGATAGTCTTGGTTGCTCATGGATAGTAAAAACTGCAGTTCACAGGCAGCCTGCTGGTGCTTGTAGTTCTACACAACTTAGGGCTCTTTCACACTTGCGTTCTTCTGTTCCGGCATAGAGTTCCGTCGTCGGGGCTCTATGCCGGAAGAATCCTGTTCAGGATTATCCCCATGCATTCTGAATGGAGAGAAATCCATCCAGGATGCATCAGGATGTCTTCAGTTCCGGACCGGAACGTTTTTTGGCCGGAGAAAATACCGCAGCATGCTGCGCTTTTTGCTCCGGCCAAAAATCCTGAACACTTGCCGCAAGGCAAGATCCGACGTTTAGCTTTTTCTGAATGGTTACCATGGCTGCCAGGACGCTAAAGTCCTGTTTGCCATGGTAAAGTGTAGTGGGGAGCGGGGGAGCAGTATACTTACCGTCCGTGCGGCTCCTGGGGCGCTCCATAGTGATCGCATAGACACGTCATCCATGCGCATGGGGCGCTCTGACGTCATTCTGGAGCGCCCCGGGAGCCGCACGGACGGTAAGTATACTGCTCCCCCGCTCCCCACTACTACTATGGCAACTAGGACTTTAATAGAGTCCTGGCTGCCATAGTAACACTGAACGCATTTTGAAGACTGATCCGTCTTCAAATGCTTTCAGTTCACTTGCGTTTTTCCGGACCCGGCGTGTAATTCCGGCAAATGGAGTACACGACGGATCCGGACAACGCAAGTGTGAAAGAGCCCTTAGCAAACACTTTTGTAATACTCTATTGAATTTTTCTATATTTTCATATTGTTTTTATGATCATCTTAAGCATGGCTGTGAGTTCGGGATGACGTGAACACAGCACGTCTCGCTCTCCCGCGCCGGCCTCCTCCCCTCAGGCTCCCGGCTTACCCGATCAGCTGACTAGCCGATGCTGCGCAGCTGACGCTGAAGCATTGATGCGCTGAGCGGCGTCTCTGTGCTGGACGTGGCTCCTGGATCCTGGATCACCTTACCTGCCGCTCATCGGTGCTTGGCTGCTGGACGCGCTGTACGGGACCCTCCGCTGCTCTTCTCTTGCTGTCGGTTCTCCCTCCTGCTTGTGCTTGACTTCGGCTGCTTCACTGCTCCAGGGACCTCCTTTCTCCTTTCCTCGTCGGCTGGCCCTTGTCTCTTGTCTTCTCCCTGCTTTGGATCCGGTGACCTCGCTGTTCTGCCTGCGGCTTCTCCTCTGCTGTCTCCCTGCAACTTGGACTGCTGGCCATTCCTGGACACGTGAGAACACAGCCTTGGTTGACCTTGTCTTTGTATAGTGCTGGTTTCTGTGTTGCTGAGTTGCTGGGAGGACGTATATTTTGTGCCTTGCCTTTTTCCGCTTTTCTTTTGCGGTGTCAGGTAGGGGGGGAGGAAGCGGTTAAAAGGGGGAGAATAAGGCGAGAGAGAAGCTATAAGGAGGTTTAAAGGAGAGCATAAGCTGGGAAAAAGAAAGAAGCAGTGAGGTGTGAAATCAACAGGGATAAAAGGAAGGAAGAAAAAAAAAGAGAGAAAGAAAAAAGAAAAAAAAAAAAAAGGGGGGGATATAAAGAAACTGGAAAATTAATAAAAAAGGGAGAGAACTAGCCGGAAAAAAAAAAAGGGAAGAGAATGGCCCCAAAGCGACGATCAGTGGACTCCTCGGCAACCAAATTGGGGTCTAAAACACCAGAAAACAAGATTGATAAGTTTTTGAAATCACCCTTCCCTATTGAAAAAAATCCACCTAAAATTAAACCCTCTGCTAACGTGAAGAAAAATGCTAAAACGCCCCAGTTTGAGGAACCCTCTGAGGACGGATCAATGGAGGCAGATCAGGAGACGGTAGAGGAGGGTTCCCCTGTACAAACGCGAACAGAATATGATCCATCGGTATTAGATAAGATCCTTTCTGCCGTGGAAAACAACGGCTCCCTGGTGCAGGGGATGTCCACTCAATTGGGCTCAGTGCAGAGCGATATCACCCTAATCAGGGAAGATTTAGTAAAGATCCGTGACCGAGTTCTCAATGTGGAAAAAACTGTTGTTTCACTGCAAACCGATATAGCCACATTAAAATCTCAAACTTTGCTTCTCGCCTCAGAAAACCAAGTGCTACAACACAGGCTGGAGGACCTTGAGAATAAGTCAAGGCGGAACAATGTCCGTATAATTGGTTTCCCAGAAGGGGCTGAGGGCCGGCAGCTAGAGGAGCAACTCAAAGATGTCGTCACACACAATCTAGGCAGCGAGAATTTTTCTTCTATGTTTCAAATAGAAAGAGCTCATCGAATACCAGGAGGAAAACCTATTCCAGGGAGGCCGCCGCGCACAATTTTAATGAAACTTTTATTGTCCGCTGATAGGGATATGATATTAAGAAGAGCTAGAGAATGTACTCCCATTGAATATCAGGGCTCTAGGTTGCTCTTTTTTCCTGACTTTGCTCGCCAGACTCAGGAAAAGAGACGCAATTTTATAGAGATAAAGAAGCGCTTGGCGCTAAAGGATATTAAATATTCTTTACAGTATCCAGCGAAATTAAGAGTGATCTACAATGGGACTTCCTTGTTTTTTGAGACACCACAACAAGCGTCAGACTGGATCGATCAAACAGGCATTTGAAATCGCGTAATATTATGTTTGAAGGGATGCTGGGGGGTGGGGCTTGGCTGGAGGAGAGTGGCCGGGGGTTAGAGGTTCGCTGAGTAGTTCGGGCGGATCAATGGAGAGGGGGTTGGGAGGGTGGGGGGGGGGGGGCTGGGAACACACCTTGCAGGCTGGGTTTTTTCTTTTTTTTTTTTTCTTTTTTTGATTGATGTCTATCAGAATTGTATCTTGGAATGTTAGAGGGCTTGGGGAAAGGGTTAAAAGGCAAGCTATTATGGATGCAGTAAAAAGATACCTTCCAGCAATTATATGTATAGTAGAAACTCACCTTACTAAAGAAACCCTGCGCCGTCTGACAACGGGATGGCACTCCCAGTCTTATCACTCCACTTTTAGTGGATCCTCCAGGGGCGTTTCAGTCCTGATTCATAATTCTGTAGACTTCATCCTTATAAAATCCTATATAGATGATCAGGGTAGATTCACTTTCCTACACGGCAAGCTGTATGGCCACAGTTACATTCTGGCTTTCTTTTATATACCCCCTCCATTCTCAATGTACCCCCTGACTCAGCTATTGCTTTTTGCTGAAAATAGACCAGAATGTCGGCTAATCCTGATGGGGGACTTCAATGCGGTTATGGACCCCAACAAGGATAGATTTACTTTAGATGCAGATCGGGGGAGGAACCCCTGTAACTCCTTGTTGCCCCAGTTCTGTTTAGAGGTAGGAGTGGTAGATATATGGGAACATCTCGGCGGAGGAAAGAGAGTATACTCCTGCGTTAGCAGGGGGGGGGAGAGAGCAATGTCTCGGATTGATCTAGCACTCACTAATGAGAGCAATTTGAGTAATATCAGCAAGATTCGATACGGAGTACGAACTGTTTCGGACCACTCACCCGTACTAATTGAGGTTCGCACTGGGGAGAATAAGGCCATAAGGGGGCTAGGATTCAAGTTGAACCCATATTGGCTTGCCGTTATGGAGAATCCTCAGTCTATTACATTATTGATATCCTCCTTTTGGGAGGTAAACTTTCCCTCTGCTAATATCAATGTAGTATGGGATGCCTTGAAAGCGTATCTAAGAGGGGTCTTTATCAGTGAGATCGCTGCAGCAAGGAGAACATTTAGGTGTAAAGAGGAGGAACTGGTTAAGATCGCTGTCTCTACCAATGAGTGTTTTACCAGTCAACCCACGGAATACAACAGGGAAGAGATGCAGAAGGCTAGCTGTTGCTTGGAAAGGTATTTAGTAGAGAAAGCAAATCATAGAGTATTCTTTAAGGGGCTTAAATATTTTTCGGAGTCCGGACAGTCCTGGTAAGCTCCTAGCAAGAATAATTACTCAACAAGATAGGAAAAATCAATCCATCACTTTAATTCGTAACTTAGAGGGGGAAACCATAACAAATCTAGAGGGGATTAGGGATACCTTCTTACAATATTTTGCTCAGATATATAGACCCCCTCCCGATACGACACCCGAACTGGCGATGCGATTCTTGGAGAGGATTCCACTTTCTACCTTGAATGAAGCTCAGGTGGAATTTTTGGAGGAGGAGCTGTCCCTTTCTGAGTTGAAGGAGGCTCTGGGGTCTATCTCGGGGAGCTCATCGCCAGGATTGGATGGCCTCCCATATGAAGTTTACCGTAGGTATGGTGAGACGCTCCTCCCCCAGCTACTTGAGGTGTTTTCCCAAGCGATCCAGGGAGGGGGCTTACCATGCTCCATGATGGAGGCTCTTATTGTTTTAATTCCGAAAAAGGATAAAGACCCGGCAGAATTGAGCTCCTATAGACCAATTTCCTTATTAAATACCGATGTTAAGCTACTATCAAAAATTTTGGCTAGGAGGCTCTCGCGGGTTATATCCACTATTATCCATCCAGATCAAAATGGTTTTATGCCAAGAAGGGGCACCCATCATAACTTGCATAGGCTATTTATGAATATCCAATCCCCGGGGAGCGGCGCCCGCTCCATCCTGTCGTTGGATGCTACTAAAGCCTTCGACAGGGTGGAGTGGACCTTTCTCTGGGAGGTGATGAAAAAAATGGGCTTTGGCCCAAAATTCTTGGCGATGGTACAGCTCCTATATAACTCCCCAGTTGCTAGGATAAGGATCAATGATATGATAACAGAGAGTTTTATATTAGGAAGAGGTACCCGTCAGGGCTGCCCTCTCTCCCCCCTGTTATTTAATATTTACATTGAACCCTTAGCGGCTAGTATTAGGCAGGATCCGAGGGTGGCTGGTTTTGGCACAATGGGGAATCACGATCGAGTATCACTTTATGCAGACGATATCTTGATTTTTATACATCAGACAGACACTACTCTTCCTCGCATAATGGACCTGGTTGGTCTCTTTTCCGGTCCTTCCGGTCTCGAGATCAACTGGGAGAAGACCGTTCTCCTCCCTATAGATGAACTGCGGGGCGAACGGTACAACCAGCTAACGATCTCAGATTCAATAAAGTACCTGGGGATAACAGTTTCTGCCAAACCACAGGAATATCTACAACTTAATCTGCTCCCTCTGTTGATAAAGCTGAGGGTTAAAATAAAGATATGGCAAAAAATCCTGTCGGCAAGAGCCGACAGAATTTCATTAATAAAAATGGTGGTGCTGCCCCAGGTTCTATATATCTTGCGCAACTCGCCTGTATGGATTGTAGATAAGTACTTTAGATTGATAGAGCGGATGCTTAATGATTTAATATGGGGGAGGAAGCGTGTGAGATTGAAGGTACTCTATTTTTCTATGCCCTATAGTCGGGGAGGCCTTAACCTCCCCTATTTTAGGGGGTACTTTGTGGCCTCTCAACTCTGCTTGTTTAATGAATGGGAAAATAGCCAGTTCTGCAGCAGGGTGGTGAAAGACTCAGGCTTCGCAGATTTTTTTTACAGTACTTGAGTCTGACTATTTATTAAATGCATTAAATGGGTATACACTCTTCTGCAGAATGGCTATAAAGTCTTGGCGAAATATAAGGAACTGGTGTGGAGCTGGGGCATCACTTATTTGTACTCCACTGTGGCATAACCCAAAGCTCTTGAATTTAAATGACCTGAGTTGCAGCCAGTATTGGAGGACCAAGAATATTCAGTACCTGCATCAAGTGGTCAGTGGTGGACACATTTTGCCCCTTGCGGATTTAAAGCAAGGGGCAAATCTAGGTGAGGTGGCTTGGTATGCATATTTTCAATTAAGGTCAGCACTTTCTAGCACTGTGAATCGCTATCTTCTTATTATAGAAACTCCTGAATTTTTACATGATTTAATTTCCAAGAAAATTGTCACGAGAATTAAAGTATCTCACTGTTATAGACACTTAATGAAAAAGTTTTTTTCTGACGTTCTTTCACCAGGACAGAGAGCCTGGTCATCTTCGCTTTCAGCGACGGGCTCTCCAAACTGGGAGAATATAGGGTAAAGTTTAAAATTGGTCTCGCATAATTTTAATCACATTGTGGTACAATTTAATATTTTGCACAAAATATATGTGACACCTACATGGTTATATAGGAGAGGACTTAGAACCTCCTCTGACTGCCCACGCTGTGGTAAATCCGAGGCAGATCATTTACATCTGTTCTGGGACTGCCCAATGGTGAGCAGGTACTGGAGATCGGTTCAAACCAACCTGGCTCGTAAACTCAACATTGCTGTTCCCTTCACTCCCAGGATATGGGTTCTGGGAGACTTATCGGAGGTCAATTACCAACCCGCAAATGGTCGATTGTTGATTAAGGTGATGTTTCTGGCTAGGCTTCTCATTTCTAGAGTATGGTTTTGCTCCTCCGCTCCAGATTGTAATAATTGGCTGGGTTTGGTTGAGAAGGTGAAAAGCTACGAGAAGATCTTGTATAAACAACGAGGATCATACTTAAAGTGGGATAAATTGTGGAAAGACTGGGATACGACCAACTAATTTAAATTTTTTTTTTTTTTTTTTGTCTGCAAGGTGGGGGGTGGGGGGGTAAGGTGGGGGATTTTTTTGGGGAAGATCCAATTTGTCCGGCTTCTTTTTGTATGCAATGTATTAATGCAGAATGTGAAGCCATAATAGAGCATTGGAGCATCTTTAGAAATGCCGGGGGCTGGCAGGACTCACCGGCATTAGATATTGGTTAATTTTTGATTAATCTAAAATATTGACTAATATTCTGGTGAGGGTTCGGGGCTCGGGATCTTGGGGGGTCCGGGCATCGGGTGCGACCCGGGATGCGGCTTTTCCTCTTGGACGTGAGTTTTTACTACGGGCAGCGATTTGACACGGGTGTGGTCTGGGTCCCGTCATTTGTCCCTTCTTAATGAACTGGAGTTGATGCCGGGCTCTGCTCTCTTAATGAGACAGTGCTGGCTGGCTATTTTTTTTTCTCTCCCCAAGTGCTGGAGATTGCTGAGCGACACTTTGATTTGTGTCCCCTCTCCATGAGACACCGTGGTGAACCCATGCGAGTTATGTTTAAACAAGCCATTAATATTTAATCCAACTATACGGGGATGAGGCAGGAAATCCTGGGAGTGGGTTTTATACCACTGGGATAGAAGACTGCTGGACCCCCCTCCCCTCTCCTTCGGTTCTACGGAAGGGTGCGATCAAAGATCGCTGTGAGCTTGCCCCATACGGGATAGGTGAGCACCAGAGATTCGCCCCACGGGTGTTGGTCCTGTCTGTGGTGCTTACTTGCGTCTGAGGGAGGCCGTGGGGGGTGCGTGTTCGCTGCTCGGCGGGCCGCCCGGGCCTCGGGCCTATGCTCCCTCCCAGTATGGAGATAATAATATTAAATAAGATCTCGTTTTCTATCTGTAATGCTAAACCCTTTGATGCCGGGTTGGTCCTGCTTCCCCCCCAGGCAGTGGGACCTCTATTTGATTTTAGTTAATATCTATATAATTATGGGTATTTGCATGAAATCATATTTAATTATGCTTTAAGGACTAGAACTGACGGACTTTTGGATTTTATAGCATTGTAAATGGTATATTGTTATGTATCTTTTTGTATGATAAGTAAAAAATAAAAGTTTATAAAGGAAAAAAAGCATGGCTGTGAGTTTACATTTCTGGGGCAGAGAGTGCACCATCTACCACCAGACTCTGTGATAGAGCTCTTTACAATCACTGCATATTAAACTGTACACTATTTATTCAAACTATCTCATAAAATGTCATGATAGTTAATAAAAGTACAATTTAAACAAATAAATGCACATTTTAAGAGATACTGTGTTAGCACTTCTGGAACTGGAAAAGTTTGTTTTGAAAGGTTCTCTTACCTAAGTAACTAGGCATAATGAACTGTAGGCTACCAAAAGAGATACATTGATTCAAAAATGTAAAAAACATTGCACCATATGTTGCATTTGTATAAAAATAACAAAAAATATAAATTTTCAAGGTCCAAAATGTTAACGATACAGTAGATATTCCCTTTAAATTAAATCAGTGATGCTGACAGATGGCATCCTCGAAAACTAAAAAGAAAGAGAAGCCATAAACTCTTGATCACATACCTTAAGAATACAAAACCATTGATAGTTAACATCAGGTGAATCAAAGTGATTTTAGTATTAGCGCATCAAATGCACGGAAAATTTAAATGAATTGTCAATAGCGAAAAGCCAAATGTTTTGCAATTTGGGGAAAATTTTCCAAAGTTCGGGTATATGAGATTTGGAGACTAGCTAGTGACCAGGAGTTTGCTTTGTAATGATATACCACAATCCCATTATATATGTTAGTGTAAAAATAGTTGTTGGGTGCCATTTAAAACGTGGAGGGGATGGCCGGTTCAGCCACAGTCATATTATCTTGACATTAAGTTATATGGATCTTTATCCTGCTAGTGACTGTGTGTCCTTCTTTGATGCAGGAATAAACTACTGATCTGCTTCCTCCTTTCTTTTAACAAGTTTTCCAGCTCAACTGCTCCACTCCATAGGCGTGCAAGGTACTCCCGATCAGGGAAACAATTTCTTCAGGAACCAAAAAATCCAGCACATGCACTACGGATAAAATTCTGCCTTTTTATTGCAATTCATGAATGGTGGGTGTTGTTAGGGCCAGTGATAGAGGAGTGTCTATGTAAATAGCTGGTGGGAGAAGCTATAAACTAGCTGGGTGTTGTTAGGGGCAGTGATAGGGCAGTGTCTATGTAAACAGCTGGGTTGGAGGAGCTATAAACTAGCTGGGTGTTGTTAGGGGCAGTGATAGAGGAGTGTCTATGTAACTAGCTGGTGGGAGGAGCTATAAACTAGCTGGGTGTTGTTAGGGGCAGTGATAGAGGAGTGTCTATGTAACCAGCTGGTGGGAGGAGCAATAAACTAGCTGGGTGTTGTTAGGGGCAGTGATAGAGGAGTGTCTATGTAACCAGCTGGTGGGAAGAGCTATAAACTAGCTGGGTGTTGTTAGGGGCAGTGATAGGCGAGTGTCTATATAACTAGCTGGTGGGAGGAGCTATAAACTAGCTGGGTGTTGTTAGGGGCAGTGATAGAGGAGTGTCTATGTAACCAGCTGGTGGGAAGAGCTATAAACTAGCTGGGTGTTGTTAGGGGCAGTGATAGGCGAGTGTCTATATAACTAGCTGGTGGGAAGAGCTATAAACTAGCTGGGTGGTGTTAGGGGCAGTGATAGAGGAGTGTCTATGTAACCAGCTGGTGGGAGGAGCAATAAACTAGCTGGGTGTTGTTAGGGGCAGTGATAGAGGAGTGTCTATGTAACCAGCTGGTGGGAAGAGCTATAAACTAGCTGGGTGTTGTTAGGGGCAGTGATAGGCGAGTGTCTATATAACTAGCTGGTGGGAGGAGCTATAAACTAGCTGGGTGTTGTTAGGGGCAGTGATAGGGGAGTGTCTATGTAACCAGCTGGGTTGGAGGAGCTATAAACTAGCTGGATGTTCTTAGGAGCAGTCATACAGGAGTAAATATATAACTAGCTGGGTGTTAGGGGCAGTAATAGGGGAGTGTCTATGTAACTAGCTAGGTGGGAGGAGCTATAAACTAGCTGGGTGTTAGGGGATGTGATAGGGGAGTGTATGTAACTAGCTGGTGGCAGGAGCTATAAACTAGCTGGGTGTTAGGGGCAGTGATAGGGGAGTGTCTATGTAAATAGCTGGTGGGAGAAGCTATAAACTAGCTGGGTGATGTTAGGGGCAGTGATAGGGCAGTGTCTATGTAAACAGCTGGGTTGGAGGAGCTATAAACTAGCTGGGTGTTGTTAGGGGCAGTGATAGAGGAGTGTCTATATAACTAGCTGGTGGGAAGAGCTATAAACTAGCTGGGTGGTGTTAGGGGCAGTGATAGAGGAGTGTCTATGTAACTAGCTGGTGGGAGAAGCTATAAACTAGCTGGGTGTTAGGGGCAGTGATAGGGGAGTGTCTATATAACTAGCTGGTGGGAGGAGCAATAAACTAGCTGGGTGTTGTTAGGGGCAGTGATAGAGGAGTGTCTATGTAACTAGCTGGTGGGAGGAGCTATAAACTAGCTGGGTGTTGTTAGGGGCAGTGATAGGGGAGTGTCTATATAACTAGCTGGTGGGAGGAGCTATAAACTAGCTGGGTGTTGTTAGGGGCAGTGATAGGGGAGTGTCTATGTAACCAGCTGGGTTGGAGGAGCTATAAACTAGCTGGATGTTCTTAGGAGCAGTCATACAGGAGTAAATATATAACTAGCTGGGTGTTAGGGGCAGTAATAGGGGAGTGTCTATGTAACTAGCTAGGTGGGAGGAGCTATAAACTAGCTCGGTGTTAGGGGATGTGATAGGGGAGTGTCTATGTAACTAGCTGGTGGCAGGAGCTATAAACTAGCTGGGTGTTAGGGGATGTGATAGGGGAGTGTCTATGTAACCAGCTGGGTGGGAGGAGCTATAAACTAGCTGGGTGGTGTTAGGGGAATTGATAAGAGAGTGTGTATGTAACCAGCTGGTGGGAGGAGCTATAAACTAACTGGGTGTTAGGGGCAGTGATAGGGGAGTGTCTATGTAACCAGCTGGGCTGGGGGAGCTATAAACTATCTGGATGTTCTTAGGAGCAGTCATACAGGAGAAAATATATAACTAGCTGGGTGTTAGGGGCAGTAATAGGGGAGTGTCTATGTAACTAGCTGGGTGGGAGGAGCTATAAACTAGCTGGGTGATGTTAGGGGCAGTGAAAGGGAAGTGTCTATGTAACCTGCTGGTGGGAGGAGCTATAAACCAGCTGACTGTTAGGGGCAGTGATATGGAAGTGTCTTTGTAATTAGCTGAGTGGGAGGAGCTATAAACTAGCTGGGTGTTAGGGGCAGTGATAGTGAAGTGTCTATGTAACCGGCTGGTGGGAGGAGCTATAAACTAGCTGGGTGTTGTTAGTAGTAATGATAGGGGAGGGTCTATGCAACTAGCTGGGTGTTACTAGGGACAGTGATAGGGGAGGGTCTATGTAACTAGCTGGTGGGAGGAGCTATAAACTAGCTGGGTGTTGTTAGGGGCAGTGATAGGGGAGTGTCTATATAACTAGCTGGTGGGAGGAGCTATAAACTAGCTGGGTGTTGTTAGGGGCAGTGATAGGGGAGTGTCTATGTAACCAGCTGGGTTGGAGGAGCTATAAACTAGCTGGATGTTCTTAGGAGCAGTCATACAGGAGTAAATATATAACTAGCTGGGTGTTAGGGGCAGTAATAGGGGAGTGTCTATGTAACTAGCTAGGTGGGAGGAGCTATAAACTAGCTGGGTGTTAGGGGATGTGATAGGGGAGTGTCTATGTAACTAGCTGGGTGGGAGGAGCTATAAACTAGCTGGGTGATGTTAGGGGCAGTGAAAGGGAAGTGTCTATGTAACCTGCTGGTGGGAGGAGCTATAAACCAGCTGACTGTTAGGGGCAGTGATATGGAAGTGTCTTTGTAATTAGCTGAGTGGGAGGAGCTATAAACTAGCTGGGTGTTAGGGGCAGTGATAGTGAAGTGTCTATGTAACCGGCTGGTGGGAGGAGCTATAAACTAGCTGGGTGTTGTTAGTAGTAATGATAGGGGAGGGTCTATGCAACTAGCTGGGTGTTACTAGGGACAGTGATAGGGGAGGGTCTATGTAACTAGCTGGTGGGAGGAGCTATAAACTAGCTGGGTATTTCTAGGGACAGTGATAGGGGAGTGTCTATGTAACTAGCTGGGTGGAAGGAGCTATAAACTATCAGGAAGTTTCTAGGGCAGTGATAGAGGAGTGTCTATGTAGTTAGCTGGGTGAGAGGAGCTATAAACCAGCTGGGTGTTGTTAGGGGCAGTGATAGAGGAGTGTCTATGTAACCAGCTGAGTGGGAAAGCTATACAACTAGCTGAGTGTTATTAGGGTCAGTGACAGGGAAGTGTCTATGTAATTAGCTGGTGGAGGGACAATACCAGTTGGGTGTTACTGGGGACACTGATAGGGGAGTGTATATGTAACTAGCTAGGTGTTACTAGGGGCAGTGATAGGAGCCAATCAAAAAGCGTTTAACTGTCTGACCTTAGAAGCCATCAAAGCCATGCATACTAATGGCATGGCTGTGATTGGCCAGTGCAGCATGTGACCCAGTGCTGCACGTCACTCTGCTGTGCTTAGTGTAGGAAGAGGATGCTGCTGCAGCTGTGAGGGAGAGAATAGGACAGAATCTGTGATCAGAACTACAATTGAACTCAGCGATCTAAATAGATTTTCTTGTGTCGGTGCAGTGCACAATCTTTATACCCTGCCCTGGGCCAAGTGCCAGAGAAAAATTTTATGCAAACTCAGTGCACCAGCACTGCATCTGTGCTTTTGTGACATTCAAATCAAAGCTTGAAATACTGCAATAATAATCAATTTTTAGCAATATCCAACATCTAGTTCCTTTGCAGGATTAGTCAGTGTGCAATTTAAGCTAGAAATACAGCTATAATTTTCTGGGTTTTTAAAAACACCCTTTTTGGGCAAAATACACTATTTTACAGCCCTTGTAGCATCTGCACGTATGAAAGGGTTATATACTGCTGTCATATTCTGTTATTAAACCAACACCCATTTTGGGCAAAAAAAACGAAATTTTGCAGCCTTTGCTGCATATGTCATTGTGAGATACACCCTTTAGATACTGTGGTTCTACTAAGTTATTTGAAAAACAACCATTTTGGGCAAAAATCTTTAATTGCGGCCCTTGCTGCATCAGCACGTGTGAAATTCAAGAGTTATAGACTGCTGTCATATTCTGTTATTAAACACCCATATTGGGCAAAAAACTTAAATTGTGGCCTAGTCTGGATCTGTACGTGTGAGATACACACTTTAGATACTGTGGTTATATTCTTCTATTAATAAAACACCCATTTAGGGGAAAAAACTTTAATTGCGGCCTAGTCTGCATCTGTATGTGTGAGATACAACCTTTACATACTGTCGTTCTATTCTGCTATTAATTAAACACCCATTTAGGGCAAGATCCTAAATTTGAGAACTATGAGGAGAGTTTCAAATAAGGGACGTGGCCCAGGTCGTGGTGCTGCCGGTGGAGCTCCTGTTGAGTGAAACCCCTTCCTCAGGTGCGAGTAGGCGACAGAACCTGCAGCGGTATTTGGTCGGGCCCAATGCGGCTCTACGAATGGTGAGGCCAGAACAAGTACAGGCGATAGTAGATTGGGTTGCTGACAGTGCCTCCAGTTCCTTCACATTGTCTCCCACCCAGTCTTCTGCTGAAAGATCAGAGTTGGCACCTGCAGCCGATGTCCATCAGTCTTTCACCTCACCCCCTTGCAAAGCAGCCAAGCAGTTTGAGCCCCAAGTCATGCAGCAGTCTCTTCTGCTTTTAGATGACTCTGCTAGCAGGGTTTCCCAGGGCCATCCACTTATCCCTGCCCCAGAAGTGGAAGAGATTGAGTGCACACCCACTTATGTTTCAAGATGAGTACATGGGAGGACCATCGCAGCACGTCTCGGATGATGACGAAACACAGGTGCCAACTGCTGGGGCTTTCGAAAGTGTGCAGACTGACAAGGAGGGCAGGGGTGAAGACTGGGTGGAAGATGATGTGGAGGACGATGAGGTCTTCGACCCCACATGGAATCAAGGTCATGCGAGTGACCTATGTAGTTCGGAGGAAGAGGCGGTGGTCGCACAGAGCCACCAGCGCAGCAGAAGAGGGAGCAGGGTGCAAAATCAGAGCGTCCGTCTCCTAGACAGTACGCCTGCTACTGCCCACCGCAGCAAGAGACCGAGCACACCAAAGCCAGCTCCAAGGAGTTCCCTGGCGTGGCAGTTTTTCAGACAATGTGCTGACGACAAGAGACGAGTGGTTTGCACGCTGTGCAATCAGAGCATAAACATTCTCAACCTGAGCACAACCTGCATGACCAGGCATTTAAAGGGGTTGTCCAGGTTCAGAGCTGAACCCGGACATACCCTTATTTTCACCCAGACAGCCCCCCTGAGGCAAGCATCGGAGCATCTTATGCTCCGATGCGCTCCAGTGCCCTGCGCTAGATCGCGCAGGGCACGGGCTCTTGTGTTTTCAATAACACACTGCCGGGCGGTAACTTCCGCCCAGCAGTGTGTTCGGTGACGTCACCGGCTCTGAGGGGCGGGCTTTAGCTCTGCCCTAGCCGTTTTACTGGCTAGGGCAGAGCCAAATCCCGCCTATCAGTGCCGGTGACGTCACCGGGGTTCCTGTCAGCCCCACGGAGAGCCCGGTACGTCACCGGAACTCAGAAAAATGCCTTTGCCCTGTGCAATTTAGCGCAGGGCAAAGGAGAGCATCGGAGCATGAACTGCTCCGATGCTCATGTGAGGGGGGCTGCCTGGGTGAAAATGGAGGGTTGTCCAGGTTCAGCTCTGAACCTGGACAACCCCTTTAAGTGCAAAGCACGAGCTGCAGTGGAGTAGACACATCAAAAACCAAGAAAGGTCTCTGGCTCCACCTGCTTCCTCTTCTTCTGCAGTCTCAGTCTCTTCATACACCTCTGGAGTGACAGTGCCACCTGCCACCCCGCAAACAGAGGATGTGCCAGCAACACCACCACCTGGGTCACCAAGCATCTCCACAATGTCCCACGGAAGCGTTCAGCTCTCCATCTCCCAAACACTGGAGCGGAAGAGGAAGTACCCCCTACACCCCCGCGATCCCTGGCCCTGAATGCCAGCATTTCTAAATTACTGGTCTTTGAAATGCTGTCATTCCGTCGGGTGGAGACGGAGAGTTTTAAAGGCCTTATGGCGGTGGCTGTTCCCCAGTACGTCGTGCCCAGCCGCCACTACTTTTCCAGGCGAGCCATCCCTTCCCTGCACAACCAAGTGGGGGACAAAATCAGGTGTGCCCTGCGCAATGCCATCCGTGGCAAGGTGCACCTCACTACGGATACGTGGACCAGTAAGCACAGTCAGGGACGTTACAGCTCCATAACAGCACACTGGGTAAATGCACTGGCGGCTGGGCCTGAGGCGGATAGCAGTTTGTCGCATGTCCTTCCACCACCGAGGATTGCAGGGTGCTTCAGTTTGCCTCCTGTTGCTTCCTCCTCCTATTCAGCTTCCTCATTCGGTCAGCGTAACACCTTCACCACCAACTTCAGCACAGCCAGGGGTAAACGACAGCAGGCAGTTTTAAAACTTATCTGTTTGGGGGACAAACCCCACACCACGCAGGAGCTGTGGACGGGCCTTGAACAACAGACCGATGAGTGGTTGGTGCCAGTGACCCTCAAGCCCGGCCTGGTAGTGTGCGATAAAGGGCGAAATCTTGTAGCAGCTCTGGGACTAGCAGGTTTGACGCACATCCCTTGCCTTGGCGCATGTGCTGAATTTGGTGATGCTGAGTTTCCTTAAAAATTACCCCGATATGTCAGAGCTGCTGCATAAAGTGAGGGCCGTCTGTGTGCTCTTTCAGCGTTCTCACCCTGCTGCTTGCCTCTCAGCACTGCAGCGTAACTTCGGCCTTCCATCTCATATGCGACGTGCCCACAAGGTGGAATGCCACCTTGCACATGCTGGCCAGACTGTGCGAGCAGCAGCAGGCGATAGTGGAGTGCAGCACGCATGGGTGAGTCGCTCTGCGGAACAGCACCACTTCACCACCAATGACTGGGCCTTCATGCGAGACCTGTGTTCCTTGTTGCGCTGTTTCGAGTACGCCACCAACATGATGGCCAGTGCCGATAACGCCGTTCTCAGCGTTATTATCCCACTTCTATGACTCCTTGAAAAAAACGCTGCTGGCGATGATGGAAGAGGATGTGGCACAGGAGGAGGAGGAGGAGGGATCATTTTGTAGGGTTTCTGGCCAGTCATTCACAAGTGGCTCCGAGGGTGGGTTCCAGCACCCACAAACGCCAGGTGCACAATTGTCCAGCCAGGGCACAGTTCTGGAGGATGATGAGGTAGAGGATGAGGAGCAACCTTGTTCACAGCAGGGTGGCACCCAGACCAGCTCATGGCCATCACTGGTGCGTGGCTGGGGGGATACAGAGGACACAGACGATACACCTCCCACAGAGGACAGCTTTTAGTTGCCTTTGGGCAGCCTGGCACACATGAGCGATTACATGCTGCAGTGTCAACGCAACGACCGCCGAGTTGCCCACATTCTAACTTGTGCTGATTACTGGGTGGCCACGCTGCTGGATCCCCGTTACAAGGGTAACGTACCGTCCTTAATTCTCTCACTGGAGCGTGAGATGCGCAAGTACAAGCGCACGCTGGTAGACGCGCTGCTGGTGGCATTCCCACCTGACAGCAGGGGCACAGTGGAAGCACAAGGCAAAGGCAGAGGAAGAGGTCGCCAACGCAGCTGGGGCACCGCCAGCACCTCAGAAGGCAGGGTTAGCATGGCCGAAATGTGGAAAAGCCAGCTGATGTGGAACGTCTTAACAGGAGGCAGCATTTCACCAACACCTACTGAATGACGGGTGGCCCGAGCTTGCCCTTTACGCCTTGGAGGTGCTGGCCTGCCCTGCAGCCAGTGTATTATCTTAACGTGTGTTTAGCACGGCAGGGGGTGTTATCACAGACAAACGCAGCCGCCTGTCCACAGCCAATGTGGACAAGCTCACATTCATTAAAATGAACCAGGCATGGATCCCACGGGACTTGCCCGTACCTTGTGCAGAATAGACATGTATACCGGCCTTAACCTGCCATTGTTATACTACAGCGCAATTGCTCATTCTTGTATTTTGGATATTTCACACTCTTTTGGAGTGTACCCCAATAAAAAAAATACAAATAAAAACAAAAAACAGTGTTGGCTACCTCGTCCTCCTCCAATGCTGCTTCCACCTACACCGCTACGTCCACCGCCTCCTCAAACACCTACTCCATATGGACCTCCACCTCATAAATCAAATTATTATAATTCTTTTGTACGTATTTTATTTTATGTCATTTCACTACTTTGTCTGTTTTTCCGGTGAAATTCACCAATTTTTGGGTGCGATGTACCACTGCTATACCTAGTAGACAGGGTAAAAAAAAAATCACTAATTTGTCTGTTACATATTCGGGTGAAATTCACCAATTTTTGGGTGTGATGTGCCTCTGCTATACCTAGTAGACAGGTTAAAAAAAAAAAATCACTAATTTGTCTGTTACATTTTCGGGGGAAATTCACAAAATTTTGGGTGTGATGTACCACTGCTATACCTAGTAGACAGGTTAAAAAAAAAAAATCACATATTTGTCTGTTACATTTTCGGGTGAAATTCACCAATTTTTGGGTGTGATGCACCACTGCTATACCTAGTCTGTTACATTTTCAGATGAAAGTCACCAATTTTGGGTGTAATATACCCCTCCTCTACCTAGTTGACAGCTTAATACATTTCACACATTTTTCTTTTACATTTTCGGGAGACATTAAACAATTCTTGGGTGCGATGTGCCACTGCTATACCTAGTAGACAGGTTAAAAAAAAATCACTAATTTGTCTGTTACATTTTTGGGTGAAATTCACCAATTATTATTTTTTTTGCTCATGGTAATGCAAATGGATCCATTCTGAATGGATACAAGCGTTTGCATTATAGGTGCGGATCCGTCTGTGCAGATACCAGACGGATCCGCACCGAAACGCAGGTGTGAAAGTAGCCTAAGAGTCCTGTATTATTTATTGTCACTACCTCCCCGAGTCGGGAGTGGGTAATTGCCACGCTCCCTCTCCTTAACTTGGGAGCTTATGCTTCAATACTTTGTCCCACATTTCCGCTCGATTACATTTAATTTCATCCATTGACCTCCCATGCATGTGGTATCCTTTTCTCAGGCTCCCTCTCTGGCCTGGAACCCTTATTCCCAGCCACCCGTGATCACCATGGTAGGCGCAGAAAAGAACATTGAAAGTTGATAGAGCAGATATCAAATTGGATCATGAACATCACGGGGACGTGCAACATGGTGGGGCAGTATGTGTGCACACGCCTACACGAACTGACTGGCAGGGGTCAGACCCCGCAACTTCTGGGTCTCCAAATTGGGCACATGGCCTGAGCTTGCCCTTTACCCCCTGGAGGTGCTGGCCTGCCCTGCAGCCAGTGTATTGTCTGAAAGTGTGTTTAGCACGACTTGAGGGGGTTATCACAGGTTATATTTCCCAATGTTTTGGGGTGTACCTCAATTTAAAAAAATATAAATAAATTTAAAACCAAAAACCTGGCCTCAATAACAGGACATGTGATCCGCCGAACCACAGGGGTGCAGCACCTGAGGGGTTACTTTCTGCGGATCGCATGACCTGTTATTGAGGACCGGGTATGTGATACCGCTGCTGGCACCCGCTGCCACCTATACTTGAATTAATTACATTCATTGGTGGTGCAGTGGCCACAGCCGCTCCCCTTCACCTCCCTGCTATCTCCCAATGGGTGGCAGCGGCGTCACAGTGGAGAGGGAGGGACTCCCTCCTTCTCCACTGTGCTAGTGAAGAGAACATGGTGGGCCCTGAGAGCGGCGCATGTCATGTTCTCTATTAGTCTGTGCAGCTGCTTCCCATCTCCACCGCAAGAGCCGCACTTGAAGTGGCAAAGAGCCGCATGCGGCTGGAGAGCCGCGGGTTGGCCACCCCTGGTTTAGTTGGATACAGGGACAGGCAGTGCTACATACAGGACGTTAAAAAAAACGAGATTTTTGTGAAACTCACCTGTAAAATCTCTTTCTCGCGTGGTTCATTGGGGGACACAGGACCGTGGGTATAGCTTGCTGCTGCCACTAGGAGGCGACACTAGGCTGAAAAGTGATAACTCCTCCCCTGCAGGCTATACCCCCTCCAGCCTGGAGAGAGCATATCAGTATGTGCCCAAGCAATAGGAGTAGGAGAAAATAACCATACGGTAAACAACCAACAACTGACCAATGCCAGTCGGATCAAACCAGAACTGGGGCCATAGTGGCTCCACAACCGCCAACAATCACGGCAAACAGAAATCACTGGGTGGGAGCTGTGTCCCCCAATGAACCACGCGAGAAAGAGATTTTACAGGTGAGTTTCACAAAAATCTCGTTTTCTCGCTGGTATCATTGGGGGACACAGGACCGTGGGACGTCCTAAAGCAGTCCACGGGGAGGGAAAAAAATCACATGCCCCTGGAGAAAAAACGTCCTTGAGGATGCGTAACTCACTGTCGCCTGCAAGAATTTGCTGCCTGGAACAGTATCCGCCGGTGCCTAGGAAGGCACCCGGTAAGACTTGACGAACGTGTGCCCGGAAGACCAAGACACTGCCTTCCACTCTGGAAGCTACTGCACGAGGAGATGGACCCGAGAATCGCCGACCGCTGGTCGGGTGGGCCAAGACTCAGCTGGGCGTTGCCCACCCGAGGGCGGAATGCCCGAGCAACTGTTGAACGGATCTATCCGGAAAACATCCTTTGGAGGCCGTCAGCCTTGACAAGGACCCCAGGATAAGAATTGGTAGAAGTCCTTAGGGCTGTAGGCGCCAGACAAGGACAAGCAAACCCAGAGGCCAAATCACATGGCTGATTGAGAGCTCGGTCCGTGTACTACGAGGGAGAAAGAAGAGAAACCCATGTCTGTGAGGCGTGGAAAGGCGACCACCTTCTGCGAAAAAAGAGGACCTTGGACAGAACACCGTCCTATGTTCATACTTAAAGAAAAAAAGTACGTACAAGAAGGCGTAACAATTCAGAGAAAAAAATAATAAACAATGCCACCAAACAGCTGGCTCCTGGCCGCAGCTGTGGAAGCAGAACTAAAAAGCCAAGTCCTTAGGATTCACCTCTGGTCCAGAGAACAGCCCCTAGGGAGCGGAATATTGGTAGACCAACGCCCTCATAGCCAGAGAGGCTGGTGGTGAGATCTCTAGTAAGAGAAGCTGCCTGAGAATCACTAGGAAACAAACGCCTGAGCCAGGCGTGCCCCACTGCCGGCCAAAGTATCAATACCACATGGGAAAAGTAAGTAAAATAAAAGCCAATGTGAGCACCGCCAGTGATGGGAGCCCCGTCACTGACCATATTTCAACAAAACAGTAACGCTGCCTGGAAGGGCAGACGAGTGGAACAAAGATGAGAGAAATACTCTTGCCGGGTGAAGTTCGACCACAACGTCCAACGCCTTCACCATACCCGAGGAACCCTGGGCCCGAAAAAAATAAATAAATAAATAGGGATGGGCTCCCAGAGTCGTACAACCCATGGCTACTGGTCAGCTAGACAGGAGGATAAGGAGATCAGTTATCCACCACGAGGGGAGACCGGAAAGGAAACGTGTGATCCGTACCAGGAACGAAACTCCTACTAACAGGGGACGTCGTAACATACACCCGCTCTACCCGTCTTGGGAAGACTCTCAGTCCACCCCCGGAATGAGCAGTGAAAGAACAACCACCATTGACTTGAGGTGATATCACTGACATCTGAAGAGAGGTAGCACCACTGGCGACACAGTATGACTACTAGATCCAGGTCCCGCTTAGAACGGCAATCTAGAGCAGACGAGTGCCGTAGGGACTGATCTACCCAGTAGAACGCACTCAAAAGGTAGGTGCCGATCAGCCATTGTAATTACACCATCGCCACACCCGAGCCTACGACAGAAGGACAATAGCAAACAATAATGAAGAAAGACCGGCACTCACTATAGCCTTCAACAAAAGATGATGTCTTTTTTGGTCACATACAATACTCTGACGCGTTACGGCTCACATCAAGAGCCTTTCTCAAACATATGGATATGGATTGGATGTGGCAGAAGGACAACAGTTGTCAGAGCCACGTACCCTTATTGGTAGAAAACCAGAAAGAGGCCAGAACTAAAGCCCATTCCCATGTGAGACGGGGGCTCCACAGCGTCTAGTGGAGATGCGACACACCGCCAGAAGGGGAGGCCCTACCAGGGAAGCCCCAAGAGTAATGCACACGCCATACTCCAGCCGAGGAGTAGACCACACCGTAGAGGTCACTGATTCTCATGGTAGAGGAATCCGCTGCCTGACGAAAGAACTGTGCAGAAGGAGCCTTCGCATGTAGCGGAGACTCAAACACCCCTCGTGCGGTAGGGGCTACCGTATGCTCCGCCAGCGTGGACATGAGGGGACGGCCTGAGAACATCCAGGAGAAGTTCTGGTATCAAGCTGGCCCAGTCAGTAGAGCCAACCCTAACCCCTCCACCTGACAAGGGCGCTGAACAGGAGCAACTGCCGAATTAGTACCAGGGTAGAACCCCTACCTGAGGGGGGGCTGTCTCGCTACAGCGATTAGGAGCATCTGGCCCTAGCGTGAAGACTACCCTGCGAAGGAGAAGCCGTTGTAGTAGCCACTGCAGATTGCCAGCATAACGCCCTCATCTAGATAAGGATGAGTGGTGGACTCAGCATCCGGAGTCGGTGGAATACTCTGCTTGCTGGATCTTGATCACAGTACTCTGTGCAGTGTGACTGACCTGAACGGTGGAGGCTCATGGGGATGGGGAGTCTCTAGGACACATAAGAGTGGGTGACTCCCCTGAGAGCACAAAGGCCACATTCTTGTGTCTCCAAAGGGTGCATGAAGAAAAGAGGGATACAAAATGGGGGTATCCATAGTCTCCAGTGGCAGTATCCATATGCCACTAGATGGAGAATATCAGGCACCAGCGGTACCGACTGTTGCCACGGACCACCTGTGAAGGGAACCAAGGCATCTAGAGTCGTGGCGTAGCTGAAATACAGCATGCAAAGATGCATAGCGATTCCCCCGTTACTGGATCGTTTGTAGAGGGAACTGCCATAGGAAGTATGTGATGGCAAATGGGAGGTGGAATAGCAACCAACGGAAGCGCAAACCCCCGGTAGGGAAGGGGGTAGCGATAGTCAGAACCGCAAGCTACGGAAGTGTAAGTACCCACTCAATGGAGGGGGAAAAACCGACGGCAAACACTGCACCCAGTGGCAGTGCAAACGCTTTACCTACGATCGGGAGTAACATATCCAGTAAGTACTGTACCCCGAGGTCGTGCAATACATCACCCATCGAAGGGGGTATCACGCCGGCCGACCGGGACTCACCGCTAGTCAGTACATAGCGAACCTGGATCGATGTCCGGAATGCGGTCACCTGAGTCCGCTGACCACGTAAGCCCATCGGAGGAGTAAATATGCGTGGCCGAAGAAATCAGAAAGAAATAAAACGGTAGGCCCAAATAAAGCCGGGGCATAAATTTTGTGGCGTCCGGCCGAGTAGGGAATCCGTTCTGCCTGCTCTCCCGGGACGGCTTAGTGGACTCCTGAAAAGGGAGCCGCCGAGAAGGTGCGTCGCTTGGCCGACCGGGAAGCCCACCCGGTCGGTCGGAGAGCGGGGTCACCGGAATAGGGCGCAGAAGGCGCCTGTTTGTAGTCGGGAAGGTGAAAGTAACATGCCGCGGCCGTGGAAAGGGATTAACCCTTTCTACTGAGGTGAGCTGGGCGATGGGTGGAGGATTCCTCACCCCCTCAAGAAGGGGCCATGTGAGGGGGACAGGGAGGGACAGTAAAACTCACCAGACTTCATCTGTGTTCTTCACCCATAGTCTTGTACCAGCAGGGCCACCCCACGACCGCTGGCACCAGGCATCAGGGGTCCATGTAGAGAAGGGCTGGGGAGGAGGTGGCCCTCTTGCTGGCGGGAAGCAGGGGAGCTAGGCTGCCCTGGTCCACTTTGTCTTCTTGGGGGAGGCAGGGCGGTGGAAAGGCAACACCGGCCAGCCTCCCAGGGAGACAGAGACGCATGCGAATCTGTGCCCCTTAACCTAAAAATAAAATAAAATAAAAACAAAAAACGTAAAAGAGCCACCCTGCTAAGCAGGGAGGTCTGCCTCCTACGACACTAAGCTAAAAACTGATATGCTCTCTCCAGGCTGGAGGGGGTATAGCCTGCAGGGGAGGAGTTATCACTTTTCAGCCTAGTGTCGCCTCCTAGTGGCAGCAGCAAGCTATACCCACGGTCCTGTGTCCCCCAATGATACCAGCGAGAAAAAAGAGATTGATTTCTTTACAAGGAAAAAATTTGGAAATAGTCCTAACTGGCAAAATAAATTAAAAATCCAGAAAATAACCCTTAAGGCTCCATATAAACCAATAGCTCAAACACACTAAAATCCATATGTACTTTTTGGGGGTCCAAAGATTCACTTATTTCTGTCAATATGAAACAGCCTGATTATTATACATCTCCATGATCAGCACTGGATATACAGTACATTAATTGACTGTACATAGCTTGCAACACCAGGATGGACAAGCCATAGGGTTATGCAAATCTATTAAGTCGCAGGTGTCAGTAAGATATGCAGATGATCAAATTTTCAAGCACCTAGCTCCAATCTGTGGCATGTGGGAGAGGCTTAAAGCCAGACTGAAAGCAAAGTTTTTTTTAGTCACATGAAAATTCAAAGATTGGATCAAATTGTGTGGGATTCTTGTATGATGCCTCCTGTTCATCGATGTGCCAGGTATCACCATTTCTCATAAACTGAAGGGGACATAATCCTTGAACTATGAGACCTTAGTTTATCACTTAGTAGATTGCTATGCGCCTAGGCCGAGATGTCAGCTCTGTTCAACGTTGTGTGATCCGGCGGTTGGGAAAACAATGACAAACTGGAATGACAGCAGAAGGTGAACAGAGGTACCTCTGTAAGGACAGATCATCTGATTAGAAGAACGGTCGCAGTGAACTATTCTGTACTGCAAGTGAAATTGGACATCGCGTTCCAAGCATAAGGTCTAAACAGACCATCAGAAGACATTTGCGCAACACTGGGGTACAATCCAGACATTCAGCTACAGGTGTTCCATTGACCTTATGTACCCCCTCTCAAAAGCTGTCATGGTGCATAGCAAGGATGGAATGGAGGTCTGTCCTCTTTAGCAATGAGTCCTGCTTTTGTCTAAGATGCAATGATAGCTAGAGATTGGTCTGGAGACCACATGGCCAATTCCATGAAGATGCCGTCACAAGGAAATGTCACTCCGGTTCTACTCTCAGTAATATGGTGTGAGATGGCATTATGTACGGCAGACAGACTCCTGCTATCTTCCTTTCAGGTACACTAATGGAAGCAATTATACAAACATTTCCCCAGTGTCCTAGGAGCTGTTTCAAAAGGACATAGCAGCAGGAGCAAAACTCTGCAGGCGTGGCCTAAACGTGATATCATTTAAGCACATCTGGAAGGTCATTGGTCAGCAATTGCAGAGGGATGCCAGCTGTGGACCTTGATGATTTGCATGCCCAAGTGCATTCAGCGTGGCAGAACATTGCTCAAACAATTAATAACTTAATTGATAGCATGCCAAGATGTCTGCAGTTTGCCTTAAGAAGCATATGTGAAAGCATGGGTTGTTCTAAAGAAAGTTTGTGAAATTTCTTTTCTCCTAGATATTCTAGGATCAACTGTGAGTGTTATTATTGCAAAGTGGAAGTGTTTAGGAACCACAGCAAGTCAGCCATCAAGTGACAGACCATGTAATGTAAGGTTACGGAGCAGGGGTGCCAAGTGCTGAGGATCATAGTGCATAACAGTTGCCAATGCTCTGTTGACCTAATAGCTGCAAACCCCCTCTGAAATTAACATTAGCTTAAAAACTATGCACCGGGAGCTTCACGGCATGGGTTTCCACGGCTGAATAGCTGCATGCAAGCCACTTCTGCAAACACATTACCAGACCACAGCACCCTGACCTCAACTCAATCAAACACCTTTGGGATAAGATAGAACAGAGATTGCAAGCCATGACCTCTTATCCATCATCAGTGCCTGATCTCACAAATGCTCTTCTGGATAAATGGTCAAAAATTCCCATAGATACACTCCAAAGTTTTGTAGAACGCTCTCCTGGAAAAGTGAAAATTGTTTTAGCTGCAAAAGGGGAGGGGTATAACTCCATATTAAAGGGAACCTGTCACCGGGATTTTGGGTATAGAGCTGAGGACATGGGTTGCTAGATGGCCGCTAACACATCCGCAATACCCAGTCCCCATAGCTCTGTGTGCTTTTATTGTGTAAAAAAACAGATTTGATACATATGCAAATTAACATAAAAGAGTCATATCTTACTTGTGTGACCAGAGAAGAGTCATATTTTCAAGCTCTGACTCATCTCAGGTCAATTTGCATATGTATCAAATCGGTTTTTCTACACAATAAAAGCACACAGAGCTATGGGGACTGGGTATTGCGGATGTGCTAGCGGCCATCTAGCAACCCATGTCCTCAGTTTTATACACAAAATCGTGGTGACAGGTTCCCTTTAAGGCCCATGATTTAGAATGGGGTGTAAGTGTCCTAACACATTTGACATAAAGTATACTTTTGTGAAATACGCCATTTATTTTATTACCAGCTTGTAAGTCAAAATATATTTGCACATTTTCCACTAATTAAGACCTGTAGATATAATAATTCATATCAAAAGGATATGTCAAATGTCAAGAAGTGCAAGTCCCACCTCTTCTTACATGCTTACCTGGCTAATTTCTGAACTCCCATAGAAGTGTTCCAAGCTGCACATCCATGGCAACCTTCCCAACCTAAGCGGCTGTAAGATGGGGATAAGACACACATTCTCAAAATAGGTGCAGGTCTAGGAGGTAGGACCCACACTTATTGGACATTTATGGCATATCCTGTGAAAATGCCATAGATATCCAGATGGGAAAGACCCTTTAAGATCACCAAATTGTACCCTTGCATAAAGTGAATGGGAGGACGTAGCTGTGACGTTCCAGCACCGGAGCTACTGCAAAACAAATGATTGCAGGTGGCATGAGTCGGACCCTCGCCAATCTGATATGGATTACTTATCCTTAGAATAAGCTATTAATCGAAAATTCCCAGAGAATTCCTTCAAGCAGCACAGTGGCCTCTTGATTCTAAATTGTGGGGGTCTCTGCAGTCTGCCATATTGATCTGCAAGCGATGGCATATTCTAGCAATATCAAATCACTTACTTTTGTGGGAGGGGTTCTCCCTATTTTTTTTATCTCTATTTAAAAATGTTTATTAATTCCTAATAAAGTTCTTAGCTCGTGGTGGTTCCACTGGAGTTATGCAGGGGCGCTGGCCTCTTCCTAACTTCGGCGGATCCTCCGCCAGTTCTAATGTAAGACAGCTTCTGAGCTGTCTTACATTTAGACCTTTTGCTAAGCCTGAAACAGGCGTAGACAATGGTAAATGAGACGGGTCCGCCATGCTTATCAGATATTAATGGCATATCTAAGTTTTTATGGTGGCACTTGGAAGTGTTCAGTATGACAAGTGGCCCTCACATCAGAAAAGATGGTGTACCCCCTAGCTGGACAGTCTAAAAGTACACCAAAAATGTATTACAGCGGGTCATACAATATGATGAATTGGGTTCATCTTTAGACACTTAAGTTTGACAAACTTTGCGCCAAAATTTGGTACACACCAGTGTATACTAAGCCATGCTCCTTTGTCAAGCAAGATGCAAAAAGTGCCTAAAACACAATAACATTGGAGCAAAGCATGTAAGGGAGTTATTAGCTTAGTAAGGCCTCTTTCACACGAGGGTGACGGATTGGCTCCGGATGCGTTCAGGGTCAGTTCAGTGAAACTCGCACCATTTTGCAAGCAGGTTCAGTCAGTTTTGGCTGTGATTGCGTTCATTTTCTTCCGCGCGGGTGCAATGCGTTTTGATGCATTTTTCACGCAAAACTGAAGGTTTACAAACAACATCTCTTAGCAACCATCAGTGAAAAATGCATTGCATCCGCACTTCATTCACTTCTATGGGGCCAGGGCTGTGTGAAAAACACAGAATATACAACATGCTGCGTTTTTCACGCAATGCAGAACTCATGCGTTAAAATAAAAAGCTCATGTACACAGACCCATTGAGATGAATGGATCAAGATTCAGTGCGGGTGCTATGCATTCACGTCATGCCTAAGTCTCCCCCATTGTTTAGTGATATCACCATTTGTGAATAGATCATTCTATTAAAATACATTAAATAGGTGTGCATGAATTCTGTGAACTTTTTAGTATGAAAAAAATAGCATAAGCCTAACATCCCAGTCAGAGCAGTATCTCCATGATTGGCCACCTTCAAACAGTGAATATTTGGTTCATATAGGGCCAGGAGCATAAGGGTACTTAACAGGTGCCATTTTGTTTCTGTTTGGCGGCTTTGGTAATTTTGCAGTATGGTAAGTGTTTTTGTAGAACTTTTGTTAACACAAAAAGTTGGACAGTTTTAAGTCCTGTCATTCGTAGATTTTATTTTTGCTGTTTTGGCACCCAATGGCATTTTTTGTGCTTTCAATGTAGTGTTGCCGTGTGACGCAAGTTGCCATCTTTCCTTCTTTTCCACCATATGTTAAGGCTCCATTCAGACGTCCGTGTGTGTTTTGCGGATCCGCAAAACACGGACACCGGCAATGTGCTTTTCGAATTTTGCTGTCCGCACATCGCCGGCACTTAATAATAGAAAATGCCTATTCTTTTGCGGACAAGAATAGGACATGTTCTATTTTTTCGGGATCGGAATTGCGGACCCGGTCGTGCGGCCCCATAGAAGTGACAGGGTCTGCAATTCCGTTCTGTAAAATGCAGAACGGAATTGCGGACAGTGCTAATGGAGCCTAACATAATGTATCTTTCTATCTTCCAGGACTGAGTCATTAAATGAACCACACAGTATCAGCTGAAAGATTTAGAGCAGGGCTTTCTCTAGTCAAACACAAGGGATGAAACTGCCCAAAGTGATAACCTTTCAAATAGGGATGCATGAGCAGAGGGTTCCTTGTAGTGATCCAGCAGAGCATTCAGCAGGTCTGAGGAGAAGCCAAATGTGACAAGCAAACTGAGCTTAGTTTCCGTTTAGAGAGACAGGACAGAACAGACATTGCTGCAGAGAGCAAGGTGAGAAAGCTAGACACCAGTTATTAGCCTCTCCAATACCCTAGATTTAAAAACATAAAAAAATATTATTACTCACATCCACCAATCCCCTGTTGCAGCTGTTCTGTCACCGTTGCAATCCTCACTGTTCTTTGCTTCTTGGTCCCAGATCCATATGACAGAAATACTAAGAATGGCCCCAGCCAGTGATTACCTGAGTGGACCTTTCTTAGCATTTCTGGCATGTCGAGCTGGGACCAGGAAGCAAAGAACAGCAGAGATCAGAGCAACAGTATTATACACTGTTTTGTTTGGTCAGTGAATATAAAAAGGGGGACAGGCTTCTTTGAATGTCCATCCTGTTAGTGAAATTTTGATACTTTTGATACATTTTAAGGATGATATAACCTCATTTTTGTTAACACAGTATCAGATTCTGCATTCTTAATATATTCTCAAACATTACCTGTAGCTTGTATTAAGATTGTCAGAATTTCGAAAAACCCATAATAACTCCATAAAATATGGGGGACTACATCTGTAAACAGGTTATCAAATTTTATTAAATATTATATAGATACAAAATGATCAGAACCAATGGGTTGACGGAACTGCAAGATATAAGTATATATTTTCATGTTACACGGTATGAACAATGAGGTACTTGAAGTATGACCACAAGGATACTAAAATGTCCCAAATTCTCCAGTGAAAATGCCAGAAACACAGTGCAGGGTAATTAATAGTATATTTGTATCTTTTTTTTAGCTTTTCAGCTAAGTCTCCTGGTAAATTTTGCCGGGGAAGGTTCTACCAAAGACATAAAATTGTGATCTGTATGACACTAACCCTACATCATTACAACAATGTCCCACTATCTTATCATTACTAAAATTCCTTGGCTATTAAATTGCACTGGAAACTGGACATATCTATGAACAGGTGGAAACAACTGGGACGTTGTATAAGATAAAATATGTACATATACAAGTAAACAGGCTGGGATGAAAAAGGAAATATTAAGCAGTCACTCTTCTTCATCTTCACTGTCCTTCATTGAAATCCCCTGGAGTCCTCCCCTATCAGACACAGCCATTGTAGCCTCTTCCATAGTTAAACGGTTGTGAATAGTCTCATATGTCTTATTATTTAATGTGCCATCCAGCACTCCCTGCAGCCTGAAGTCTCTGTAGATTTTCTGTACGAAAGAGAGGAAAAAGAGTATCACACATTTGACTTGCATGTCATAGCATGTTTACATCACATTTCTCACTATATTTACAGTGTCCAAAGTCACAGTAACACTTTGAAAAGGAGTAACATAAATAAAATATTTGTGCAAAAACCCACCAGAGAGCACTATACGGCCTGTAAGCTGTAATTTACTGTATGCAACACCTGTACTGTTTGTAAGCATCAATAAGATGATGACTGTATGAATCTCTCTATTCATATGATCTATATTTCACTATATACACTTCTCTTGAAGTCCAGACATACTGACTGTATATAAAGACTAAAAAGGGAGATCTTGAGGTCCAGAGATATGTAAAGAATAAAAGGAAATCCATTCCCTTGGGACATGGGAATATCAGCTCTTGCTACCAAATACTGCACTTTGTAGAAAAGCAGACTTAGGACATCTTAGAACAAGGCTAGGACTGCACAGCGACATTACATTTAATGACTGTCAATTGTGTCGACATACTGCGACTGCAAACAAATTAGGTTTTGATTGCAGGTCACAAGTTGCATGCGACTTATCTACAATATAGTTGTATTTTTACAGCCAAATCACAACTCTAAAATAGTTTCTTATCAGCAAATTGCAGACAAGTCGCACAAGGAAGATTGGTTTTACAACTTTTCTGACACTTGCTGAACGGCAACGTATTGCTCTGTAGCCCCAACCAAAGGCTCTCATAATCATCCAAAGAATGTCAAAGCAAACTTAGAATTTTTCCATAACATCATAACACTGATTTAGTGGCCTCGTACCACCACATTTGCTCTGCCAGGGGACCTCCTACATTATAGGCAAATTTTAAAAAGTGAAAATTGGTGGGAAACTGAGTTTACTCTGTAAATATCTTCTATCCTCTTTCTGTACTGTATTACGTGTTACTCTCATGCTATGGACAAATGTTTAATTCAGCTATCATGTTCACATATTAAGTGAAGAATAAATTGCCTATGCCTTTAAAAAGAAGTCTGTTGTATGTTTATGGGTTTATATACATTATTGGTTATTCCAGCTTTTTATAAGTTTTTAAATCCCCCTGCAGGACCTGTAGAGTCAAACATACTTACATGTTCCCTGCTACTTGGTTCCGGCAGCCACAGTCCACTGGTCTGTTTGCTGCACTCTGATCCTCAGATATAAACTTCCAATATGGACGGGATCATGTACTTTGATATAGTCAATGAATGGCTGCAGTGGTAACGTGTCCCCCGTGTTGGCACTTAGCGATAAATAAGTGGGTTTTGGGCTACAGTTTGGGCACTCTGTCTGTAAAATGTTCAGAGTCACTCATCTATTGAGTGTTACCGGAATTATTATATATTTTTGAGGGTAGTCATGAAAGCTCAAGTTCAAGTACAGATTTATATTTAGAAACTCATAAAGTCTAAAGAATTCTGTTGACCAGACATAGCTGTTATTCTGAAGACTGAAGTGTACAAAGAGGACAACCTCCAACAGAGCACAGGAATTGCTTAGTCAATGTTTTAATGACCTAATTCCACTTATGGAAGTCTTATGTCTTAAGTGTTTTTTTCACTTCAGCAAATAGCATTTATTACGTAGAGAAAGATAATATAAGACAGTTACTAATATATTGTGATTGTCCATATTGCTTCCTTTGCTGTCTGGATTCATTTTTCCATCACATTATACACTGCTCGTTTCCATGGTTATGACCACCCTGCAATCGAGGAGTGACGGCTGTGCTTGCACAATAAAGAAAAAAGCACCAGCCTATGTGCATTCCTACGGTCCTGACCACCAGAGGCCGCAGCTTTTTCCTAAAGTAATAGTCAAACATGCAACCCCACAATTCTATCTAATGTCTGAAAAGATGAATTCACAAACATTCTTAACCTGTTAGGTACTTAAGGACACAAGGCGTACCTGTACGCCCTGTGTAGTTCCAATCACCGCCGCCCGGCGGGCGGTGATCAGAACAAGGTGCCTGCTCAAATCATTGAGCAGGCACCTTGGGTCAATGCCCGGTCAATTCAGACCTGCGGTTTGCGGCTTTTACTGGAGGTTGCGGCGGCGGTGGGAGGTGTCCCTGTGCGGCTGTAAGGGGGACCCGATGGAATGGAAAGCAGCATGATGCCTTCCTTAGGCATCGGCGCTGCCTTCCGGTGACAAGCCTGTGTATTACTCATACAGCCAATGCATTGCAATACAGAAGTATTGGAATGCACAGTAAAGGGGATCAGAGCCCAAAGTTGAAGTCCCAAAGTGGGACAAAAAATAAAGTGAAAAAAAAAGTGAAAAAAATAAAGATCCCCCCCAAAAATTTAAAGTTTAAAGTAAAAAAAACAACAAACAACAAAATTTCCCCCAAATAAAGTAAAAAAAATAAAAATAGGGAAAAAATAGAGACATATTAGGTATCGCCGCGTCCGTATCGACTGGCTCTATAAACATATCACATGACCTAACCCCTCAGATGAACACTGTAAAAAAATTAAAACTGTGCTAAATGAACAATTTTTTTGTCACCTTACATCACATAAAGTACAACAGTAAGCGATCAAAAAGGCGTATGTCCACCAAAATAATACGTAATATTAAGCGATTAAAAAGTCATACGCACCCCAAAATAGTGCCAAACAGTCATCTCATCCCGCAAAAATCATACCCTACCCAAGATAATCGTCCAAAAACTGAAAAAACTATGGCTCTCAGACTAGGGAAACTCTAAAACATGATTTTTTTTTCATTTAAAAAAAGATATCATTGTGTAAAACTTACATAAATAAAAAAATAGTATACATATTAGGTATTGCCGCGTCCGTGACAACCTGTTCTATAAAAATACCACATGATCTAACCTGTCAGATGAATGTTGTAAATAAAAAAATAAAAAACGTTGCCAAAACAGCTATTTCTTGTTACCTTGCCTCACAAAAAGTGTAATATAGAGCAACCAAAAATCATATGTACCCTAAACTAGTACCAACAAAACTGACACCCTATCCCATAATTTCTAAAATGGGGTCACTTTTTTGGAGTTTCTACTCTAGGGGTGCATAGGGGGCTTCAAATGGGACATGGTGTAAAAAAAAAACGTCCAGCAAAATATGCCTTAAAAAAACCGTAAGGCACTCCTTTCCTTCTGTGCCCTGCCATGTGCCCTTACAGCAGTTTACGACCACATATGGGGTGTTTCTGTAAACTACAGAATCAGGGCCATAAATATTGAGTTTTGTTTGGCTGTTAACCCTTGCTTTGTAACTGTAAAAAAAATATAAAAATGGAAAATCTTCCCAAAAAGTGAAATTTTTAAATTGTATCTCTATTTTCCATTAATTCTTGTGGAATACCTAAAGGGTTAACGACGTTTGTAAAATCTATTTTGAATACCTTGAGGGGTATAGTTTCTAGAATGTGGTCATTTTTGAGTGGTTTCTATATGCAAGTCTCACAAAGTGACGTCAGAACTGAACTGGTCCTTAAAAAGTGGGTTTTTGAAAATTTCTGACAAATTTCAAGATTTGCTTCTAAACTTCGAAGCCTTGTAACATCCCTAAAAAATAAAATATCATTCCCAAAATGATCCAAATACGAAGTAGACATATGGGGAATGTAAAGTAATAACTATTTTTGGAGGTATTAATATGTATTACAGAAGTAGAGAAATTTAAAACTTAAAAATTTGCAAATTTTTCCACATTTTTGGTAAATTTGGTATTTTTTTATAAATAAAAAAGATTTTTTTTTTTACTCTATTTTACCAGTGTCATGAAGAACAATATGTGACGAAAAAACAATCTTGGTTCACCACAAAGTGACACTGGTCAGATTTGCAAAAAATGGCCTTGTCCTTAAGGTGACATATGGCCGTGTCCTTAAGGGGTTGTCTGGGCTTTTACTATTGATGACCTATCCTCAGGATAGGTCATCGATATCAGATTGATGGGTGTCAGACACCCGGCACCCCCGCCGATCAGCTGTATGAGGAGACGGTGTGCATAGTGCACATGTTCCTGCCCAGTGCTGCTGTCTATGCAAAGACCAAAGACTGCTGCAGAGGACAGGAAGATACGGGAGACAGCACATGTGCACTGCGCGCGCCGTCTCCTCATACAGCTGATGGGTGGGGGGCTGAGTGTCCGACACCCGCCGATCTGAAATTGATGACCCATCCTGAGGATAGGTCATCAATAGTGAAAGTCCGGACAACCCCTTTAAAATTAAGCCATTTTGTTTCTAACAGGGCTGCCTTACAATGAAAAACTCTTGGACACTCAGCTGGTTCCAAGAAGAAGGCTTCTTAACAGCTCTGCTGATGCAAGTGGCAATAAGTGAGTTATGGCGAGTTTTATGTTTGACATTTTAATCTGTAGTGTTTCATGTTTCCTGAAAAGTTATACAGGAAAAAGTAATTTGGAACATTGGGGGAGATCTATCAAGACCAGCATTTTCTGTGCTAGTCTTGATATCCCCTATGCTGCTGCATGATGCTCCTAATTTATGACGAGGTGCGGCCCTCGTCATAAAATAGGTGCATCCCCCGGCAGTCTGTGTGCCTATACAGAAATCTACGACAGCTCAGAAATTTTGGGCCTCGGTTGCTCCAGAAAGCTGGCGTAAATGAAGATAAATTTGTTGGGGTTACTAGCGATGCCCACTTCCCACCCTTGACAGCCCTCTTTCAGAAAAGTGGCAAGGGTGGCGTAAAAGCCGAGAGATGTGACAATTTTTTACAAAGTTGCAAACTCACAGTTTGCAATTTTTTAATACCACTTTTCAGGCGCAAGGGAGATGATAATCTCCCCCAGAATGTCAAGTCATCAAATAAGCCTCTGAATAAGCTGTAAAAAATCTTACATTTTCAATACAACAAAAACAAACCAGATATGGGTATTTTGCTAATTTATTATTAAAAGTCACCTATGAAGCAGTATAGAAAAACAAAACGTAATGTTATACTGCTAACCTATCAACCAGCAGCAGTACTGCCAACCAAATAAATTCTGAACAACCTATCTAAAACAGCCAACATTTTCTTACAAATTGCCCATAAGGTATGAGAAAGATTGCAAGTGATACATATTTATAGCTGAACATACTGATATGAACTAATTACCAGCATGTAACATGAGCTATAAAATGATGATAATTACAAATCAGTGATCTGCTCAAGTACTACCAGCCTCTAAAAAAAATCATGTACACATCTATTTTTTTTCATGGCCACTGGAAAAATCGCTCTCACTTAGGTTACATGCACACGACAAAAAATTTTTTAACAGCCATCACACGTCCATTTTAAGACCAATGGTAGTCTATGAGGTTATTAACACGGCAGTCTTTTTGACGGACGTAAAAAAAATAGTGTTCTATCCTGTCCATTTTTCACTGACAGGCTGACCCCATACAATTGAATGGGTCAATTTTTAACGTCCGTTTTTTAGAAAGGCATCAGTGAAAAAAAGTCCATTTTTAACGGACGTATTTTTTTACTGTCGTGTGCATGTAGCCTTATAGTGTTGTGTGTAGGAATTTCTGGACGTTTGACAACCCTGAAAAGCAGAGGCAAGCACAATACACTTCAAAGCGAGGTTGATGTTGGTATTCCAGATATCCTAGAGTGTAAAATATTTAGAGTTAACTATAAGGAGCTTTCCAATTAATCCACTGCAAAAGAGTTGTCAGAACCAGATCTTATGCAAAATTAATTAGAGTTCATGCAACTTTTTGGTTCAAAAACATTTGTAACCACATTTCCAGAGTGAAATGATTACTGTATAGTGAAATGAACATTTCAATATTCTACAATAATAGTACATAAAAAAAATTTAAACTGATGAAAAGATTCATACAATACTTTCAGTTCCAAACACAGTTTGCTCTGCATGCAAAACCACAGTCATAATGGTATTTATAAGTTGAACCTGCTTATAAAGACTCCAGAAATATCTTTGCAATAGCGATAAGAATGGTATTGTGCTAAATTATATAGAATAAATGTAATGAAAACTAAAATCATGATAACCATTACCAGTCATCTGGTTTCCAACATGTTTTCCTTATATTGCATTGTCAAATCCATGGCTAGATCTGATTTTAATATATTTGGGCATCATGTACAATAACTGTCCCAGAACAAAGGCTCCTATGTGATGAGCTAGAAACATGAAGTGGTAAAGGGAAAATATAGAAAAAAACTAACTCTGAAATATATACATTTGTTTTGCAATAAAAGGCCCTTTAAAAATAAAAAGCCACACCGCATGGCACAAAACTAAACAAACTGTTTCTATGAATTTTTTTTTAGTGGTGAAAAACACAGCAGAGTAAATTTGTGTTAAGGGGGTTCTCTAAAGATATGTTTTTTTTTTTTTTTAAGAAAGGCCCCAATTTGTCATATACGATAAATGCAAACTTCCTTGAATGTAAGGCATATTGTAGACATTCTGCAAAAGTACCTGGTACTATATAATACTTATCTTTCTTTTTTTCTCAAGTTATTTATTATAAGAAAGCACATAAAAATATATTATTAGAAAATACATACAACATTATTATAAGAGACATATTGTATAATGTTATTATAAAAAGTGACAACGTTATTAAAAGAAGATATTTAACGTTACTTATCATAAGAAGAAACATGCATTATAAAGACTGATGTTTGAACTTTTATAAAAGATTCTTGGTCATTTCTGTATCATATCCAGACTGTTTAAGGACACTTTGCATCAAAATGACAGGAGAATATGTGTATCAGGCAATTAACCTATTCTGCCTATTTTTGTCTGCATGCTCCACATCCCCTTAACTCTATGTGCAGGTGTGGTAATACGGTCTATAAAAGGGTCATTTTAAAAATTGGTGGGTGCCTATTAGACTTCTAATGAAATGCATTGACATGGATAATAGAATACGGTGTAACTTCTTATTTCTATACATTCTCCAAAGGGGGGGGGGGGGGGGGGCACTCAGCTGAGGGTAATGAACACTATTTCAAGTATTTAATTTGGTTGCCAAAGGTTGGAGCATTCATATTGTATACCATTTGCACACTTTTACCTCGTGGTATTAATTACACATTTAATAAGAGGCACACTCGGCGAATAGCTTACCTTCACAATCTTGATGATGGTTTTTAACTGATACACATGGAGCTGAAGGTCTAATCTGTCTGCCAGCCACACACATATGACTTTAACAGAGCTGCTATACCATAGCTGTAAAAAGAAAGCAAAAGACTCTGTAGTATTCATTTAACAGATACGGTAATGACTGCTAATGAAACACTCTGAAATGATGACAGGCCAGCTCTTGAAGTCAATAATGCTATAATTTCCTGATAAGGGAACTGTATGTTTTGCCAGGAAATCAAGCAACCTGACCTGGATTGTTCTTTATGTGAATTAGCACTAACTGTTCTGCTTCCAAGCTGTAACATTCATTAAAAACTGTTTTGCACTTTGCAGCCAGCATTAGTCAACCATGGATATTAAAAGCGGCTACTAGAGCTATGAGAGGTGAAAACACACACTTAAAACATGGACAAGGGCCATGATGACCTGCAATTACAAGACTGCGTATTGATTATAGAGCAGACCCATGCAGATAACCATGTAATCACTGAATAAATCGCACGTATCATGACACTCAAGTTAATGATCATTGTAAAACGACTGCCTTTGTTGATTATTATCCATCTATATAGCATCTGTATCTCTCATATCTATCACTACCTTTATTTTTATATCCGTCTACCCACATATTTATCTATTACGCTATAATTATGTTCTGATGTCCCAAAATGGGGCTATTTCATTGCACTTTAAACCCGTGATAAATTCTAGAAGACTCCTATGTTCATTTTGTTCTAAAGGTTGAACAAAAGCTTTGTAGTGAAACTGGAAAAGCGAAGGATGTGATCCTGTTAAGAAGTAAGAGATTACATTTATTGAGATCTCCTGTTCCTGCCCTGTTCGTAGGGAGCCTCTCCACAGGAAAGGGGTTTAAGTCCTTTCCTAAAGTAATTTCCTGCTTCTTATCAATGTGTTGAGAAGTGTAAATAGGAAAAACATTGTGTCTTCATACGGAAGATGAACAATAAAGTGCATAAAACTGAGGCGTAAAGTGCTTGCTGTGATGCTTTCCGTAACTAAATGGCAATTTTTATAAAAACTTCAATATTTTACACGTGTATATTCAGAAAAGAAAATGTCACGCCTTTATGACATTTTAACAGAATATTCAGTCATACCAGATAATGCCCTACAATGTTGACTTGATGTCTGTAGGCTGTACTAGTGTATTGGAAACACTTTTACATATTATCTATATTTTATCCAGGAGATCATGTTACTAGTTAAACCAAACAACTGCATTCACTATGCAGTTATTCGCATCAGAAATGTATTTGCCACATTATTCTCTGTGCAAATTTAGAAATAGAATCTCATTTTTATCTTTTATGAAATTCTAATCCCTTTTGCCCACTCGTCAAGTCTAAATTAGGACTGGATAATTTCATAAGGAAGCTGGATGGCACAAGAAAAAATAAGAAAAGTGGGGAAAAAACCAAACATTCTAATCTATAAAATGATCAGCTATAGTGCCCTCTCCGGAAAGCACAAACCATCATTCTCAGGGAGATGAAATACTTCCGACGAAGACAAAAAAATGACACATTAATTTTGAAACATTATAAATGAAACCAGCATATGATGTACATAACGTTATAGCAGTGTTGGCTCTCAAGCAAGAGGTCTGCTTTTCATTCCGTGAACAACTAGTTAATTGTTTATCAGCAATTTTACAAATCACACAATACAGAAAGCTAAGCAATCTGTAGTGTTTGAACAACATTCATCCTCCTGCAATGTATTGGAGAAAGAGAAAAAGAAAGAAAGAAAATGGTATTGTTTTATATCTTATTCATAGCACATCACGCTCTTGTAAGGGCATGCATTATTTTCCTGACAAGTAAAAATAAGAGGAAAGGAAAAGCGAGGGTTGATTCTGTGAGACCCTTGTATTTATTCACACTTATTGTGCATGACTGTAGACTGGTAAATCATATTAGCAGCCTGTCTCCCCATCAAGCTGCTACTTGCTTTCCAGCCCTGCAAAGGTTCAACAAATCAACAGGAGCACGGAAAACAGAACATCAGTCTAATCTAGTGTTTAAGGTGAAGTTTTCAAACCCAATCTAAGAGAATCTTTAGAGCAACCAACAAGCTGAACGGCTCAGAAGGTGGTATTGACAATGAAATAGGGCTGAAATATTGAGAAACGCAGCGCTTGTGCATTTTAATAACACATAGGTCAACAAGGACACAGCTCCCTCGGAGCCAATAGTTGCCACCAACTATGGAAATTGCCACACCAAGACTACGAACGCTTTCAGTTCATCAGCTTTCTTAAACAGTTCATCAGCTTTCTTAAACACTGTAAGCCCCCTTGGTGGACCTTTAGTCTTGAATTAACAAATCAAAGCCATGGAAAAGGGTGCAGTCTGAATGGCTAGCATTGATCCCCAACTGTGCTCAGCACTGCAACAGGCACTGAAAAACTCTCTGTCTATTGTGGCCAGAAATTGACAAGCCTCCTCTCTTAAAGTAGTACATCTGAGCCAGGCTGGATCCACACAGCTGTAAAGGGCTCCACTCTCAGGACACAGGGGAAGCAACAATAGAACAAGCATGAGCTCTTTGTCACTACCAGACTCTGCAATTTTCTAACAAGGATGTGAGTTGTTTCTTTCTAGTGCCTCTGAATAGAGATTTAGCAACATACCGTGCTACCCCCCCCTCCCCTGTACATGTATAAAGGACACAGCTAAGGAATGTCCTGCTCCACTGCCTACTGAAAATACTAAACATTTCACATTCAGCATATGATCAGTGGCAGACTGCGTCATGTTCAGAATGATTCAATTACAAGCAGCAGTTATCTGGACAGGAGCGCCTTAGCTTTTTACTGTGTGAAAATACATGTATTCGGCAATTTGACTGCAGGAATAATTAGGGTTCTAATGTGATGCTTGTAACTCCTCGTCAAATCACATGGCAATCATGTTGATGTTTATATGACTTAAGTTGTAGGAAAGCTGTGATTAGGAGCTGTTACATATCTTTAGTCAAGATCACTGACAAATCTGGATGAAGTAGTCTTGACTACAACTGCATACACTGATAGCTGCACAGCAGCAAATCTGTTCAACCCTAAAGGGGGATTAAAACTGCAGAGCTCAAGTCACAGTTAAAATAAATATGTGTGTGTGTGTGTGTGTGTGTATATATATATATATATATAGTACAGACCAAAAGTTTTAATAAAGGGGAACTGAAAAAATTAGTAAAATGAGTAAAATACAATAATAAAAAACAAATGGTCTCCGAAGGTGTACATAGCCTTTAATACCTGGATAGTTGAGTGGATCCGCAGTTGGCTGGGAGATACAGTATATATATATATATATATATATAATAACACACCCATCTTTCTGCATAGTACCTGTCTCCAAAACAGCCTCTGGCAGCGCTACAGACCACCCATATGTGCCAGTGACATCACCAGGCTCAGTGCTAGGCAGAAGTCTCCACTTAGCACAGTGATGCGAAGCCCGGCATTGGAGCAAGGAAATGTAGTCTGTAAATAAAGAGTGACTTATAACCAAGAATCGGCCCTGAACCTGGAAAACCTCTTGAAAAACAGAACACATAGGGAGAAATTTAGGGGAATATTTGAAGTAAGTTTTGCTCATCTAAGTTGGTGTACTTTATGCCACATTTATCAAATGTCACATGTTTTATAAATTTGTTTTATCCTTAAACCCAGTGGCGCACCTACAGGGGGGATCCAGGTGGTCTGGACCCCCCCTAGAACAACCAGCTCATATATATTTTTTAATCCCTCAGGGCAGCACCCCCGATCACCACAGGTGGCGCGGCCCTGGTTCTAGTTGCCGGCGGGCTTGGGGGGGCAGTAGAAGATGAGCGCTTCTATTGTGGAATTGCTCATCTCCATATTCATTTGTATCGCCGTCCTCAGGGCAGCGATACAGATGACTGAGGCCTATCAGAGGCTGGCTCGGGCAGCGAGATGATGTAATTATCATTGCGCCGCCTGAGCCGGGCAGCACACAGCAGGGACACAGGCCGGAAGAGGCCTGCATCGCATCACTGCTGATGAAGGTAAGTATTATTTTTTTTTATTTTTTTTTGGGGGGGGGGCGGGGGGGGGGAGCTGGCATTATGGGGGCATCTGGCATTTCTTACAGCCCCATTTTTTGGGGGGTGGCACTCTGGGGGCATTTATTTCTTGCCCATTTTGGGGGGCACTATGGGGGAATTTCTTACTGGCACATTGGGGGAGAGAACTACTATAGGGGCATCTGCTGGGGGCACTAAGAAGGGGAACTTTTATACTGGCATACATTATGGGGCCATTAGCTCAACTGCAGGCATTAAGCGGGGGTATTTCATGTACTGTCATATTATAAGGAGAACTATTACTACTAGGCGGGTATTATAGGGAGCTTTACTACTACTGGGGGGGTATGAGGAACATGATCACTAGTATGGGCACTATAGGGGCATTATTACTACTAAGTGTGCTCTGGCAGATAATTATTTCTAGTGGTGGGAATTTGGGGAGGACTGCTACTTTGGGTGGCACCCTGGCACAGTATCAGCTTAGCACAATTATTTTTGGGGGACATTATCTTTATACTAATAATGTCTGGGAGGAGTTATTTTTTAGAGCACCGAATGCCAATAATTGTTGAAGGGGGCACTATCTGTGTGGTAGTAGTACAGTCCTGATCAAAAGGTTAAGACCACTTGAAAAATGGCAAAAAATCATATTTTACATTATTGGATCTTAACAAGGTTCCAAGTAGAGCTTCAACATGCAACAAGAAGAAACGAGAGTGAGACAAAACATTTTTTGAGCATTCAATTAATTGAAAATAACGATTAAACTGAAACAGGCTGTTTTTCAGCTGATCCAAATTTTAGGATCTCTACTTGGAACCTTGTTAAGATCCAGCCATGCTAAATATGATTTTTTGCCATTTTTCAAGTGGTCTTAAACTTTTGATCAGTACTGTATTTCCAGGGGGACTGTTTCTGCAGTATAGTATTGGGGGTGGCAGGAAAGGGTGTTCAGAATATGTGAAGATGATGGAAATGTGGGAAACTAATGTCTGTTTGTCAATCTCTGCAGAGATAAGAGATGGCTGAAAAAGCATCATGGCGGTCTGGTCTGAATAGAGAAGATGAGGAAAGAGAACGTCTACAACAAAGGTGACATCGCTGGATGTAAGAGGTATGTTGCGCTATGTAGGAGAGGAGATGCTCCGGTTCCTCCCCCTGCCATTTGCAGAAGGAGGATTCAGAGCTGGGTGAGTACGGCCAAAGGGGGCAACAGGCCACGGGCGGGTGGCAGATGGTGGGGGAACCACAAGCCTTGAGCAGGATCTGGGGAGGGAGGAGAGCGGAGGAGCTTCCTGGCTGTAGCCTGCTATTGTCTATTGCAGTGTTTCCCAACCAGTGTGCCTCCAGCTGTTGCAAAACTACAACTCCCAGCATGCCTGGACAGCCTTTGGCTGTGCGGGCATGCTGGGAGTTGTAGTTTTGCAACAGCTGGAGGCACACTGGTCTATTGTATGATGTGAAGCAGGCAGTGCAGCCAGGGCAGGCCCCCCCCCTCTGTATGATGTGTAGAGACAGGCCTCAACAATAGAATTTCAGCTGTACAGTGTTTGTTGGGAGGGCTACTTTTAATAATGGGCAGGGCTACAATTATTGCGAGTGCCTTTTTTCACTCCTACAGAGCTTTCAGAAATGGCCAGGCAAAAGAATCAGCGCGACACGATGCGTGCCGCATTTTTAAATATGAAGGGGGCTTTGAAAAATGGGAGGGCAAAAGAATTGGCACAGCGCGCTACACGTGCCACCTTTTTTGCCTTTTGGACCCCCCTGCTTAAACCTAACACTTTTGTCTAGAAAAGCTACTCCCATTTTCCTACTTCACCCTTCTACTGGATTGAGAGTGACACTTCGCTCGCTGAAAAAACTCTCTGGTATAAGTACATAATAGAATGCATTTTGGAGCATTCTGTTCTCTTCAGTTACGTTTTGTCCCCATTGACAATGAATGGGGACAAAACGGAAGCGTTTTTTCCCGGGATTGAGACCCTAGTGTGAACGTAGGCTCAAGGGGTCGCAATCACAGACTTCTCCTCTGACAACGGGGATCAAGTCCAAAAGGTGCTTTATTTTGTCACTTTAGCACCAGCAGACACAAACATCAAAAATAAACACCTGCCTGTCTGGATTCTACCTAATACACGTGTTGTCTCTACCTAACCTATAGAGCACCGTTCACACATGGGATTAGATCCAGCTTCCTCAGCCATATATGGTCCAGCAGCCTCCAGGCTGTGACCACACGAGCACCCTTGGGGGGAGATGGACCAGAAGTCCTCCCGACTCTGACCGTGTGACCATCTTTCCGTAGGTGCCGCTGGGGCCCCAAAACTTTACAAAGCCTCGTAACCCCCAGCCTTACTGGCTGAGACCACACAGAGCCCTCTCAGGCTTTCTCAGCCTTTCTTCCTCCGAGTCATACACAGGGGGTTGTTTTTTTTTACCTCCTTGATTACATCAGCAAGCCTCATCTGCGATCACCTCCAGCAAAAGACAATACATGTAGTGGAAGGGTGTGGACTGGCAGATCCCACTACCAAACCTATCCCCCAGTACACATGAAATCCAGCCCAGAACAATATCTAGACAAAACTGTCTCAGCAAACTACACTTTGCTGAACCCACTGCAGCTTTCTGGATTTCAGTTCAGCTAAGGTATATGGGTGGGATATACACGCCTCCCAGCACTTGTACTGTACACATCACCACATACTGTAATCGGCATGTTTGGTACCCAAACCCGAACTTCTTCACAGAAGTTCGGGTTTGGGTTAGGTGTTGTGTAGATTTTTATTATTTTCCCTTATAACATGGTTATAAGAGAAAATAATATCATTCTTAATACAGAATGCTTAGTAAAATAGGGCTGGAGGGGTTAAAAAGAAATAGTTAACTCACCTTAATCCACTTGTTCGCGCAGCCAGGCTTCTCTTCTTTCTTCTTCTTTGCTGTGCAGGAGGAAAAGGACCTGTGGTGACGTCACTGCGCTCATCACATGGTCCGTAACATGATCCATCACCATGGTGATGGATCATGTGATGAACCATGTGATGAGCGCAGTGATGTCATCAAAGGTCCTTTACCCAGGTCCTGAACACAGAAGAAAAGCCGGGCTGCGTGAACAAGTGGATTAAGGAGAGTTAAAAAAAATTTTTAACCCCTCCAGCCCTATTTTACTAAGCATTCTGTATTAAGAATGCTATTGTTTTCCCTTATAACCATGTTATAAGGGAAAATAATAATGATCAGGACCCCATCCCGATCATGTCCTAGCAAACATGCGAGAAAATCGCACCGCATCCGCACTTGCTTGCGATTTTCACGCAGCCCCATTCACTTCTATGGGGCCTGCGTTGTGTGAAAAACGTACAAAATAGAGCATGCTGTTATTTTCACGCAACGCACAAGTGATGCGTGAAAATCACTGCTCATGTGCACAGCCCCATAGAAATGAATAGGTCCGGATTCAGTACGGATGCAATGTTTTCACCTCATGCATTGCACCCGCGCGGAAATCTCGCCCGTGTGAAAGAGGCCTAGGGGTTTTGGATATTTAAGTTCCTGCAGTACAGATTCCTCAATACACACATTTTACATTGTCTAAAAGTCAGAAATCTCTCACTGTGTCACACATGACAGAGGGGGTAAATAAATATAGTATCTCTGCATCTAAAAGCAAAAAAAAAACAAAAAACTGTGCTGATAATGAATTAGACACTAATCTGATCAGGGATAATTTTGAATGAGAAAATTCAGTCTCATACAAAAATCACAACTCAGACCCCTTCTGTAGAAAGTCTTACAAAAATCAGTTTGCTGTTTTGATACGGGAACGATGTAAACATACAGAAAAACAAGCGCTTCTTTAACTCAAGTTCTTGGTGGTTTTCAGGAGAAAGCACAATCCTTTGCATAATTAAAGGAGCACTAAAAAGCTTGGGTGGAAACCTAACAACTGTCAGCAAATCTGAGCAATACTTAGCTTTTGAATTGCCGTTCTACTTTTCTCATGTCTTTAAAATGGTTTTCTATGGTGAGGACATTTTTCTTGATTAGTCACAGCTAATTAGTGTTCTGGCTTAGACAAGTAATCAGAAATGTCAGGGTTGTAAGGCTACATCCCCCTAATCCTTTGATAATAATTTACCCTCCTGGGAGGGCTTCAAGCTGTGGTAAATAGTGGCTGACAATAAGGCAAAATTAGGTGGGCAGTAGACCATTAGGATAGAAAAATAAGAAGCACTACCAAAACCCGCTGAGCACCAACAGGCTACTAACTATCCTGCCAGACGAGGTGCCTGTTTAAGCCTGTATTGTTAATTAGCAGATTCTACCAGACCTGCCACACATGGCCAGGTGCATCATGCAAAGATGTGTATTTCTGGGGCCATGCCAAATGATAATTCTGCGCAGAGATCACATTTCAAGGTACTTATTCAGAAATGCACATACTTTTCAGCCATTATAAAGAACAGGGATAGTGAATATTCCTCAACATATTGACTTGTTGCATTCCGTTATGGAAATTAAGTGCACTCGGATTGGATTTCATGGATCTCAATTAGCTAACAAATCTATATAATACACCGCCTTTGGGTGTCCTACAAAAAGGCATAATATAGCACAAACATTTTGGCATGTTTTTAAACTTTTTGAGCTTGATGAAACCGGCACAGTACATGAAATGATTCATTGTAGACTGTGCTTTTACCAATATATAGGAAAATTAAACTTTTAAAAATTGTAACTGCTGAAATACATGAGCTGACTAATGTCAGCTGTCAAAGGGTTAAGAAAGGTCTTTGATTACAGTTGTTTAACCCTCCAATGCTGATTGTGTCAATAAAGGGAGGGGGTTCAGGTGGAACTCCAAATCACTATTTCTTTATTGATGGCATTTATATAGACTTTGGTTTTCTGGGTCCTAAAAAGGGATATTAGGTATTATATGCTGACACGTAGAGGAAAAAAAAACTACATTAAAGAGGACCTTTCACCGATCCTGACATTGTGAACTAAGTATACAGACATGGAGAGCGGCGCCCGGGGATCTCGCTGCACTTACTATTATCCGCTCCATTCTCCTGCTATGCCCTCCGGTATCTTCGGTCACTAAGTTATGGTAGGCGGAGATTTCGGTCACTAAGTTATGGTAGGCGGAGTCTGCCCTTGTTCTGCTCTAGCGCTGGCCAATCGCAGCGCAGAGCTCACAGCCAGGGAGGTTATTTTCTCCCAGGCTGTGAGCTCTGCAATGCGATTGGCCAGCACTACAGCAGAAGAAGGGCAGACTCCGCCTACCATAACTTATTGACCGAAGATACCGGAGGGCATAGCGGGAGAACGGAGCGGCGCCCAGGGATAATAGTAAGTGCAGTGAGATCCCCGGGCACCGATCTCCGTGTATATATACTTAATTCACAATGTCAGGATCAGTGAAAGGTCCTCTTTAAGTGAATGTTAATAATAAAGTTACAGAAAATACAACAAAAAGAGCTAAACTGAAAAAAATACAGTAAATAATATATAAATGAGAGAACTTTTTTTCTTCAATTATTCTCATAATAAAAGGTAATATAAATTAAATATTTGCTTACAAATACTCCAAACTGGGATGTAAAAAAACTAACAAAAACAGTCAAACAGCAAATGTGCAGTGCTACTGAGTGGGAGGAGACAAAAATGGAAAAAAAAAAAATCTAGCACTTAAAGCAGGTCTGTCACCAGGATCAACCCTATTAAACCATACAAACTGGCTGGTAGGGCTCAACATGCTGATTAAAACAATACTTCTCTTTTGTCTGTATGCTAAACAGCTGCAGAGATATTAGCATTTGTATTCATATACAAATGAGCAATTGGAGCACCAGGAGGAAAGGCTGAATCATTTGAGCACTGCTTTGTAACACCGACTGTGCTCTGCATACTTTGATTGACAGAGCTAGACTTGCTGAGGACAGAGCTGTATCCTCGCATCTACATAGCATATATACTCTGTACTACAGCTTCAGCACACTGAGATCTGCTCAGAAAGTGAATATACACATTACTGCCAGTTATATGTGATAGCTTACAAAAATAGAAAAAACATGCAACTCTATGTGGTAAGAAACTATTAATATTTATTGTTTAATTATTTTTATTACGGAAGTCATATATAAAGCAGCAGCACATCTGACATACAATAATTCCGACAAATTGATATCAAAATACATATAGACTACTGTATAGGACGTTGAAATTGTACATCATGACTCTGCAATAACTTCTTATCGAGTAGATAATGAAATGACAACTATTCCATAAAACAATAACACTTAAGACGACAACGACACCAAGACAACAAGGGAAGGGAAACACAAGAGGTAACACTATGTAAGGCCTCATGCATGTCCGTTGCGCCATTTTTCGTGATTTTCTGCGTCAGAGCGAATTTCATAATGCAGTTCATGCAAAATGTTGCTGTTCGTCTGGATGACACCTCTTCTCCTGCTACTGCAGGGGTGCTAGTCACTGCTACCCCTGCAATACCCACACCTGTGAATCTGGATTTGTGTGCTGCTCGTGTGCAAATCCCTCTGCCATCACGCTATGGTGGAGATCCAAAAGCCTGTTGTGGATTCCTGAACCAGTGCCTGATCCACTTTGAGTTGCATGGGCAGAAGTTTCCCACTGAGCAGTCCAAGGTTGCCTTTATTGTGTTCCTGCTGTCTGATGAGGCTTTTGCTTGAGCAAATCCTATTTGGGAACATGGAGGTCCAGAGACCACTAATGTGCAGTCTTTCCTGGCTACCTTCCGGCTGGTCTTTGAAGAGCCCGGCCGAACGTCCTCTGCTGCATCAGCACTGCTGCGTCTACATCAGGGTTCCTTGTCTGTGGGTCAGTACGCCATCCAGTTTTGTACCCTGACTCCCGAAATTGTATAGAACAATGAGGCTCAACTGGCAGTGTTATGGGTGGGCCTTTCTGATCGGATTAAGGATAAATTAGCTAGTCGTGACCTCCCATCCACATCTTCATGCTGAGCACCACAGTTACTCACATTTGACCAGTGCAGCACCAAATTAAATTCCACACCTACAGCAGTGCCGACCATACTCTATACACTTTACAATGCAAATAGAGCACCTTCGATTGTCTGACCAAGAACGTTTACACCACAAAGCAGAGAACCTGTGTCTGTATTGTGGAAGCAAGGCCCACTTTGTGCATAATTGTCCACAGAAGCCAGGAAACGCAAATGTCTAGGATCAATTGGAGAGGTGTCTCTGAAACTTTCAGTTCTGGTGACTCTCTCACAAGGGAGTCACACTGTCTGTGCCTGCATACTTGGACTCCGGGTCAGCCGATAACTTCATTCAGCAAGCTCTGGTCCATCAGTACTGGCTCCCTACCCTCCATCAAGAAAGGCCTCTGTCAGTGGCTTCCGTAAATGGTCTGTCACTTCCTGAACCTGTGCTTTCTGTTACTATGCCCCTTAAGTTGTAAATAGGGGTTTTGCATTCAGAGATGATCTCCTATGTGCTGCCAGCATCCGTGAATACGGTTATCCTTGGTCTTCCCTGGCTGTCTCAGCACAATCCAGTTCTGGACTGGCACTCCGGTCAGATTTTGTGTTGGGGATCATCCTGTCAGTCCACCTGCTTATTGAAGGTCTGACCTGCTTCCTCGCCTACTGTAACTGTAGACCTGCCTGGACTTCCGCAGCAGTATGCCAGTTTTGCAGATGTCTTCAGTAAGAAAGAGGCAGAGACCCTGCCTCCTCATCGTCCATATGATTGTCCGATTGACCTTCTGCCTGGTGCCACTCCTCCTCGTGGTTGAGTCTACCCACTCTCACTTCCCGAGACGAAGCGTTGTCTGATTACGTCAAGGAGAATCTCAAGAGGGGGTTTATCCGGAAATCGACTTCACCAGCCGTTGCCGGGTTCTTCTTTGTGCAGAAAAAACATGGATGCTTATGGCCCTGTATCGACTATTGAGGTCACGGTCAAGAATCGATACCCTCTTCTGCTAATCTCCAAACTCTTTGACAGGATCCGAGGAGCTAAGGTCTTCACAAAATTAGACCTGCCCTGCGCATACAACCTTATTTGCATTCGAAAGGGCGAGGAGTGGAAGACTGCTCTATGTCTGCATAATAGTGTACGTGGACGATATACTGATTTATTCTCCAGATTTGACCACTCATCGGAAGCATGTACGTTTGGTTTTACAGTGGTTAAGAGAGAATCGACTTTATGCCAAATTTGAGAAATGCATCTTTGAAAAATCGACCGTACCGTTCCTCGGACACATTATCTTGGATACCGGGTTGCAGATGTATCCTGAAAAATTTAATGCAGTAATGGACTGGTCCCTCCCACTGGGTCTTCATACTATACAGCTCTTCCTTGGATTTGTTAATTTCTATTGTCAGTTCAGTTCATCCCTGACATATTCGATTTTCGCTCTTACTAAGAAAGGGGCGAATGCCATAGTCTGAACTTCTAACGCTGAAGCCGCCTTCGTCCAATTGAAGAGGTCCTTTGCTTCTGCACCTGTTCTGCGTCATCCCGATGTCTCCTGCCAATTCTTTTTAGAAGTGGATGCCTCCTCCATAGGAGCAGTGCTGTTTTACTACAGAAAGATTCCAAGGGCAAGATGTTTACATGTAGATTTTTCTCCAAGCTCTTCTCCCCTGCTGAAAGGAATTACTTTATAGGAGATAGAGAGCTTCTGGCCATAAAACTTGCCTTGGAGGAGCAGCGTTATCTATTGGAGGGGGCTCAGCATCCGGTGATAATCTTCACCGACCACAAGACCCTTACATTACCCTTATATCTGCAGACGGCCCAGCATCTGAACCCTCGCCAAGCCAGATGGACACTCTTCTTCTCCCGTTATGATTTTGAGCTTCACTTTCGCCCAGCCGAGAAGAACATCAAGGCAATGCTCTGTCTCGGTCATTTGACTTCTCCGACCAGCAGGAGGAGCCCCAGTACATTGTAGATCCTGCTCGCTTGATAGTGGCTCCTGTCCTGGTAAAATACATCCCTCCCGTGAAGACATTTGTGCCATCTGCCAAGAGAAAACGTATTCTAGCTTGGGGGCACAACGCCAAACTGGCTGGTCATCCAGGGATCCGCAAGACCACAGAACTTTTGTCTAGCCACTACTGTCCCACACTGTCTAAAGATGTCACTGATTAGGTGTCTGCCTGCACGTCTGTGCTCAGAATAACGTCACCAGGACCAAACCACCCAGGTCTATTGTTACCTCTTCCTGTTCCTGATGCCCCATGACAACACATTGCTATGGACTTTGTTAAAGATCTGCCCTCTTCTGCCGGATGTACAGCTATCTGGGTGGAGTTGGACCAGTTCTCCAAGATGGCGCACTTAGTTCCTTTGGCTGGACTGCCCTCGGCTGATGAACTTGCTAAACTGTTCATGAAACACATATTCCACTTACATAGTCTAACTTGGCATATTGTTTCCGATCGTGGAGTCCAGTTTACCTCTAAGCTCTGGAGAGTTCTTGGCCGACTGCTTGAAATTGAGCTGGACTTCTCTTCCGGTTATCATCCCCAGGCCAATGGGCAAGTAGAGCGGGTCAATCAAATATTAGAGAACTATCTCTGGGATTTTGTTTCAGCCCAACACGACAACTGGGTACAATTGCTACCTTGGGCTGAGTTCTCCTATAACAACCACTCTAGTGAGTCTACTGGATCCTCTCCATTCTTTGTAGTTTATGGACAACACCCTCGTACTCCTCTCCCTGTTCCTACATCTTCTGGGGTACAAGCTGCGGATTCTTCTTTTAGGGATTTTTTTTAGATTTGGCGTGACACCGAGGACTGCATCAACAAAACGGTGACTCGCATGAAAATGAATGCAGACAAGAGAAGAAGAAAAATGCCTCAGTTCTCTTCAGGAGATAAGGTATGGCTCTTCTCTAAAAATATCCACCTTAGGGTTCCCAGTTTTAAAGTTTGCTCCTAGGTTCATTGGACCCTTTGAAGTATTGAGGAGGATCAACGAAATTACATATAAGTTACGTCTGCCTCTCTCTCTCTCTGCGTATTCCTAATGCCTTCCACGTGTCCTTACTAAAACTTCTTGATGGCTCCTTCTACTCCAACTCCGGTATCTGGAGATTCTGACAAGATATTTGAGGTCAAAGACATCCTAAACATCAAGAAGCGTGGCAAGAAGACCTACTATCTTTTTGATTGGAAAGGCTTTGGTCCTGAGGAGAGGTCTTGGGAACCAGAGGAGAACATTCCTACTCCGAACTTGGTAAAAAAGTTTCTGTCTCGTTGCCAGTGCTTCCCCATTCACCGCTGCAGTCCTAGACTCTGTCCGTGTAGGTACTGTTGTTCTGGGATCCGCTTCACAGTTTCCTTTCAGCCCTGGCCGCAGCATGTTTGCTGCTTGTTCGACTGCAGCACTTCCTTAAGGGCTGACGCGTGTCACTTCCTGTGCTTTATGGATTAGATCATGTGACCTCACTGACCAATCCTAGACCTCCTGCACATATATAAGTGGCTCAGCCATTGTGTCTATGGCCCATGGTGGCTCCTGTAAAGCATATCTCTAAGTGCATGATGCCCCTAAGGAAGCATGAAATTAAGCTTCAGAAATGTCTTTGTGAGGATCAGTAGAGAAGAAAGCCAGTAAAAGACAAATGTTAATACACTTGCGGTGGAAGCTGTAAAATTAATTAAATGCGCACATTTACAATTTATATTATGAAAAGGAGCATCTATTTTCAAATTATTAGCATACCATATATTATGCCTACTATATTTTAAAATCTAGTCAGACGCTCAAGTGACTTGACAACATATTATTTAGCTTTTAAGCTAGAATACTAGGTAACACATACCTACTCATTGTAATTCAACAAGTTACGGCCACATAATTGTCTGAATATAAAACACTATAATCCATTCTGAGCCAGTCTCCTACAAGATAAATTCACAGTTGGAGTAATCCACATCCTGCAAATCTGTGTTTTGCTCCTTTCCTACTTCATGTTCACACATTATAAGACAGGAAACATTTGCTGATAAATTTGTTGCAGGTCCAAATCAAAGCAGAAATTGTTAATATGGTTTTGCTCTCCTGTAAAAATGCCAGCTGGATGGATATGTTATTTTTATACCCCACAGGGCATCAAAGCTTTCACAACAATTATTTTCACACATTAAAAAACTGAATATTAATACAAATTAAAACTGATTGTGAATGTTATTGCTAAATTTAATAGGATTTTTCCCATACATATACATTGAAATTGTGATATGCACTATTTCAGAATGGCTACCTTATCACACTGTCCGTTCTGTTGAGGCGTCTGGTTTATTTTGCCATTGACTGGCATTGCAAAAACTAAATCTGTCAGTATCATGTTTTTATAAAGGACTACAAAAGTTGGGAAGACTGCAATTTTCTATCCACTCAATAAACCACTTCTTTTTTTTTTCTTTTACAATTGAAGTCAAGGCACTGTGTTGCATCTTTTTTTATTTATAAAAAAAAAAGAAAAGAAAAAAAAAGGTCACTTAAATAAGTTTGACAAATTGACACAACGTGATGTAAACATAACCTAAGACATACTACACAGCTTCTTGTATATAATTTATTCCCTGTTCAACAAATGGGATTGGTTGTCTATATCTGAATAGATGGACAAAAAGTGGAATTTATTCATTTTCCATCCATAAGTGGTGTGATGCAATAAATATACAGTGGATATAAAAAGTCTGCACACCCCTGTTAAAATGTCAGGTTTCTGTGCTGTAAAAAAATGAGACAAAGATAAATCATTTCAGAACTTTTTCCACCTTTAATGTGACCTATAAACTGTACCACTCAATTGAAGAACAAATTAAATATTTTAGGTGGAGGGAAAAATAAATAATGTGGTTGCATAAGTGTGCACACCCTCTTATAGCTGGGGATGTAGCTGTGTTCAGAATTAAGCAATCACATGTAAAACCATGTTAAATAGGAGTCAGCATACACCTGCCATCATTTAAAGTGCCTCTGATTAACCCCAAATAAAGTTCAGCTGCTCTAGTTGGTCTTTCCTGAAATTTTCTTAGTCACATCCCACAGCAAAAGCCATGGTCCACAGAGAGCTTCCAAAACATCAGAGGGATCTCATTGTTAAAAGGTATCAGTCAGGAGAAGGGTACAAAAGAAATTCCAAGGCATTAGATATACCATGGAACACAGTGAAAACAGTCATCATCAAGTGGAGAAAATATGGCACAACAGTGACATTACCAAGAACTGGATGTTCCTGCAAAATTGATGAAAAGACGAGAAGACAACTGGTTTGGGAGGCTACCAAGAGGCCTATAGCAACACTAAAGGAGCTGCAGGAATATCTGGCAAGTACTTGCTGTGTAGTACATGTGACAACAATCTCCCATATTCTTCATATATCTGGGCTATGGGGTAGAGTGGCAAGACGAAAGCCTTTTCTTACGAAGAAAAACATCCAAGCCAGGCTACATTTTGCAAAAACACATCTGAAGTCTCCCAAAAGCATGTGGGAAAAGGTGTTATGGTCTGATGAAACCATGGTTGAACTTTTTGGCCATAATTCCAAAAGATATGTTTGGCGCAAAAACAACACTGCAGATCACCAAAAGAACACCATACCCACAGTGAAGCATGGTGGTGGGAGAATCATGCTTTGGGGCTGTTTTTCTTCAGCTGGAACTGGGGCCTTAGTTAAGCGAGAGGGAATTATGAACAGTTCCAAATACCAGTCAATATTGGCACAAAAGCTTCAGGCTTCTGCTAGAAAGTTAAACATGAAGCGGAACTTCATCTTTCAGCATGACAACGACCCAAAGCATACATCCAAATCAACAAAGGAATGGCTTCACCAGAAGAAGATTCAAGTTTTGGAATGGCCCAGCCACAGCCCAAACCTGAATCCAATTGAATATCTGTGGGGTGATCTGAACAGGGTTGTGCACAGGAGATGCCCTTGCAATCTGACAGATTTGGAGTGTTTTTGCAAAGAAGAGTGGGCAAATCTTGCCAAGTCAAAATGTGCCATGCTGATAGACTCATACCCAATAAGACTGAGTGCTGTAATAAAATCAAAAGGTGCTTCAACAAAGTATTAGTTTAAGGGTGTGCACACTTATGCAACCATATTTTTATATTTTTATATTTTTTCTTCCCTCTACCTAAAAGTTTGTTTTTCAATTGAGTTGTAGAGTTTATATGTCACATTAAAGGTGGAAAAAGTTCTAACATGATTTATCGCTGTCTCATTTTTCTTTACATCACAGAAACCTGACATGTTAACAGGGATGTGTAGACTTTTTATATCCACTGTATACATTGGTTATCGACTACTCACATAATTTTCCTTTGGAAATACCACCTAATTTGCAAAGGAGAGAACCTTAGCAGAGAACCCAGCAGATGGTGGTTACATGAGCTGCATGTTAAGGGCTCATTCATACGATTGTGAATGGGTGCGGACCCATTCATTTTAATGGGGCCGCAAAAGATGCTGACAGCACACTGTGTGCTGTCCACATCCATGGTTCCATTCTATGGCCGTGCAAAAAAGATAGAGCACGTGCTATTCTTGTCCGCATTTTCTATGACAGTGGGGGCCATGTGCGGTCTGCAAATGGTGGAACGCACACGGGCCAGTATCCATATTTTGTGGATCCGCAATTTGCCGACCGCAAAACAGTACGGTCGTGTATATGCTCACTAAAGAATACAGAATAGGCCAGTTTACAGAGAAAGATGGATTTAACGGAATATTCTCATCACAGATAGTAGTATATCCAGAGGGTATGCCATAAATGTTTGATAGATCTGCCTTTGGGGCCTACACTTATATAAAGAATAGGTGTCCAAAGTCCCCCCCCTTTCTCTCTGCTGCCGTGGCCACAGTGAATGGAAAGTGTTTTTTGGAACGCCTATAGAAGCCATGCTACAGTCGGAACGAGAGGTTGTGGGACCCCCACTCTGGACAAAGGTGCAAGTCAGAGAGGTGAGACCTGCATTTATCAGCCATTTTAAGTGTATCCTGTGGATAGGAAATAAAAGTCTGTGATGAGACTATCCCTTTAAGTATTACAAAGCTTACCCTGGGTATCTAAATTATGAAAAAGTCAAAGAGTTTTTTCTGAGATTTTGATACTGATGACCTATCCTCAAAAGAGTTCATCAGTATCTGATTGGTGGAGGTCCAGCACCTCGGATCCCCAATGATCAGCTGTTTGAGAAGGCCGTGGTGCTCCTGTGAGCACTGCGTCCTTCTTGCAGCTTATCGTGCATGTATGCGGCTGCACTTGGTGTTCACTGTACGGCGCTGTGCATCGAAGGCCGCGATGCTCAAAGGAGCATCAATGCCTTCTCAAAAAGGTGATTGGTAGGGGTCCTGGAAGTCAGACCCCACCTATCAGATACTGATGACCTATACTGAGGATAGGTCATCAGTATCAAAATGGAGCTTGCCCAATAGCTTCCTCACAGCACCAGCAAACCTCTTGATTTACATTAAACATATATATACAGAAACATTATGCAAGACAACAAGTTTGGTGCCCCAAAGTGCTAAATAATATGTGGTAAAATAAAACAATTCTAGGTAGTGACTAGTCACCTAACATTGTATAACATACAAACAATTACCAAGAACAAACACAAATGACTTACATCAAATAACTTTTCTATGTACATTTCCTCATTGACCTTTTCCCGCAGGATATCTTGATTTTGCCGCACAAATGTTATGTAAGTATCTGCAAGGTCCATCCCAGGCTTCTGAAAGGCAAAAATTCTTATTACTATCATACTTATTAAGGAATTACTGTTAGGGGAGCAAGGAAATAGATATTTTTTTTTGTTTAGAATGGATCTTTAACAACTGAAGCCATTCCTGTTTTTCAAATTATATACAGAAGTAAAAGTGGTTTACAGTTAAGAGCTGTAATTCAACCAGTGACGCTTTTTAAGACACACGGAAAACGATGTAAATTTTTTATTCATCATAATGCAATGGCCTATGGCCGATACCAGTCAGCACTGGTAGAAGTGGTGTAACCATTTTATTATTGGGTTTGTATAGCAGATCTTTGTTTTTGATTTTTGTTTTTAACAGGTTGCTGATCAAGGTGGAGAATGCTCGTCCTAACTGGCTGGCACTTAACTTTAAATTTATTAAAATGGAGAATCTGCCAAAAAAGTGAAATTTAAAAATGTAATCTCCTTTTCCTTGTTGGAACACCTAAAGGGTTAAAAAAGTTTGTAAAATCCTTTTTTATTAACTTGAGGGGTATCGTTTCTACAATGAAGTAATTTATGGGTGTTTTCCACTATGTAAGCCCCACAAAGTGACTTTAGAATTGAAGTGGTCCCTAAAAAAGTGGGTGTTGGAAATTTTCCCAAAAAATTGCTTTTAAAATTCTTCTAAGCCTTATAACATTCTAAAAAATAAAATTACATTTAAAAAATGATGCAAACATGATAGTGGACATATGGGGAATGTAAGGTAATAACTCTCTTATGATGTATCACTATATGCCTTAAAAGCACATCTGTATCACTATCTGCCTTAAAAATGCAAATTTTGAAAATTGCTAATTTTTCCAAATTTTCTGTAAATTTTAGTTTTTTTTATACATAAAGGTGAATTATATTGATTAAAATGTTTCACTATCATGAAGTACAATGTGTCGTGAGAAAACAAACTCAGAATGTCTTGGATAAGTAAAAGCATTCCGATGTCATCACCACAGAAAGTGACATGTCAAGTTTCCAAAAAAACGACCTGGTCCTTAAGGTGAAATATAACAAGGTCCTTAAGGTGTTAAAGGCTCAGAGTGTCATGAAAAATAAAGTCATACTCATCTCCACCGAAAAAAACTAAGTCCAACTCATCCCCACAGATCTACCACCACTGCAATTTCAGCACTCACCAAGCACCTGCTGGTCTGCTGTCTCCTGCCTCTCGACATACAGAAAAGGCCTGCTCAGGCGAGTCATTGGCTGTGGCGAGTCAATACTGCAGCTAGTGATGGGCTGCCCAAGTATTTATTGTTTTGAGAAGCACGAGTAGGGAGAAACCCAGCGAGTGCTGAAATTTCAGCGAAGGGGGATCGGTGGACGAAAGTCTGGGACTTGAAAATGAATGAAATGATTGGAGCAAAAAAATATATAATACAAAACCAAACATACAAAACCCAAACAACACTGTTACACTATATCAATATTCTTGGCCATAAAAATAACACTGGACCAGACATTAAGCAGTAAGGAGCAAACACAATCTTCATATGAAACCTAATAATGTCTGTCCTCAATTTCCATTTCTAAGAACACTTGTATATGCAATGGGCTGGTGTTTGGACAATTAAGGTTTTGTTGCAGACAGACTTTTTTAGATAACACTTTTCTGCACAGCATCTCATGAAGCAATAGAAATGTATGAAGGTCAAATAAACAAATATGATTGTACAGGTATAAACATGTTAAAAAGACATACAATAACATTTTAGAAACTGCCAGATAATAGTCAAGACTGATTTGCTCAGGTTAATCAGGGTGGTAGTTTGAATGAATGCCACTCAACTGTATTGGAATTCATGGGAAACCAATACAGTTGAGGGTCATGGGAAAGCAGAGAGATGGCTGTCTGCCTTACCATTCCCCTTCTTGTAGGCTGCAGGCCATTTTATGCCTCTAGTCTGCAGGACACTGGAGCACATACAGGTTGTCTGCATTGCAATTACATCACTGCATTGTGCCACATGTATCTGAACACTAACCGCGCAGGTAGAAACATGACTTGCCTAGCATGATGGGGGTTTAAAGAGTACAACTTAAATTTTTTTTTATAAAGGCCACAAGGTGCACTTTTGTACACTGTATTTACTGTATATTAAGCAGGTAAAATGAGGAATTACCATATACTGTTTAAACCCCTTAAGGACTGGGTGATTTTCAATTTTGTGTTATAATCCATAGCCATATTTTTTTTTTATTTTTCCATTACATACAATGTAGTGGATTCTGGCAAACAATTCCGTAGTTTTATGGGTTTCATTTTTCTGGAGCTCCCTATGCATTAAAACTGATCTGTTACCTTCATTCTGTGGGTCAGTACAACCACAGCAATACAACTTTTTTATAGTATTTCATGCGTTTCATACTTAAAGAAAAATAAAAACAGATTTTTTTCTTTGCATTGCCATATTTTAAAATAAAAAAAATGTTACACACGTAAAAAAAATTAAGTAATTTAAAAAAAATGTTAAAAATAGAAGAAAATAAATAAAATAGACATATTTGGTATTGCCGCGTCCATGACAGCCGGCTCTGTGATCCACTTCGTCCGATAAACACCATAAAAAAAAAAAAAAGTGTAAAAAAAAAAAAGCAATTTTTACCACATTCTATCACAAAAAGTGCAACACCAAGTGATCAAAAAGGCATATGTGCCACAAAATGGTACCAATAAAACCTCATCCCACAAAAAATGAGCCCCTACATAAGAAAATCGCTCAAAAAATAAAAAACTATAGCTCTCAGAACATGGAGACATTAAAACATCATTTAAATAAATAAAAAAAGTATACATATTAGGTATCGCCATGACCTAACACCTCATGTGAACACCGTAATAAAAATGAAATAAAAACTGTGCCAAAATTGCAATTTTTTGTCACCTAACATCACATAAAGTGCAACACCAAGCGATCAAAAAGGCGTATGCCACCCAAAATAGTACCAATGAAACTGTCACCTAATACCATAAAAAGAGACTAACTAAGACAATTGGTCAAAAAATAAAAAGCTATGGCTCTCAGACTATGGAGACACAAAACATCATTTTTTGGGTTTCAAAAATGCTATTATTGTATAAAACTAATATTGTGTAAAGGATTAAATGTTAGTGTGAATAGCTCACTGCCTTCCCAGTGTGGGATAGGTGCTCTAGTCTAAACTGATCACCCTTTCAGAAGAAACAATATAGAAAAAAAGGTAAATAAGACTGGCACTCACGTCTACGTGTACCATATGGAACAGTAACTGTTTATTAAATACATATAGTCCGTAGGAAATGTGATAATAAAAGGTAAGAGAATAAAATGCAAATAAAATGACATCAAACACTAGGTAACTCTAAATGGATCCAAATGGTGAGTCACAAAGTGGCTTCATTGGTTCATGCCTATAATGATAGTTAGTACAAACATAATCTTAAAATATAGTAATTATATACCTAAAAGGGAAACAGTATGTCTCTCCCTTGAACCGCATGAAAAGTCCCTCTATTAGCTAAAGAAAAAAGGGGTGGTCCAGATAGTTGAGTGGAATAAGCCCCTCTGGATTCTGGGGGTATCGTTTCGCGAAGGCAAAAATGTATTCCTAAAAAAAGTCCAGATATTCAACTTGAAAATAATCCAAAGGTGCACAGTTAGGACTATGTTAATCAAATCATGCAAGGAATGGACTTGGTTAGTCAGATGATACAAAATATACAGTCGTGGCCAAAAGTTTTGAGAATTACATAAATATTGGAAATTGGAAAAGTTGCTGCTTAAGTTTTTATAATAGCAATTTGCATATACTCCAGAATGTTATGAAGAGTGATCAGATGAATTGCATAGTCCTTCTTTGCCATGAAAATTAACTTAATCCCCCTAAAAACTTTCCACTGCATTCCACTGCTGTCATTAAAGGACCTGCTGAGATCATTTCAGGAATCGTCTTGTTAACTCAGGTGAGAATGTTGACGAGCACAAGGCTGGAGATCATTATGTCAAGCTGATTGGGTTAAAATAGCAGACTTGACCTGTTAAAAGGAGGGTGATGCTTGAAATCATTGTTCTTCCATTGTTAACCATGGTGACCTGCAAAGAAATGCGTGCAGCCATCATTGTGCTGCATAAAAATGGCTTCACAGGCAAGGATATTGTGGCTACTAAGATTGCACCTCAATCAACAATTTATAGGATCATCAAGAACTTCAAGGAAAAAGGTTCAATTCTTGTTAAGAAGGCTTCAGGGCGTCAAAGAACGTCCAGCAAGCGCCAGGATCGTCGCCTAAAGAGGATTCAGCTGCGGGATCGGAGTGCCACCAGTGCAGAGCTTGCTCAGGAATGGCAGCAGGAAGGTGTGAGCGCATCTGCACGCACAGTGAGGTGAAGACTTTTGGAAGATGGCCTGGTGTCAAGAAGGGCAGCAAAGAAGCCACTTCTCAAAAAAAAAAAAAGAAAACATCAGGGACTGATCTTCTCCAGAAAATATGGTGAATTGACTGCTGAGGACTGGGGCAAAGTCATATTCTCCGATGAAGCCTCTTTCTGATTGTTTGGGGCATAAGGAAAAAGGCTTGTCTGGAGAAGAAAAGGTGAGCGCTACCATCAGTCCTGTGTCATGCCAACAGTAAAGCATCCTGAGACCATTCATGTGTGAGGTTGCTTCTCATCCAAGGGAGTGGGCTCACTCACAATTTTGCCCAAAAACACAGCCATGAATAAAGAATGGTACCAAAACACCCTCCAACAGCAACTTCTTCCAACAATCCAACAACAGTTTGGTGACGAACAATGCATTTTCCAGCACGATGGAGCACCGTGCCATAAGGCAAAAGTGATAACCAAGTGGCTCGGGGACCAAAACGTTGACATTTTGGGTCCATGGCCTGGAAACTCCCCAGATCTTAATCCCATTGAGAACTTGTGGTCAATCCTCAAGAGGCGGGTGGACAAACAAAAACCCACTAATTCTGACAAACTCCAAGAAGTAATTATGAAAGAATGGGTTGCTATCAGTCAGGAATTGGCCCAGAAGTTGATTGAGAGCATGCCCAGTCGAATTGCAGAGGTCCTGAAAAAGAAGGGCCAACACTGCAAATACTGACTCTGCATAAATGTCATGTAATTGTCGATAAAAGCCTTTGAAACGTATGAAGTGCGTGTAATTATATTTTACTACATCACAGAAACAACTGAAACAAAGATCTAAAAGCAGTTTACCAGCAAACTTTGTGAAAACTAATATTTGTGTCATTCTCAAAACTTTTGGCCACGACTGTAGACTGATGTAAACTTTGTTAATCGGATATGCACCTGTTGGTCAGGTGAAGATCGCAAGATCGTGCTATATTGATGTTATACACTATTGGGTGAATGGTATTTTGCGTCTTACTGGTGTTTTTTTCAAAGCCAGTGACTTTTAGCTACATACCACATCAGGCAGTGCTGCTGCTCACCACGATGTCCGTCTCCGCGACTGCTCATCGGCATCCTCGCTTGCCGCTGGCTATCACGTGGTACGGGGCAAAAGTCGTGAGGAGAGACTTTCGGCTGCTGTCTCCAAATTGAAGGTAAAAGATACTGTAGACATAGAACTTCGGAGTGCTCCATTTTTTTTAAGTCAGTCCATACAAAGATGTGACTCAGTGTTCCGATAGATGAAAAGATGCAGGGGTAAATCACGCCAGATTATTGTGTAAAACTTAAATAAATAAGAAAAAGAATACATATTCGGTATTGCCATAGAACAGGTTGTTACGGACGCAATGATATCAAATGTGTCTACTTTCTTTGTTTCAGTTTTACAGAATAAAGCATTTTTTAAATAGAAAATTATGTTGTCTCCATTTTCTGAACGCCATATTTTTTTATTTTTCTGCCATTTTGCGGGGGGTTGTTTTTTGCAGGAAGAGTTGATGTTTTTATTGGTACGATTTTTGGGTACATATGATTTTTTTCTTAATTCATTATTACACTTTATGGGCCAAGGTGACCAAAAAATTAGTTGTTTTAGCACAGTTTTTATTTTTACAGCATTCACCTGATGGGTTAAGTCATGTGACATTTTTATAGAGCAGAACGTTACGTTCTGCTCTATAAAAATGTCACATGACTTAACCCATCAGGTGAATGCTGTAAAAATAAAAACTGTGCTAAAACAACTAATTTTTTGGTCACCTTGGCCCATAAAGTGTAATAATGAATTAAGAAAAAAATCATATGTACCCAAAAATCGTACCAATAAAAACATCAACTCTTCCTGCAAAAAACAACCCCCCGCAAAATGGCAGAAAAATAAAAAAATATGGCGTTCAGAAAATGGAGACAACATAATTTTCTATTTAAAAAATGCTTTATTCTGTAAAACTGAAACAAAGAAAGTAGACACATTTGATATCATTGCGTCCGTAACAACCTGTTCTATGGAAATAGCAGATGATATACCGTCAGATGAATGTTGTAAAAAAAATAAAAAAACTGTGCCAAAACTATTTTTCGTTTACCTTAACTCACAAAAAATGCAATATAGAGCAATTAAAAATCATATGTACCCCAAAATAGTACCAATAAAACGGGCACCTTATCCCTTAGTTTCCAAAATGGGGTAAAAAGGGGGCTTCAAATGGGACATGGTATCTAAAAACCAGTTCAGCAAAATCTGACTTCCAAAAACCATATGGCACTCCTTTCTTCTGCGCCCTGCTGTGTGCCTTTACATCAGTTTACGACCACATGTGGGGTGTTTATGTAAACCACAGAATCAGGGTAATAAATATTAAGTTTTGTTTGGCTGTTAACCCTCAATGTGTTAATGAAAAAAATAGATTAAAATTTTAAATCTGCCAAAAAAGTGAAATTTTGAAATTTCATCTACATTTTCCTGGAACACAAAAGTTTGTAAAATCAGTTTTGAGTAACTTGAGGGTGTCGTTTCTACAATGGGGTCATTTATGGGGGGTTTCCACTGTGTAAGCCCCACAAAGTGACTTCAGACCTGAACTGGTTCTTAAAAAGGGTTTTTTTTTTAATTTTCTTAAAAATTTTAACAATTGCTTCTAAAATTCTAAGCCTTCTAACGGTCCGCAAAAAAATGGATCTGCAAAAAATACGGATGTCGTCTGTGTGCAGAGTCACTGTTTGTTCAGTCAGGAATTAAATAACATTTTGCATGCTGCACCACGCCCACTAAATTTATTTTTAGCACTTATGACTCACATTGAAGTTGGAAAAGAAAATTGAAATGGGGAAATTGAATTTTCTTTTTAATTTTGGCATGCCATTTGCAGACACTAGATGAAGTTAAAATGTTATTTTAATTAAAATTTTTGGTTTTTATATTTAATTTTGGCAGGTTTTACCTCCCATATCCTATGGAGCACTGCTATGGAACTTTAGCCTCTGATCCCTCTTAAGACTAAGGCCTCGTTCACACTTCAGTGTTTGGTCAGTGATTTCCATCAGTGATTTGTGAGCCAAAACCAGAAGTAAAGCCTCCACAGATATGAGGTAGAAGGGAAAGATCTGCTCCTGTTCTGTGTTTAGAGCCGCACCTGGTTTTGGCTCACAAATCACTGATGGAAATCACTGACTAAACACTGAAGTGTGAACGAGGCCTAAAGGTTACCACAGCGAACTAACAACTTCCCTGATGTCAGTGAGGGAGTGCCGTTCACGCCCCAGGTGTGCTGCAGACTCAGATGACGTGGCCATAATTTTAGTCTGTGATTGGGGTTATTGGCGATCACAGACATTAGCTCTGGGTGTCTGCTGGTTAAAACAGCAGAAACCCATTGGCTATTGCACCAGTTGCTCTCTGGTGGGCACCATTTTTAAAGAACGAACTTCCATTGTACATGTACTGCAGATGTCCTTAAGGTGTTATTATTTATTATGACGGACACAATTGGGCATTACTATTTATTAAAAGGTCTCAAGGGGCATTAGGCACTTTTTACGGTGCTATTTAACATAACACTTCTCAACTAGAAAAGCTAAAATTTCTGGGAAAATTGTGTGAAACGTTCTTGCCTCCACCAGTAGTCTACAACTGGAGTGGGTGGAGTAACTGTGTGGAGTGGTTTGAGTAACTGTTGTGTGGTTGGAGTGGCTGGAGTAACTGTGGAAAGGTTGGAGTGAGCAGAGTAACTTTATGGAGTGGGCATAGTAACTGTGTAGAGTGTTTTGAGTGAGTAAAGATAGTAAACATTACACTAACCAATTGATTGATCAAATTTAAAAAGTGCACATGGCAAGCTTGATAGAGTGAGAAATGCATTTCAACTTTTTATTTATTTATATAGCACATTTAATTGCAATGCGGTTGCCCACAGTTCCATTGAAACCTACATTTATAAAAACATTATCAGCTGTTTAGAAATCATGTCCTGATTTTTCAGCTCACACTCTAGCTTTTGTCACTCTGCTGGCTGCTCACACACCTGGGATTCTATGGCAACTCACTCTACAGCAAGGGCAGAGAAGAGCGGCTAAAAACAAACTGCTCCAATTCGCTCACTTCACTGGCGGTTGCCATCTTCAAACAATTGTAGTTTAGAAATTATAAATCCTACAGTGAAGAGCTTTATATTGTGAGAATCACAAGACCAGACCTACATTTTGATGCATAGTATGTCTCTGAAATACACAGTCACAGTTTAGAAATTGCCCTTCAAATTTGAGGTGGCTAGAGTGAAGTTTCAGTGAATGTCCATGGGCGATGTGAGTTGCAAACAAATGGTCATATTGTGAAAACTATCAGGACTATAGCTTAGCTGTGGGCATTTCTAGTGGCAGCAGGGATAGCTGAAAGTTTTGCTATAGGATTTGTGTAGGTGGGCTTGAAAATGAGGGAGTGGTGGCAGTTTTAAAAAAATGTTCTGATTTTTCAGCTCTCACACTAGCTTTTGTCAGCTCCCACTCTAGTTTTGAACATTCCGCAATTCATTCCTATGGGACCAATTTCGACACAAAAGCACAGATATTTCGTGAACCATTCGGCGAAACGTTCCACAAAGTAATAGCACACCAATCGGGAACAATCCGCATGTTTCGGTATATTACTGTCTATGTTGTAAAAACTGTGGGAGGAGTTAGGGTGGTAAATTTGGCTATAATAATAAGAATATATATCTGAGATAACAATAAGTGGTCTTGCCATGCAAGAACACAATTAACCCCTTTACTAGCGAGCCACTATTCACCTTAAATCCCAGGCCGATATTTGCAAATCTGACCACTGACGTCATTTTATGTGGTAATAACTTTAAAACACTTTTACTTATCCAGGCCATTCTGAGATTGTTTTCTTGTCACATATTGTACTTCATGACTGGTAAAATTGAGTCAAAAAAATTAAATTTTTATTTATAAATACAATACCAAATTTACCCCAAATTTTGAAACATTTGCAAATTTCAAAATGTCAATTTCTATACTTTTAGAATAGATAGTAAATAGATAACTCCAGGAATAGTTATTACTTTACATTCCCCATATGTCTACTTCATGTTTGGATCATTTTGGTAATGGCATTTTATTTTTTTGGGGAAGTTAGAAGGCTTAGAAGTTTAGAAGCAAATCTTGAAATAGTTCAGAAAATTTCCAAAACCCACTTTTTAAGGTCCAGGTCAGGTCTGAAGTCACTTTGTGATGCTTACATAATGGAAACCACCCCAAAATGACCCCATTTTAGAAACTATACCCCTCAAGGTATTCAAAACTGATTTTACAAACTTTGCTAACCCTTTAGGTGTTCCACAAGAATAATGGAAAATGGAGATTACATTTCAGAATTTCACTTTTTGGGCAGATTTTAAATTTTAATCCATTTTTTCCAGTAACAAAGCAAGGGTTAACAGCAAAAAAAAAAAAATAATATTTATTGCCATGATGCTGTAGTTTACAGAAACACCCCATTTGTGGTCGTAAACTTCTGTACGGGAAGACAGCATTGCACAGAAGGAAAGGAACGTCATATAGGTTTTTGGAAAGCAATTTTCACAGGGATATTTTTAAGCTGCCATGTCACATTTGAAGATCCCCTAGAGTAGAAACTTTAAAAATATTACCCCATTTTGGAAACTACGGGATAAGATGGCAGTTTTGTTGTTTTATTTTTTGCTATTTACAGTGTTCATCTGACATGTTAGATCATGCACTATTTTTATAGAGCAGGTTGTTACGGACGCGACAATACCAAATATGACTTTTTCTTGGGATGTTTCAGTTTTACATAATAATAAAGCACTTTTGAAAAAAAATATTTTTAAGTGTCTCCATATTCTGAAAGCCTTTTTTTATTGGGGGGGGGGGGGGGGGGGGGGAAGAGACTGTCTTATGTAGGGGCTCATTTTCTGTGGGATGAGATGACGGTTTGATTGGTACTATTTTAGGGTGCAACTGACTTTTTGATCGCTTGCTATTGCACTTTTTGTGATGTAAGGTGACAAAAAATAGCTTCTTTTTTTTTTACACCATTTTTTTATGGTGTTCATCTGATGGGTTAAGTTCATGTGGTATTTTTATACAGCAGATTTTTACAGATGTGGAGATGCCTAATATGTATGTATTTTTGTAATTTATTTATGTTTTACACAATAACAGCATTTTTTAATACAAAAAAAAATATCATGTTTCAGTGTCTCGCTTGGTGTTGCACTTTTAGTGACGTAAGGTGACAAAAAATGGTTTCTTTAGCACAGTTTTTATTTTATTGACGGTGTTCACCTGAGGGGTTAGATCATGTGATTTTTTTTATAGAGCCAGTCGATACGGATGCGGCGATACCTAATATATGTACCTTTTTCCCCCCCTATTTTTAAATTTATTTTGGGGAAAAGGATGCATTTATTAATTTTTTTACTTGAAACTTACATTTTTTTTAAACTTTATTTTTTTTTAACTTTTTTCCACTTAATTTTTTTTTGTCCCAGTCTGGGACATCAACTTTTGGGGGTTTGATTCCCTTTACAATGCATTACAATACTTCTGTATTGTAATGTATTGGCTGTAAGTGTACTCAAATGTCCTGTAAATTACTCACTGTAATACATTTACAGCTTCCTGCCTGTGAGATCCAGGGGGCTGGATCTCACAGGCTCTCCCGGAAGGCAGCCACGATGGGGTCCCCTGCCATCACAGCAGTGAGGGTACACCATGTACACCGGCACCCATGAGGATACCGCACATGCCGCGGTCAGTGCTGACAGCGGCCGTGCAAGGGTTAATGCGCCGGCATCCGTGATTTCACCGATGCCGGAGCATACATCAGAGGTCCTAGTGCGCAGCGCCGTACAGCTACAGTGCTGGTAGCACAGGTTAAACCAAAAAGTTATATTTTGGTCTCATCTGTACACAAAATATTGTTCCAGTAACCTTCTGGCTCGTCCAGGTGATCTTCAGCAAACTGCACACAAGCAGCAATGTTCTTCTTGGAGTGCAGCGGTTTTCTCACTGCAATCCTGCCATGCACACCATTGAGGTTCAGTGTTCTCTTAATGGTGGACTCATGAACATTAATTTGAGAAAGGTCTTTAGTTGCTTAGAGGTAAACTTGGGTTCTTTTGTGACGTTGTGGACTATTACATGCCTCACTTTGTTGGTCGACCACCCTGGGGAAGGTAATAATGTACCTGAACTTCCTACATTTGTCTGGGTCTGGGTTGGTGGGGTTCAAACTTTATAGACATGGTTTTGTAACCTTTTCCAGCCTGATGACCATCAACATCTATTCTTGCCGTGATACACTTCCAAACATGCGTTGATAGATCCCTGTTCTTTAAATGAAACAGTTTGCCCACTCAAACTTGATTGTCATACCATTTATTGAAAACACCTGACTATAATTTCACCTTCAACTATCTGACAATCCTTTTGCCACTCTCAGACAGGTAATATCGGATCATTTTTCTCAATAAATAAATGACTAAGTCTAATATGTTTGATTCATTCGTTTTATTTAGGACTTGTGGGAAAATCTGATGTAGTTTCAGGTCAAATTTATGCAGAAATATAAGAAATTCTGAAGCATTCACAAACTTTCAAGCACCACTGTATTTGTTTACCTTGCAGTGAATCAGTCTATGTTTAGTTACCAGCTGATGTTCTGTCCCTCCACTTCATACTTTACCTCTGCCTTTTGACTGTTGTGTACAAGACACAAAAGCTCATCAAATGTCAGCTCAGGGAGAGCAGATTCCAAAGGATCTGGTCATTATAAACTACAAGCAATTCGACCATCAATAAGATAAAAACAAATCACCATCTACCTAATGGGTTAAAATATTTCTGTTGGTATAGGGTCAGAAATAGTTGTATACTTTAAAAATATATATTTTTGTAGCTTTTACAAAGAAAAAAGTCGTTCTGAGAAAAGTAGCATCTGCCACATTATTTACAAGCTTTAAATATATGCCAGTTTACAGGCCAAATAACATTAAATTACTACTTTTATTTTGAGTAAAACTAAAACTATGAACTTGGCTGCAAAAATTAAATTAAATATTAATGGCTGTCTTAAATTAAAACAATTTGTATTCCCAGAAATAGCAACATATGGTAAAATGATATCATACAAACATATTTACAAAAAGACTGCTGCTGGATAATATAATAATTAAAATACAGTACACATTAATAGCAGCAGCTGGTGAGATTTGTCAATTACAACTAGACTCCTTGCAAATATTTTTACGCAGGCAAGGGTCAGTTACAATCTAAGTGTATCTATTATCTGTGAGTTTTATTGCAATAAACTAGACTGGACTACAAAAAGCAATGTGCGCTCAGTGCTATATACAGAAATAGATGTAGCTGTGTGATCCAGTTACCAGTACTATTAACAAAAAAAAATATTTAATATATTACAACGTGCACTAGTATGTTGACGTTCATTGGTTAGTCACATACAAAAGCAGATTTTAAAAGAAAAAAAAAAAGCTCAAAAACATTGTATGCAATGACTATTTTCAATACTCAGTTTACAGAAAATTTCAATTTTACGACATCTTCCCAGGAGAAAAGACCGACAGTAGAAAAAATGAACAAGAGTCTAGGAAATGTACTAGTTTATAACAAGTTTCCTTGCTCTATTGCTACAAATATTCATTCTTCTATAAATGAGATTCCAATAAAAAAAAAAAATTGGAGGAAGGAAACTGCTGATAATGCAATGAGTCACATTTGTCTCCATGCACATACCATCAGGGAGAAAAATGGTTGGGCAGTTACAATACTGATGCCAATAATACTAGGCAGGTGCGTTGCTAAGGTCTCAAAAGATCCAGGGCCCAAGCCCAATGAATATGGCCCAGTTTCCTAAGTCGCCCCCCACACACCACATTTTCCTGTACTTGCTATATAGCAGCACATACCTGTCACATCAAGTGCCTCCAGGTGACATCTTGTCTGATGTAGATCTTCTCTGTCATCATCATCTCCATTAGGTCGGTACAACTTCTTTCAGCCTCCTCATCTCTGCAGAGTGTGACACACAGACATCTTAGGTTCCTCACTATCATCATCCCCCAACTGGAGTCCCCACAGTGTTATCCTGCTGCTCGCTGTGCCCCCAAATACTATCCTGAAGAAGAAGGAGTGCCCCCACAGTAATACTGCCCCTTACAGTGCCCCCAACTGTGATAAAGCTCCCTAAGAGTTCCCCCATTAGAAGAAGAGCCCTCCAATATTAATAATGCCCTCACAGAGCCCCCAGTAGAAATAAGGCCCCCTATTGTTCCCATTGTTCCTCCAGTGGTAATAAAGCTCTCTACAGACCCCTCAGTAGTAATAAGGCCCCCCATAGTGCTCTTAGTAGAAATAAGGTGGATCTATAAGTCCCTCCTATAGAGCACCCAGTAGTAATAAGAACGTCTAATGTCCCCTGGATTTGCAGTGCCCGCTGTAGTTATATTCCTCCGTCCACCATACAGTCCCATGTAAATAACATCACACAGTCTCTCCTGCCCCCTCTAAAATACAGTCCTATGTAAATAACATCCCTCCCCTCCCTTCAGCCCCTCCAACATACAGTCTCATGTAAATAACACTATTTCCCTCCCTACGCCATAGAGTCCCATGTAAATAATATCACACCATCTCTCCAGCCCCCACCAATATACAGTCCCATGTAAATAACATCCCTCTCTATCTACAGCCCCCTCCAAAATACAGTCCCATGTAAATAACATCACCTGCTTCCCAGCCGCCTTCATCATACAGTCCCAAGTTAATAATATCACCCCCTCCCCAGCCGTCTCCAACATGAAATCCCATGTAAACATTATCCCCTCAACCTTCAGTCCCATGTAAATATCATCCCCCCTACTAGCCACCTTCAACATACATTCCCATGTAAATAACATCGCCCCCTCAACATTCAGTCCCATGTAAATAACACCACTCCCTCCCTCAGACCCCTGTAACATTCAGTCCCATGTAAATAACATCACTCCAACCCACAGCCCCCTCCGACATACAGTCCCATGTAAATAACATCACTGCCTCCCCCAGCCCCCTCCGACATACAGTCCTATGTAAACAACATAATCGCCTCCCACAGCCGCCTTCAACATAAAGTCCCATGTAAATAACATCACCCTGCCACAGCCCCCTCCAACATTCAGTCCCATGTAAATAACATCACTCCCTCCCACAGCCGGCATCAACATACAGTCCCATTTAAATAACATCACTCCCTCTTACAGCCACTATCAACATACAGTACCATGCAAATAACATGACTCCCTTCCCAGCCACCAACACAGTTCAATGTATATAACATCCCTCCCTTCAGCCCTAATATACAGTCCCAGTTTAACTCCCAGTATTGCTCTGCCTCTCCCTTCACTTACCTCTCCCCATGTAGCATACCTTACCACAGCTTCTTACCCCAGGTCTTCTCCTCTTCACTGCTGTCCTCTCCTGCACTGGTCACATGATGGTGACATCATCGCAGGTCCTTCTCAACCACTGCGTTTTACTGGTCACATGACCTGTGATGTCACCACAGGTCCTTCAGCTTAGCCTGCTCTCCCTCATTCACTGGAAGCCATTTGGCACCAGGAGAGGTATAGTGTGGACTCTTATTGCATTCTTTGGTGGCCATTTGGCACCAGGAGAGGTGTAGAGTGGGCCCAGCATGCATGTTGGTACCTGCATTCCTTGGATATAATGGAGCCCATTTTGGCACCGTAGATGACAGAAATTAAAGCAGGCCCAGCATGCATGTGGGACATACACCCCCTGAATAGTATGGTAGCCGTCATGGCACATAAAGTGTAGTATTTAGTGTTAGGACACGTCTTACAGAGACCGCCTTGACGTGCGTCAGACTGGCTCAAATAATTTTGTACAAATGATTTGCCAAGCATCTCTAATTTATAAGTATTGCATTAGCAATTATTATGCATTTTTGTACTTTATTTGGTTTGCAGAGAGCTGTTGCATTGCATGTTTTGTTTTACAGTGTTATCCTGCGATGTTGATCCAAAGGACGGCAATCTCCCCCATGAGGCAGATGCCAATTTTAATCATCTTTACTCATCTTAGGGAAAAACTTCCTTCCCAAATTCAATTATGAATCACAGAACTATCAAAGTGGAGGTCAGTTGGCCAAAGAGGAACAATAAAGTATAGATCACAGATCAACTACTTCTAAAACATTTTAATTGATTGGTTATTGGACACCTCCATTGGACACTACAGTGGTTTGGGGTGCATGAAGGCACTAGCTACCCAAGAATACCCACCCCGCACGTAAGTTTCGTTGACAGACTGCCTCTGATATGATACTAATCAACAGGAGGGTTTTCTGTGTTTTTAATGAATACGATTTTAACTTGATATCAGCAGTATACTAAAACTTGTACTTGGGAACAGCAATATCATTTCGGATCAGCTACAACCCGAAACTTACAAGTTTGCCAGCGAATATCACAAAAATCAATAGTATTTAATTTTTACTAATGGAACTACTATGTGCAAGATTGACTCATTCTGTCACCTGGTTTTACTATCTTTTATGTCCATCTATTTATTAGTATTTGGGACTACTACCTATTGCTTATTCATCTTATTATTTATTACTTTTATTATATTATTATCACTTATCTTTGCATTACCTGTTACTCTGTGATTTATAGAAATACATCTAATTTATTGATTACTCAGTATTATCTGTATTCATTGCTACAACTAATATGTGACTCCAAATCAGAGAGTGCCTGCTACCACATTTTTTCAAATACTTCTAAAACATAACCTTTACCTATTTAAAATGAAAACAAAAAATATATACTGCATATCCTATGTTAAGTTTGTCTAACCCTTCCTGAGATTACTTTATTGTACTCCTGCCTACAGCGGGACAAGCGCCCTGATAAGGGAGATCCTAAACTGGAAACTAGCCTGATGTGCCCTACGTATACAGTCCCTAGTGGGAAAAGATGCACAGTAAACAAATATAATGTTGTTAAATAGGCATATACATAATGTTTCTATATCAACAAAACACAAGAACAAGTACTCGATTTCAATGAAAAAAAGAATCTCTTCCACTGAGGTACTGTTTACTTTGATTGTCTCAGCATGTTTTCCTGTGCAGCTTCTCAGGAGACCAAATATACTTAGTTGGTACATATAAATAGCACTTAGCACATTTAATCATCAATACAGTATTGATGAGAAATAGCACTGAAGATACAATGAGCAGTTATACTGTACTTGTATATTCCAAAATTATGGTAGCCCAATCAAGAATGGGCTAGGATATTGTAAATCCACAATTGATAAGAGCCCTCAGAAGAGGCTGCTGGAAAAAGGCAATGCATATACAGAGTAAAATTATTATTCTTATCTGAAGATTTAGGGCATATCCACATACTTATGTCAATGGCAATTTATAAATTACAGAAATTAACAAGCTATGAAAAAACAAATAACATTATTATATTATATTATTGGGTGACAGATTTCATAGACAGATCCAATGTAAAGTAATTCCACTTCCTAAGACATATAAAAATAATTTGTAACCCAGTGTATTCATGCACTTCAAATGTTATCATAAAATACAGTGTATGAAATGTTAAGCCTCTGTAACACCTGAAACAACATTCGATGAAACATTAACACATACAAACAAGCGACTTGATAAATAAGTATATTCATTTTAGTAAACAATATCCTTCTCAGGCATTCAAATTTTCCACTATGCAATGACAACAGAAAGAACGCTGTTATATGGATGCACATGGCCTAAATGTATCAATTACATTATGTTTAAGGGCATTTATACAATTAACATTTAAGATTAAATTAACACTAGCAGGAAGAGTTGTATAAGCTGGAGTCTCAAGATAAGAAGAGCCCCCCTTCCACCAGATTCACAAAAGAGTCAGTTCAAAAGGGGCAAAAGACAATTTTAAAACATAACTTATACTTTTACAGCCAGTACAGACAAATATTCCATGAATTATCAAACATGAAACACTGTAGAATCATAATAAAGACTGTAAATGACATTTAAAGTCAATTTTTACCATGACTGTAAATTCTTTCATACAAAATAGCAAAATGCAAGTTTCCAAGGTGGTCTGTACGTTATAGGACCTTATTTCAATTTTCATACATGTAGTTACTAACATGATCAGTTACTATTAGACTGACTTACCCCATATTTAAAAAGATTCAGCCCTTAGCAACCAGTCTGCATAAAACTGCAATTTCACTATTCAGTTAAGATGGCCGCCACTGCCCTCACCCTGAGGCTAATACCGCTTGCCCTCACTAGCCAGTAACAATAGCCCCCCAAAAGTGTCAGTAACCAAAGCCCTCCCCCTAAAGGGTTAATCTCCTGCAGCACAAAGGGGTCCTCTTACCAAATGTTGCTTTCATTTATACACTGAGCAGATGGCAGATCTCCCTTCCCTGGTCTGCGCTGATTCAACTCTGCATTCTCCAGCTCTGCTGAGTGAGGGAGCGCCTGCCAAGCGCAGGGACAGGGAGAAGTGCACACAGCCCAGGCACTGTTATCAGCTGCTGGGGAGGACCTGGCTTTAATCATTTACTTACAGTCCCTGGCTGTCAGTAATCTGACCTTGCACGCAGCCTGCTTCTGCGTCCTCCGTCCTTCAACAGATGGACGGACCATGCCTAGCAACCCTTTTTTAAGCACAGGTAAAAGCAGGCAGTACAGGGAACAAAAATGTGGAATTAAGGGGCAATTGAGTACACAGTGAAAAGTTGAAATAGGGCCACCAAGGAGATATTAATCAACAATCCAATACTCCAAAAAAAAAAAAAAAAAAATACGACAGTTATACTTTAACACAATTTGTAATAAAAGGGCTGCATGTTATTAGACTTCACTTCTTTAGGGCTCATTCAGACGGCCGTATGCTATCCGCAAAAATGCGCATCCGTTTTTTGCAGATTAGATGCTGACCCATTTACTTCTATGGGGCCCTTTTCTATTCCATGGTTCTGCAAAACAAATGAAACATGTCGCATCCTATACTTGTCCGTAAAAATCAGGACATGGCCCCCATTTAAGTGTATGGGTCCGCAAAAATACTGAATGCTATCTTTTTTTGCGGATCCGCAAAAAAAGGATAGCATTCAGTATTTTTGCAGACAGCATACGGCCGTCTGAATGAGCCCTAAATCTAAACATATTTTGCACTAATATCAGATTTCATTGTGTCTTCAGCTTTTTTATTTACAAAACAAACAAAAAATACTCTGTAAAATATCATGAACCATATAAATGGACAAGGATGTCACTGATGACCTGTAAGGCATTCTAATGGCACTGCTGATTGGAGTAGAGCCACTGACAAGCACTATATGCCAGTTATTCTGACTCCCTCATCATATGCCATGTTCATCTACACTCACCTAAAGAATGATTAGGAACACCATACTAATACGGTGTTGGACCCCCTTTTGCCTTCAGAACTGCCTTAATTCTACGTGGCATTGATTCAACAAGGTGCCGATAGCATTCTTTAGAAATGTTGGCCCATATTGATAGGATAGCATCTTGCAGTTGATGGAGATTTGAGGGAGGCACATCCAGGGCACGAAGCTCCCGTTCCACCACATCCCAAAGATGTTCTATTGGGTTGAGATCTGGTGACTGTGGAGGCCATTTTAGTACAGTGAACTCATTGTCATGTACAAGAAACCAATTTGAAATTATTCGAGCTTTGTGACATGGTGCATTATCCTGCTGGAAGTAGCCAGAGGATGGGTACATGGTGGTCATGAAGGGATGGACATGGTCAGAAACAATGCTCAGGTAGCCCGTGGCATTTAAACGATGGCCAATTGGCACTAAGGGGCCTAAAGTGTGCCCAGAAAACATCCCCCACACCATTACACCACCACCACCAGCCTGCACAGTGGTAACAAGGAATGATGGCTACATGTTCTAATTCTGTTTACGCCAAATTCGGACTCTACCATTTGAATGTCTCAACAGAAATAGAGACTCATCAGACCAAGCAACATTTTCCAGTCTTCAACAGTCCTCCAGCATCAACAAGGCATTTTCGCCCACAGGACTGCCGCATACTGGATGTTTTTTCCTTTTCACACCATTCTTTGTAAACCCTAGAAATGGTTGTGCATGAAAATCCTAGTAACTGAGCAGATTGTGAAATACTCAGACCGGCCCGTCTGGCACCAACAACCATGCCACGCTCGAAATTGCTTAAATCACCTTTCTTTCCCATTCTGACATTCAGTTTGGAGTTCAGGAGATTGTCTTAACCAGGACCACAACCCTACATGCATTGAAGCAACTGCCATGTGATTGGTTGACTAGATAATCGCATTAATGAGAAATAGAAGTGGTGTTCCTAATAATTCTTTAGGTGAGTGTATATCTAAAGTGCCACAGTCTTATGGAAATGGTCCTTTCAATAGTTACAGTACTGTCAACAAACTTTGTATGAATAGATAGTACAGAACAGTATAAAAATATATAAGAAACAGTAAATATACAATATCTAATGCCTCTTTCTGTAGTCATCACACTCAGCATCCTCCCTCTCCTTGAGACTGTTTACTACCTCTGAATTCACTGGTAAATCATTAAGAGATCACATTGCATGCGGAATATAGCTGTTGAACCAGAAAGTGTTGATCTGACATGAGGGAAGGATTGTGCTGTGAGAGACTGAATCCGATTCCATCCTGGCTTGCGGATGTCCGTCAGGGAATGGACACGCAGAGGAAGAAGAGCAGCTGTTGTCCCCTTACCGGATCCAGCTCTTTGTAAGAGAGATTGCCCCAGGAAGACTATTTTCAGTGTGCGGACAGAAGCCTTATTGCCAAACAAGGCCGCACGGTTGCTGAGAGGCTGGTGGCCATCCCGGGTAAGTGGCATCCTCGGGCCCAGAACGGACGCAGGTCAGTACACCTGATTACCAATTGTACTATACTGTTTGGCGCCTCAAGGGACAGAGACTACCCTAGGCCTTGTATTAGCTAGTTAGGGTTATAGCTTTGCTGGGCCTTACTGTACTGTACTGCAGCGCAGTAATTGACTTGCAGGCTCTGCTGCGTCTGCCACCAGTTAGGTGTGTCCTCTAAGTGGCACAGCACGACTTGTAGGCTCTGCTGGGTGCACCAACGGGCTAGGCCTTTCCCTCGGACAGGGACGGTGACTGTGGGCCTGCGGTATTACTTATTCTGTTTGTATTTGTGTTATTACTATTTCCAAAGTAAAGTTTCAGTTTTTGCATATAAAGCTGTTGTCAGTGTCGCTTTCCTTGTCTGTGACTTTGCTGTATCCTGGGGAGCCCACCCCAGTACACGGCTTACAACTTGGCGTAGTCGGCAGGATACAGCAACCGTTATGGACGGGAACACGGTGGAGATCGTCCACCGGCGCCAGCCCAGGGTTCACAGGCGCAAGTTCAGCTTGCCCCCAACAATTTAGCTACCCCAGTAGGATACATCCCTGTAGGGGCACTGTTGCGTCTTCTGCCAAAGTATGACGGTAGAAATATGACATTGCAGGGCTGGACTGAAAGGGTGCGAAGTGCGGTTAAAATGTGTAACCTGACCCCCGAACTGCGGGCCGAGGTTGCATTGGGAGCCCTACAGGGCGACGTCAGGCGGACAGTGATGGTAAGGCCTGACTCAGAGAGAGATACCCTAGAGAAGATATTCTCCCTGCTAGAGAGAGCCCAAAGGGGGCGGGCAAAAGTGGTACAGTTACGGAGTCACTTCTTTAACCGACCCCAGCGAGAGGGCGAGACCCTGATGCAATATTCCAATGCTCTATAGGAGACGCTGAATGAGATACAATGACGAGACCCTGAGGCCATGGGCGCATTCCAGGAGGTGGGCCGGTTTCTACGAGATAAGTTCATAGAAGTGTCCCAGATGAAGGCAAAACCGTCCTGGCCTCCGGAAACAGTCCCTGCACCTCGTGCCACTCCACCCAGAAAAACCCCAGTGAGGGGGCCGGTCAGAAGAGGGCCCCTCTGTTGGGCTTGCCAAAAGTATGAGCATATGGCCAGAGAGTGCCCAGAACAGGTAGCGTCTGAGCAGACGTTAAACTTCCGACCACTGCAGTAGCTGAGCGTCCTGCGGCTGTGCACCAAAAGTTAAGCCCTCTGCGTGAAGAACGTGATCTGTATGCCAGCAACCCGGTATTAGAAGAAGAGTTGGAAGGCCGAAAGGTCTGCTGCCTAGTTGATACAGGGTCAGAGTGCACCCTAATGCCTCTGGAGTTCTTCGAGAGGCACTTCAGGCATATAATGGAGCCTGAAGACGGGAGAGTCATCAGGCTGACAGCTGCCGATAATAGTGAGATGGATGTTCGAGGGATAGTCTGGATGTGGGTCCGAATGTTTGGGCAAGACGTTGGCAAGAAAGGGGTCGTGCTGGTGGACCATTCGTTCTGGAAAGGAATGGACGTGACCCTGCTCATGAATATACTGAGAGACCTAGACCATCAACTCTATGCCATAGAAGGGCCAAAGTACTGGCAATGGGCCCCCACACACCGGCCTACCCAGAAGGTCTTACTACAAATGGTGAGGAGCTGTAGCCTGCAAAAGAGTAACCTGTCCGGTTGGGCCATTGGAGACGTGAGGGTGCTCCGGAGGACCCCGTTGAAGATCCCACCTCGACAAGAGCAAATATTGATGCTGCCAGTGGGGGCTGGATGACGACTGAAGGTCCTAATCGAGCCCGCTTATCGAGAAGAAATGCAGATTCGCCCACTGGTAGCCCGGGCCCTTGCCATTGTGAAGGATGGATGTGTGCCTATATGCTGCTGTGATGTAAAGACTGCGAGTTAACCGTCCCCGCAAACACCCTGCTGGTCAAAGTTTGTGTGTCCGAAGGGGGTATCGCTCGACCAAGGGGCTTCACGCTGCAGCCGGATAGGATATCAGCCTGGACCTATGCTATGGAGATCCATTCAAGGGAAACCCCGACAGCGGAATGGAACGGTCGAGTGATCATGGCCCGTATGGGGGTGGACTGCAGAACCCTGACCCTGGGGGAACAAAAGCTGCTGGAAGACACCCTCTGGGAATTTCAGGAGGCATTCTCAAGACATGATGAGGACTTTGGGTGTGGAACTGCCATCGAACATGAAATCCCAACCAGGGATCAGGGAACATTACCGGCAGATCCCACCTAAGATGGATCAGGAGGTGAAAGATATGGCGGCCAGCATGTTGGAGTACCGGGTGATCCAGGAGAGTCAAAGTCCGTGGGCTGATCCAGTAGTCTTCGTGCGGAAGAAAGACGGGAGTCTCCGGTTCCGCATGGATTATCGGAAGCTGAATGCTCAGACCGTCCGGGATGCCTACCCCCTTCCGCGGATTGAGGAGTCATTATCAGCCCTAAGCCAAGCAAAGTTATTTTCAACTCTTGACCTGGCTAGTGGGTACTGGCAGGTGCCGGTGGCCAAGAAGGACAAAGCCAAGACGGCATTCACTCTACCTATGGGACTCTACAAGTTCAACCGGATGTGGCCAATCTCTTTAATGTACTGAATAAGTGGAATTGGCACAGTCAATGCTATTCTTTGCTTATACTGATTATGAGAAGCTCCTTAATAAACCCAATAACGTGTTCACTCCCTAATCTCCGGCATGTATTCCAGTTTAGGACATTATAATTAAGCATACAATGACAATCAACAGATGTCTATACAAGTTGGTTACTTTTAAAGATTTGTATAATTTCATATACAGAATTATTGTACATTTCCATGAAAACATAAAATCGGATTAAAAAAACATCTATTTTTATTACCACCTAGACACTGGATATATAATGAAAAATGTTAACCCCAGCTAGTGTACTGTTTATAGGGGAGCAAAAAAAGGGGGTGTATATGATACAGTAAATGTATATGGAAGAGCTGTTACCATATAACAACAATGCCAGTCAGACTGCATTTTAATTAGGGAAAATTGTACTATGCTGCTCAGAATTATTTATCCTAACACTCCCACATTATGGATTTCTACAAATGCCAACATTAAACATTTGTTTGAATCATGTGCAAGGGAAAAATATAAAGAGAGACTTGCCAAAGAGATGTGGCAAGGTGCCAGCTCCCTTTGCTGTAGTCAGTTCAGTTTGCTCTTCACAACTTTCTTTCACAGCAACTGAATGATAAACATCTTGCCTTGCTTTTGTGGGGAGTATTATATTTCAGAGTTTTTTTTTAATCTTTTTTGCATTTTTTTTTTAAAGTCTGCATATTATTTGTAACGTGTTAAATAAAAAATATAAAAAGAAAAACTTTAAGCCAGTGAGGCATGAAACATAATCACATTACAAAATCAAACAATGTCATGGACTGGTCTGTCACTAGTTACACAAGTAACTGAATACAGAGGAACAAGTCTTATTAAGGGTGTAGACCAGAGTTGATTCTTCCAAAAGTTAATCTCAAGGTAACTTGGCATGGAGAATATACAACTTGAAAGACACTACATTCCTGATTAATTATATACTGCAAATACTTTTGCTTCCTGTTGATACACCTAATCCCACAGATGCAAGTTTTACCAATCACAAGTCAACGCTGGAGAGGACAAACTATGTAGTCTCTTCTCACAGCAACACCTTAACACATTCCAGACCACGGAGAATACTAATAAAAGTCAACAATGGACCAAGCAAAGGATGAAAATAGCTTTTTTCCCCAGTCAAGATAAAAACCGAGACTTTAAACATACAGTATGAAAAGAAGTACAGAACAGAACCATTACCAAGCCCTATTTGTCCTGTTCATTGTCTCATGTTTATAAAATAACATACTCCATGTTGACATTGTCATTAGAGATGAGTGAAGTTTCAAAAAATTAGATTCGGCAACTTCGCCAAAGTTAGACAAGAAATTCGATTTGTTCCGAATAAAATTAGTCATGAATCGCTATAAATCAGGTATACTCAGGCCACTCTGCCTTAGGGTATGGCCACAAGGAGCGGCCATTCTGTGGTGAAGAATAGCCTGCAGCTGCCTTTCATTTAATAATGAAGACTGCACTGTATAGTCGGTCTTCATTGTTAATGGCCGCAGGGCACCTTTAATGCACTATTAAACAGGGGCTGTTGCTGGTATAGGGTTTGGCTGGTTAGGAGGGGGCACAATATGCATATTATTGCTGTTCTGACCTGCAATCTTCTGCAGGTTTATTGACAGTAAAAACTGAATATTAATCAAGTCTGGCATACCCAGTTTTCCAACCACAGCGCTCTGCTGCCCTACGGGTGGGAGCCCTTCTTCTGCCACTTGCTTTCCTCCTTTTCCACATCATCTAATATAGATGAGAATGTAATCAGGAACATACAGTTCCTCCTCTCTCTGCATCTTGCTGACTCTTTTAGGACATGGAGACTTTAAAGGATGATTTGAAAGAAGTAAAGCCAGCAAAAGATGAGGATGATCATCATTAAGAATTGCCCCCCCCCCCCCCCAAGGGTGCAGACTGGATGGTATTGGTTGGCATGCAGGCACTGGAATAATAAAGGCTTCTATCTTATCAATATTGAATTACATATCTTAGTTTATGGCTGATGTAGGAATAAGTAAATGTAGGAACAAATAAATAAAACTGAGTTCCTTCACTCTTCCTCTCCAATATTCTTCCATTAATCGTTTTCAGCAACACTGTCCCTAGCACATGCAGCGTGAGGAAATTTAGATTTGTTGCAAATCAAAGTTTTCCTAAACTTCGGCTCAAATTCCACTTTGAATTCTTTGCTTTACTCAACACTAATTGGTATCATTCACATGCATCCCTGTGCCCACTGCCCCCCCCCCTCTCAACCTGGTAAAGTATTTGTCAGAATTCCCCATCTTGAAAATTTTGGGAAAAACCCTCTGAAAGCAGCCAAAGTAATGGCAGCTCCTCAAAACAAAACTGAAAGCCCAGGGTGGATTCTAGCTTCTCAGCTGCCTGAGGTGAAAACAGAAATGGTCTCCCTGGTGCCAAATTCTCAATCCAACCCCTCCCCCCAACCCTATGGTTTAAGACATATTTGAATAGACTTTTTACATAGAATACAGCAATACATACCTATGACATCCAGTCATGTCTCCTCTGATGTAGACATTATCCCTACTCATCATTTCCATTCTGACCAGACCCCCATGACGACTTCTTTCAGCCGTGTCTTGGCTCTCCAAGTTTGCAATACAGATATCTTAGATATCCTGACTTTTCAAAAAATACGTGCCCTACTAGTGCCCCAACGATGTTATCCTGCTGCTGTCACCAATACTGTGCCCCCTAATGCCCACAAATACTATACTGAAAAAATTATAGTATCATACATATAACCCCCCCTTAGGCTTCAATGAATCAACCTTCGGATAAATTTAAAATAGCAATCCGAAGTGGGCTTTAGTACTGAGGTACCAGTCAGTACCAAAGCCCACTTCGGATTGCCATTTTAAATTGTTTTTATATATGCAGATATGAATACAATAGTAATTCACCAAAGTCTTGCGAGACTCCAGGCGAGACAAACTTTCGCTCCATGAAGCCAGTACATTGTAATGCTGTACGGAAACAGCATGAAAATCAGTATTTGAACGAATCGACTTCGGATCTATGATTCGAAGGTCGATTTGCTCAAGGCTAGTCCCCCCCATAGTAATAGTTCTTCACAAAGTCCTATCAATAGTAATAATTCTCTCCCAAAGTGTCCTCATTAGCAATAGTGGCCTCAATAGCAATAATGTTCCTCAATAGTGCCCCTATTAGTAGCAATGAACTCCATATTGTGCCAATAATAATGTCCCCACAGTAACTCCAATAGTAATTATGCCACCATAGTGTCGCTAGTAGAACTAGGACCTCCTATAGTGTCCTCAGTTGTTAGGGTGCCCCCCTATAGTGCTCCTCTTATATCAGTGCCTGTTGCCACTCTTCCAGGCATCGTTCTAATCACCTGCTCCCCCTCCCCTGCATCTTCGGTCCTCTCTTTCCTGGCAGGCTGCAGCCTGGCCTTCCTAGCAAGGTATCACCCTTCTGCCCACAGGTCACTCATGCTTCCTCTGTCTCTTAAAGGGCCAGAGCACACGCCCTAATATACACCAGTCTATGACTCGCCACCTTTGGGTACATAAGGAGGAAGATGCCTGATCAATAGGTAGTCTAGTTTGCTAGTTCCCCAGTAGTTATAATGCGCTTGCAATGCCCACTGTAGTTATGCCACGGCAGTGTTTATAATGCCCCTGTGCGTTGCCTCCTGTTGTTATAATGCCCCCCTGCAGGGCCTCCTATAGTTATAATACCCCTGTAGTTTCCCCCTCATAGGACAGACTATCCGTAGATATAATTAAGTGTTCTTGCAAGGCAAGACCACTTACTGTTATCTCACATATATATTCTTATTATTATAGACAAATTTACTACTCTAACTCCTCCCACAGTTTTTACACTACATATACAGCAATATACTGAATGGTTCACAAAATATCTGTGGCGAAATTGGTCCCATGGGAATGAATGGCGGAATGTTGAAAACTAGAGTGGGAGCTGAAAAAAAGCTAGAGTTTGAGCTGAAAAATCAGGACATGATTTCTAAACTGCCACCACTCCCTCATTTTCAAGCCCACCTACACAAATCTGATATCAAAACGTTCAGCTATCTCTGCTGCCACTATAAATGTCCACAGCTAAGCTATAGTCCTGATAGTTTGCAACTCACACCGCCTATTGACATTCATTGAAACTCCACTCTAGCCACCTCAAATTTGAAGGGCAATTTCTAAACGGCAACTGTGCTTTCATTTTAATATTTCAGAGACATATGCATCAAATGTAGGTCTGGGTCTTGTGATTCTCACAATATAAAGCTCTTCGCTGTAGGACTTATAATTTTTTAACTACAACCGCTTGAAGATGGCAACCACCAGTGAAGTGAGCAAGTTGGAGCATTTTATTTTTAACCGCTCCTCTCTGCCCTTGCTGTAGAGTAAGTTGCCATAGGAACACAGGTGTGTGAGCAGCCAGCAGAGTGACAAAAGCTAGAGTGTGAGCTGAAAAATCAGGACATCATTTCTAAACTGCCACCACTCCCTCATTTTCAAGCCCACCTACACAAATTGGCTGCTAATGTTTTTATAAATGTACAGTACAGACCAAAAGTTTGGACACACCTTCTCATTCAAAGAGTTTTCTTTATTTTCATGACTATGAAAATTGTAGATTCACACAGAAGGCATCAAAACTATGAATTAACACATGTGGAATTATATACAAAACAAAAAAGTGTGAAACAACTGAAAATATGTCATATTCTAGGTTCTTCAAAGTAGCCATCTTTTGCTTTGATTACTGCTTTGCACACTCTTGGCATTCTCTTGATGAGCATCAAGAGGTAGTCACCTGAAATGGTCTTCAACAGTCTTGAAGGAGTTCCCAGAGATGCTTAGCACTTGTTGGCCCTTTTGCCTTCACTCTGCGGTACAGCTCACCCCAAACCATCTCGATTGGGTTCAGGTCCGGTGACTGTGGAGGCCAGGTCATCTGGCGCAGCACCCCATCACTCTCCTTCATGGTCAAATAGCCCTTACACAGCCTGGAGGTGTGTTTGGGGTCATTGCCCAGTTGAAAAATAAATGATGGTCCAACTAAACGCAAACCGGATGGAATAGCATGCCGCTGAAAGATGCTGTGGTAGCCATGCTGGTTCAGTATGCCTTCAATTTTGAATAAATCCCCAACAGTGTAACCAGCAAAGCACCCCCACACCATCACACCTCCTCCTCCATGCTTCATGGTGGGAACCAGGCATGTAGAGTCCATCCGTTCACCTTTTCTGCCTCGCACAAAGACACGGTGGTTTGAACCAAAGATCTCAAATTTGGACTCATCAGACCAAAGCACAGATTTCCACTGGTCTAATGTCCATTCCTTGTGTTCTTTAGCCCAAACAAGTCTCTTCTGCTTGTTGCCTGTCTTTAGCAGTGGTTTCCTAGCAGATATTCTACCATGAAGGCCTGATTCACACAGTCTCCTCTTAACAGTTGTTCTAGAGATGTGTCTGCTGCTAGAACTCTGTGTGGCATTGACCTGGTCTCTAATCTGAGCTGCTGTTAAGTGTTAAGCAATGTTTACATTGCTGGGTTTGTGCTAGGGGAGGCGGGGCCACATAGGGTTAAAAGGAGGCAGCCTGAGGTACCTGCTGCTGCTGCTCCTTCATCGGCACGTCTGAGGCACTTCCGGGTCGTTCAGGGTCAGGTTCGGGTCTGGAAAGCAGCTGGTGCAGGTCGCATCATCGCGACTCCAAGTAAGACAGGGGCGGCTGCACGTCTCAGGACACTGAGGGGGCGGGATGGCAAACACCAGCGGGCGCGCTCTGCTAGCCGGCGGCTGATGGGTGCAGTGCAGACCGCGTTCCTGGCCGCACGGCCGGCGGCGGTGCTCGCTCTGCACAGCGCCACCTGGTGGCCACATGCGGCGCGGTCGGGGGGGGGGGTTCAGCGGCAGCCAGAGACCTGGCACTCGGCATAGGCTGCTGCAAGCTGAACTCCAGGGCTGTTGTCCAGCGACCCCCCTGGCTGCAAGCAAGGGCACCACATGGTTCAGCCACACACTGGAAATAAATAAATATATAAATAAATGAATGCAAGGGGGGGGGGGGGGAGGGTTGCACAGATGCAATACAGTGTCATGTTCACCGGCACGCCACGCATGTCATCAGGGAGGGTTCTGCTTTGGTGCTTGTCAAAATGCATTTTGTTCATCCTACACGTACCTCAGCAACCTCTTCATACCGCCGTAGTATTCACGCCCCAGGTTCAGGCGACCGCACAATCAGGTCACATGCGACTTGCCGTGTCCTCATCAGGCGACGGTCTGGTGGGATGGCGGCCTTCGCAGTCCCGGTCGCCAGCCACTCCTTGTGGGCGGGGGGGGGGGTCAGAAGGCCAGGGAAAAATAAAACCCATGTCCATGTTTTACAGTTCGTGTCACGGCGGGTGGCACCATAGGCATACACGGAAACAAGGTATGTATCAGGTTCCGCCATAGCGCAAGCAGGCAGTCATCCACGGCGTGAAGTCCACGGTGGAGGGTTGGCCACAAAAAAAAAAAAAAAAGTCTGTCACGTCCTCAGACTCACTTAAGTCCTGTCACGACCACGGGCATCCATAACGCGTCTGTCACGTCTTCAGACTTGCGATACAATCCTGTCACGACTACAGGCATTCGGTAAAGAAAAAAAAAAAAAAAAAAACCCTGTCACGACTACAGGCATTTGATAAAGAGAAAAAAAAAAAAAAAAAACCCTGTCACGACTACAGGCATTCGATAAAGAAAAAAAAAAAAAACCCTGTCACGACTACAGGCATTCGATAAAAGGAAAAAAAAAAAAAAAAAAAAAACCCTGTCACGACTACAGGCATTCGATAAAGAAAAAAAAAAAAACCCCTGTCACGACTACAGGCATTCGATAAAAGGAAAAAAAAAAACAAAACAAAACCCTGTCACGACTACAGGCATTTGATAAAGAGAAAAAAAAAAAAAAAAACCCTGTCACGACTACAGGCATTCGATAAAGAAAAAAAAAAAAACCCCTGTCACGACTACAGGCATTCGATAAAAGGAAAAAAAAAAAAAAAAAAAAAACCCTGTCACGACTACAGGCAGTTGATAAAGAAAAAAAAAAACCCTGTCACGACTACAGGTGTTCGTATCTCAACGTCTGTCACGTCCACAGACTCGCAATAAAGTCCTGTCACGACCACAGGCAGTCTTGTCATACACAACTTCCACGTCCACAGGCTGGTCAAAGTCCTGTCACGCCTACAGGCACACCACCGCTCTTCCACACATCAGCACGAAGTCCTGTCACGTCCACAGGCACACGTACCAGGACGTCTTCTCAGTCATGGTCACTTCACAGGTGCCACCTGGACATCCCAATACGGGCCAGGGCTGGTTCTGTCTTCGGGCCTCACAGCCCGGGAGACTACGGGGGGCGATCACGCAGGTGGCGGTAGCATGCTGGTCCGCCCCGGCCACCCGCAGGGCGGTCAGGCTCCCGCAGTGGCCAGGCACTCGAGCACAAGGTCATACTCGCAGCTCGGGTAAGGGGGGTTCTAATCGCTCTCAATTAATAACCAATAGGAAGATGTCGCAAGAATTCACTCCTGGTGGCTCTTCCGCGTCGCGAGACAATGGGGACACCCAGTCGGAGCGAAGCGTGGGACCCTCGTTACGTTCCTGGACCATCCCAAAGTTGTCCGCCGAGCTGCGCCGAAGAGGCATCCCCTTCCCAGCATCAGCAAGGAAAGCCGAGTTATATCGTCTTCTGATGTCAGATGGACCACCAGTGAGTCAAGACGAGGTTTCCATGGGTACCATTCAGACGTCACTAACCCAACTACACGCCGTGATCAACAATATGGCGTCATCCATGTCAGACGTTCAAGCCAGAATGGATTCGGTGGAAGCCAGGTCGGCGGCGGCAGCATTAGCGACACCAACACCTGCGGAACCTGTGGCAGGGCCATCCGGTGCTTCGGGTGGGTCATCCCACTTTCCCTCAATCGCCCCGTCCCACTTCATTCCGGCCAGTATAAGGCAGGACATATTGGAGGGCAAAGACGTCAACCTGGCATCCCTGCTTATTGCGACACATGAGGCCCTGGACAATAGAACCATTGCGTGTGGGGAGGTCTCGGTAATCCTGAAGTCTAAGGACGCTAGGCTTAACAGGAAATTGAACGTCACAGAATTCGTTCTAGCGTTCAGCTTATTTCGGGACGTGATCTGCACAGTCAACCCGCATAGGAGGGCTGAACTGGATCTATACATGTACAAGGTGGTGGAATTGGGTTACAAATATGGCGGCACAGCATTCTTTGACTATCATCGGTCCTTCTCAGCCAAAGCAGCAGCTGCACTCATCCAGTGTCAGCACGTGCTGGATTGGTCGGATATAGACACAGAATTGTTCTGCCGCCATTTTGCAGGGCTCAAAGCCCCGACCTGCACGGTCTGCAACTCGTACTCTCATACCACGGGTTGGTGTTCTCAGACAAGCCACGTAGCAGCTCCGGCACCACCTTACTCAGCCCCAGGTCCATCCAACACCAAGCCAGCATCCGGGGTAGACAAGTTAGGTCGTCCCATTAAATACCTTGGCAGGAGCCAGATATGTAACAACTATAACTACGCCATTTGTCACTACAACCAGTGCAGGTTGCTACACTTGTGTGCGACTTGCTTTAGGGCCCATCCACGCACGGCATGCCCTCAAAGGAATCAAGGCCCAGCGTGACTAAGCGTGGTCAACGTGGCTCTGCTGGCGGTATTATTGGCGGAACATCCACACCCGGCCTGGGTCCAGTTTGTCATCCACGGATTGACACACGGGTTTCATACAGGGCTTCTCGCACTCCCTCAAACCACGTTCGAGTGTGACAATTTGCAGTCCGCAGCCAGGGACCCCGAGGCGGTAACCCAGTTGATCCACACTGAGCTAGACCGGGGATACTTGATAGGACCATTTAGCCAACCTCCCTTCGCATGCTGGAGAGTCAATCCAGTAGGCATCGTGACCGGCAAATTTAATAATAAAAAACGCCTAATCTATGATTTGTCCGCCCCACATTCTTTACACATACCAAGCTTGAACTCTCTGATTCCATCCGAAGAATTCACCATGAGATACGCATCTATAGACGAAGCTATACAGGTCATAATCAGGTTAGGCAGAGGCACCTGGCTGTCAAAAGCAGACATCACCAATGCTTTCAAATTACTTCCCATCCATCCTGAGTTATGGCAGTGGCATGGCATGAAATGGCAGGGTGCTTATTATTTTGCCAGTAAACTGACCTTCGGGTCAAAGTCCAGCCCCTGGTTGTTCGACCAGCTGGCCAGCGCGCTGCATTGGATCTTGACCAACACCTTCAGGGCAAACCACGTCATCCACTACTTAGATGATTTTCTCCTAATAGAATCCCCGGATCAAGTACCTCAAGACCTACAAGTCCTGCGCACGGCATTTTCAGACCTGAGAATTCCATTGGCCCCGCACAAAGTGGAGGGACCCAGCACGGAGATCACCTTTCTAGGAATCCACTTGAACACAGTAGACATGAAGTCCAGTCTTCCTCAGGACAAGCTGGCCAGAATCAAGACGGTTGTTCACAGACTGGCACAAGTGAGGGTAACCACCAGGGCGGATCTTCAGTCGCTCCTTGGAATGTTGAATTTCGCCATGCGCATCATGCCGCAGGGCAGGTCCTTCATTTCAAGGCTCCTGGCACTCCTCCCGCTAGCACCCTGCCAAGACAGCCCAGTCCAGCTGGACCAAGACGCCATCGCTGACTTGGTGATGTGGGACAACTTTCTCTCCCAATGGAATGGGGTTTCCCTGTTCATCCCGGTGGCATCCAATGATTCCCCAGTGATCCACACAGACGCCTCGCCCGCTGCTGGATTTGCAGCCATCCACGGCACTCACTGGTTCGCCCAATCATGGCCGGCAGAGGTCACCAGCATTGCAGGGTTTTCAAGGAGTTCCTCACTCTTTGAGATTTATCCCATAGTAGCAGCAGCCGTCACGTGGGGGGCTCAGTGGAGCAACCAGACAGTCCTGTTCCTAACCGACAATGAGGCTCTCGCCAACATTCTAATGAAGGGCAGGTCAGCCTCCAGGCACATCATGGCGTTCGTGCGAAAGCTGGTGTGGCTGGCTCTGCAAAACAATTTCAACTTCATATGCACGCACATAAGTGGCCAACGCAATGTCGCAGCCGATGCTCTATCCCGCTTTAACTTTCCCCTCTTCTTTCAGGTCTTTCCAGAGGCAGATCGTTCCCAAACACCAACCCCGCCTCATGGCCAGCTGTTGTTGGAATAGCACCTTTTCTCCAGTTGGCTAGGAACATCATGTCCGATTCTCTATCTAGCAACACACGCAAGGCGTACAGGACGGCCTGGCGGTTGTTCAACAGGTTCAAAATCTCTTACCCTCCGGCCGGGGAGGGTCCTATCACTTACCTGCTGGCGTTTATAGCTTTGTGCCACTCTCAGCTAAAGCTATCTTATAGCACCATTAAGCTGTACCTCGCGGGCATACAGCATCATTGGTATGTACAGTTCCCGGATCAACCATCTCTGTTCACGGCCCATCCGGTCAAATCCTTGCTGAGGGGCATCCAGAAACAGGCCATCAAAAGAAGACCTGCCAGGCAACCTTTCACCGGCAACATGGTGAGGACAGTCTCCGACGCACTGGCCAACGACCCCTTCGGACACTACATCAGCTCACTCGTCAGGGCGGCATTGTATCTGGCGTTCTACGGGTTCCTCAGGCCAGGTGAGTTCACGTGTGTAAAATCATCCAAAAAATTATTGCGGAGAAACCAACTGGTTTGGGACGGTATTCATCTCATCCTCAGCTTGGACTCCAGCAAGACGGGCCGACCTGGGGAATCCGTGCCGGTCATGTACTTCGCCACCAACAACAGGTGGTGCCCAGTAACGATCCTACGCGAATGGTTGCAGTACACCGGGGACATGCCCGCGGAGGCCCCCCTCTTCCAGCTAGATGGGTCCCCCTTGAACATTCAGTCTTTTCTCAGATACGTTCGGTTATTGATCTCCTCGTCAGGGGGCAACCCGTTAGCCATCACCGGGCATTCATTTCGCATAGGTGCCGCCTCCGCAGCTTCCAAAAATAATGTACCGGCACACGTCATTCAGAAGTTGGGCAGGTGGAAATCGGCATGCTACGCTCGTTATGTGCCTGATCCTCAACAGGAAATGTCCCTTGCTTTCAATAATTTATTGTTGTAATTTCACTTAGAATACACAGATCCTAACCTTTCCTGCATCCGTGTGGTTTTTGGCCCCTTCAGGCTACCCTCAAAATACAGCAGTTCCGGCATAACTCCACTGCTTCAGGTAGGTACAGGCACGTACTTCTCAGCTAGCCGATCCTGGCACAAGTGTTAAGCAATGTTTACATTGCTGGGTTTGTGCTAGGGGAGGCGGGGCCACATAGGGTTAAAAGGAGGCAGCCTGAGGTACCTGCTGCTGCTGCTCCTTCATCGGCACGTCTGCCCGCCCAACCCTCCCCTTTCATCACATAATCCACACTGGGGTAGCCCCCTTCAGGCTACCCTCAAAATACAGCAGTTCCGGCATAACTCCACTGCTTCAGGTAGGTACAGGCACGTACTTCTCAGCTAGCCGATCCTGGCACAACCTGCGATTTCTAAGGCTGGTGACTCGGATGAACTTATCCTCGACAGCAGAGGTGACTCCTAGTCTTCCTTTCCTGGGGCGGTCCGCATGTGAGCCAGTTTCTTTGTAGCGCTTGATGGTTTTTGTGACTGCACTTGGGGACACTTTCAAAGTTTTTCCAATTTTTCGGACTGACTGACCTTAATTTCTTAAAGTAATGATGGCCACTCGTTTTTCTTTACTTAGCTGCTTTTTTTTTTGCCATAATACAAATTCTCAGTAAATTCAGAGAATGGGATCCGCTCACCTCTGATCTCTCAGGATAGGTGCTCCAATCCAAAATTTGAGTCACCCCTCAAAATTTCATATATATAGTGGAAAAAATGTGGAATGGTCACTCATATGGAAATATAAGACACTTTACTCAACATATAAATTAATAATTGTGTAGATAAAATTACAATAATAAAATTGCTCTATTAAAACGATTAGACAAGGTACAAATACTTATTCCCTATCAAAATATCATATGCTGATTCGGTGATGAATTCAGTACAGAACAGACATAAAAATATATTTCAGTAGGTACTGGTGGCTCCAAATGCACCTCTCTCTAGTATTCCCACCTGGACTTGTCAGGTCCTAGGTGTAATATAAATTACCAATTTGGTTGTAGAGACAGGTCGGTGCCAACAGTATCTGTCTATTTAGGTGGCGATTCGTCCACCAACTTTGTATGATGACAAAATATACCAGATTACATGTTATCCTATATTCAATTTAAAACAAAATGTCGCACCATCGAGTAAATGAGTCTCTGGACATTAGGTATTTTCCTATGTCTATGCACAGTCTGTCCAAGCGTCTGTATCAAAAGAGCGCTCCAACCGCTACAGACTGATTATAAGTTGTGTCAGTTTTCCGGTTGCTAGTTGTTGCAATATACTAGCATACAACTTGGTTACAGCAGAAATTATTTGCTTGAGTAGCCAAAGCAGTTCATTTGCATGCTTTACATGGAAGGAGTGTCTCCCCTCCACTAAAGGCCTTTCTCAAAAGCTCACTTGACTCAAAAACGCACATGCGATTTCCTTGCGTTTTTTTATTTATTTAGTGCGTTTTCTCTCCCATTATCTCTATGTCATAAAAGAAGTTCATCAGAGATATTTTGTATGTTGAATCTTTTATTACATAAAGGACATTTTCTGCGAATATTGTATATATCTGTGATTCTTATTTGTTCTGGATATCTGTATGTTATAGATGAAAAAACGGGGGGCACGTGTAGGGTAGAGGGAGAGTTGCAGTGCCGGAAAGAACAGCCTGACATGCAACTCTACGTCGACACCCACACGGACCACCCAGTTTAGATAAACCCCAAAAAAATTCATTCCGCATTTAGGCCCCTCGGTAAGAGGCTGCCAAATTAGTAAAGTTTTCTAGATTCTGCTCTTGATAGCCTCTCAATCTGATTGCCCCCCCCGCCAATGCTTCTCAACCCTCTCCAGCGCCACGAATGAGAGACCTCTAGGGTCTTGATGGTGTACGTCCTTGAAATGTTTGGACAGCGAATGTTTTTCATACCCTTTAGTGATGTTATTTAGGTGTTCCGCTATCCTAACTTTCAAGGCACGTTTGGTTCGCCCAATATATTGTCTCAGACATGGACACTGGATCAGGTAGATAACATTGGCGGAGTTGCATGTAAGAAAATGTTTAATGGTCATGGTGTGTGAATTTTGTGTGGAGGTGACTGTTTTTGTTTTTCTTGGGAACCTAGTCTTCCTACAGCCTAAGCATCTCCCACACCTGATAAAACCCTTCGATTGGAGCCAATTGGATGTTGGGCCTTTTTTGATTTTTTCTTTTACTGAGGGGGCTATTCCTAAATTGGGGGCCCTTGAATACGTAATTTTAGGGATTGGGGGCAAGAGCATCCCTATGGTTTTATCCCTATGTATATGGTGCCAGTGGGATTTTATAATAGATTCCACTTGTTTTGCCTGAGTATTATAAGGCAAAATAATTCCAAAATCCGAGTTATTTTCTTGTCTAGGTTTTCGTATTGGCTCGAAAAATGTTTTCCTAAAAAATTTTTTTTCCATGTGCGTTTTTGAGTGTAAGTGAGCTTTTGAGAAAGGCCTTTAGTGGAGGGGAGACAATCCTTCCATGTAAAGCTTGGGAAAACTGCCTCGAGTAGATATATGTATATCTATTTATTGCTTTAAAATAAATTTTATTTATATATGACATTGTACAAGTAAATTAGAACAATAGCACATATGCGAAAAATTAAGTATCTGTATGGAACACTACAACCATCACAAGGGGATTAAATCCTAGATAGAAAATCATAAATATAACCAGGATAGAAAAAACGCATTAAAACAAAAAAACTTAGGGATGTAAAATAACATCCAAAAACGACAGACTGGCTTTGGAAGATACAACCTTGGATCCAGACCAGATTTTCCTAAAGACCAACATCAGGTATAAATTACACTAATTCATAGAATGGGGGTATACCACTGAGGGAGGGGAAGAGTCTCCCCGAAACGCGTCTGGCGTCAAAAACTTGGATGAATACCCCGATTTCCTACTCAGCCTAGTGCACTATAAAGAAAAGGAATCCATTGACTTCACAAATAGAAGATTGCGATACGTCATCCAACAGCGCCGGCAAAGAAAGGTCCGTGATTCTCACATTGGACTGTGATTTGATACCATCTGTGAGAGACACGTGGGACGCGAGCAGCTCCATAGCCGGGACGCCGGCAGACTCAACGGAGCAGGGGTTCGATAGCAAGTCCCGACTTGACCAGCGGCGTGGGTGAAGGTAAGACCACAGTAGTGGGTATAACACTAAGAAGCGTTCTACCAAGTAATTTACAAATGAACTGCTTTGGCTACTCAAGCGAATAATTTCTGCTGTAACCAAGTTGTATGCTAGTATATTGCAACAACTAGCAACCGGAAAACTGACAACTTATAATCAGTCTGTAGCGGTTGGAGCGCTCTTTTGATACAGACGCTTGGACAGACTGTGCATAGACATAGGAAAATACCTAATGTCCAGAGACTCATTTACTCGATGGTGCGACATTTTGTTTTAAATTGAATATAGGATAACATGTCATCTGGTATATTTTGTCATCATACAAAGTTGGTGGACGAATCGCCACCTAAATAGACAGATACTGTTGGCACCGACCTGTCTCTACAACCAAATTGGTAATTTATATTACACCTAGGACCTGACAAGTCCAAGTGGGAATACTAGAGAGAGAGCCACCAGTACCTACTGAAATATATTTTTATGTCTGTTCTGTACTGAATACATCACCGAATCAGCATATGATATTTTGATAGGGAATAAGTATTTGTACCTTGTCTAATCGTTTTAATAGAGCAATTTTATCTACACAATTTTTAATTTATATGTTGAGTAAAGTGTCCTATATTTCCATATAAGAGTGACCATTCCACATTTTTTCCATAATACAAATTCTAACAGTCTATTCAGTAGGACTATCAGCTGTGTATCCACCTGACTTCTCCACAACGCAACTGATGGTCCCAACCCCATTTATAAGGCAAGAAATCCCACTTATTAAACCTGACAGGGCACACCTGTAAAGTGAAAACCATTTCAGGTGACTACCTCTTGAAGCTCATCAAGAGTATGCCAAGAGTGTGCAAAGCCGTAATCAAAGCAAAAGGTGGCTACTTTGAAGAACCTAGAATATGACATATTTTCAGTTGTTTCACACTTTTTTGTTATGTATATAATTCCACATGTGTTAATTCATAGTTTTGACGCCTTCAGTGTGAATCTACAATTTGCATAGTCATGAAAATAAAGAAAACTCTTTGAATGAGAAGGTGTATCCAAACTTTTGGTCTGTACTGTATGTTTTAATGTAACTGTGAAGCACTTTGGGCAACAACATTGCAATTAAATGTGCTATATAAATAAATAAAAGTTGAAATGCATTTCTCACTCTATCAAGCTTTCCATGTGCACTTTTTAAATTTTATCAATTGGTTAGTGTAATGTTTACTATCTTAACTCACTCCAAACACTCCACACAGTTACTCTGCCCACTCCATAAAGTTACTCTTCCCAGTCCAACCTTTCCACAGTTACTCCAGCCACACAACAGTTACTATATAAGTCCTAAACATGGTCTGGAGTAGCTTTTCATCCCATGGTTTAAGGTAAATAAGGAGGGATTAAAAAAGAAAAGATATAACAGTTTGCACAGTGGTTATTTTATTTTTATTATATGACTGAGTGGGGATTGTATGATGAGTATAGGTGATCCTGACTAGCCATGGGAGTGAGGGTTGCCCCCTGCAGTTATATCCTCCTTTAGTTCAAGTATGTATAATGTCCTCCGGTAGTGCCAACAGTACCAATACTGTAGTGCCAATGTATGTACAATGTTTCCCCCCTGTAGTGCCAACATGTATAAATAAAATAAAAAAATAATACTCACCTGACCCCTGCTCCATGCTATGTCACAGGGGAGGTGGTTGCGATTACATGACTGCGACCGCCTGTGGTGGGTTTCAGGCAGCATGATGATGTGCTTATGCACGATGATGTGCTTATGCACAACTGTACCAGTCCTGAGACCTGGCACAGGAAATTGGGATAATGCTATCGTGACCTCCTGAGCAATTCTACTGCCTTACAGGCTTCTGATCTAGTGGCCTAAGGCCTATGAGGCTCAATGGTAGGAACAGAAGTTTGGTCATAAACGCCCTGAGGTGCTCATCTCACCTCATAGCAGATGTGGCCCGCTGACCTCCAGTGTGCTTTTATAACTGTTAAACTAAAAATCCAAGAAAATCTAATGAATAGTCAAAAGAAAATTAGGACCTAATACTTATTCTGAGTACAGCATTGTGTGTGAACAGCTAACCAGTTTCTGAAACAGGCTAACATTCCTGAAATGTAATAAACTGGAACTCACTTCTAGCTAAGATTCACAATGCTCTGTATGCACATTGCAAACAATAAGCCACAGACATCACCTTGCATAGATTTCCTTCATGTTGCATGAATTAAAAATGTGATCTAATAAACCTGCACTGAAACATTGTTTTGCCCACGCACCCTCATTCCATGCGTTACAGGAATAACATTCATTACAAATTAGCTTTGACAAATTGCTGTATTACATTATGCGGTCCCTTTATCTAGCAAGAGCCAAACAGTTTAAAGGTGCTTTTTTTTTTTTTTTTTACACACTTTTGTGTTCTTTGCATCTGTTAATTTTGCAGTATTTATTTGCGGTAAAAACGCCATCTCCAGATATTAGTTTAAGGTTGATGGGAAACATAAAATGCAGGGCACACAAGTGTTTTTTCTTTGCTGCTAGCATTTTTGTTTATTAGTTTTTTTTTGGCTCTTTCTTGATGCTTTCCAAAAAATGACTTTTGGTGTTTAAAAGTGTCTCAACATCACCTTCTCTATAGGGTAAAAAAAACACCTTGAAGTAAATGCTAATGGTCCAGATATACCATGTGTCTACATCTAAAATCTGTTGGCACAATTCTGTCAACTAAGTTTTTTATTATTTTTCTGACTTGCTCTAAAAGGGGCAGAGCTTCATTCTAGTTAAAATTCTAGTCAAATTCTGTCTCAAAGTAAGCCAACCAATAGTTGGTAAATAATTAGATCTAGATAGCCTTATGACATTTATAGGACTAGTAAATCTTGGCTACTGTCTGCAGAAAAACATGACAACAGCAGATAAATGCAGGTGCCAAAAAAACTCAAATGTTTATTCAAGTGTTTTTTTACAGGCAAAAAAAACCATAAGTTTCTAAGGACCATGAAGGTGTTTTCCAGGGCTACTGATTCACTTGAATGGTAGCAGCGCTGCAGTAACCAGCCATGGCCACTACATAGTTTACGAAGCTGTGTATTTTGGTACCTGGTTCAGGAGATACAGCTCATGTAAACACCTGACCAGCAGAGGCGTCGGGATTCAGACCATATCAACCTGAAATAGATGACCTATCTAAAGGGCTCTTTCACACGAGGATCCACGGATCGGATCCGCAAAACACATACGGACGTCTGAATGGAGCCTTACAGGGCGGTGATCACCCCATATAGACTCCCTGTCATTGATCACCCCCTGTCATTGATCACCCCCCCTGTAAGGCTCCATTCAGACGTCCGTATGTGTTTTGCGGATCTGATCCATGGATCCGTAAAACACATACGGACGTCTGAATAGAGCCTTACAGGGGGGTGATCAATGACAGGGGGGTGATCAGGGAGTCTATATGGGGTGATCAGGGATTAATAAGTGGTTAATAAGTGACAAGGGGGGGTGTAGTGTAGTGTGGTGCTACTTATTACAGAGCTGCCTGTGTCCTCTGGTGGTCGATCCAAGCAAAAGGGACCACCAGAGGACCAGGTAGCAGGTATATTAGACGCTGTTATCAAAACAGCGTCTAATATACCTGTTAGGGGTTAAAAAAAATCGCATCTACAGCCTGGCAGGCTGTAGATCCACTCTCTTACCTGCAGTCCCTGTGAACGCGCGCACCTGTGTGCACGCGCTCACAGGAAGTCTCGCGATATGACGCGTAGATGCGTGACTCTGCCTGAGACAGCCGCCTCCGGACCGCGATCCTGCGTTAGGCGGTTAAGGATAGCTCATCAATAGTTAAGTCCCTTTAAAGTTGAATGTAATCTGGCAACAGTTGAGAGAAAACATACTACAGGATTTTTTAGGATATATAATTCAGCATCATTTGAATGGACATGCAATACAAATAGTCCAATGGACCTCGTCAAAGCTTTATATAGTCCCCAACATTTTCTGTTTGCTACAAACATACAAAATCAACTAGTACATTTAAGCACAACATAATCTTCAAGACTACTGCTTATATCAAGACATACAAATATTTGGGTTGCGGTGTATGAGAGTTACTAGGTTACAGAGATTCTTCTCCCAACTGGAAAAGTGCATTGAGAAAAACAATGTTGCCATGTAGCTCTAGGGGACCATGCAGAAGATTTCACTATTCCCTAAAGGAACCATTCACTCTAACAAAAAGATCACTGCTGTACAAAATTGAACACTTCCTTAAGGATGTTTTCAAACAATTACTATTCTAAACTTCTACTACAATTGAACTTCTAATCTGTGCAAGTTTAATATAAAAAAATAAAATAAAAAAAACCTGACAATTAATGAAACATTCATCACATGTTTCCAAGTACAATGTCCCTCCCCTGTTCTGGCAAGAAAACAACACTATCATATCCAATATTTTATTGCATAGAACACCCAAGATTAGATACAACTAGCTTGTATTATTCTAAAACTAAATCAGAATGCATGTGTAATGTGTAAACATTGGAGGCTATTTATTAAGACCAGAATATTACAGGCTGATTTTAATCTATGCCCCTCTGGCGTCAGATGCCCTACAATCAACAGTCGCATGTCTCTTAGGCCCCTTTCACACGGGCGAGTATTCCGCGCGGGTGCGATGCGCTAGTTGAACGCATTGCACCCGCACTGAATCCTGACCCATTCATTTCTATGGGGCTGTGCACACGAGCGGTGATTTTCACGCATCACTTATGCGTTGGGTGAAAATTGCAGCATGCTCTATATTCTGCGTTTTTTTACGTAACGCAGGCCCCATAGAAATGAATGGGGTTGCATGAAAATCGCAAGCATTCGCAAGCAAGTGCAGATGCGGTGCGATTTTCACGCATGAGTTCTAGGTGACAGTCTATTCACTGTATTATTTTCCCTTATAAGATGGTTAGAAGGGAAAATAATAGCATTCTGAATACAGAATGCTTAGTAGAATAGTGCTGGAAGGGTTAAAAAAAAATTAAAAAGTTAACTCACCTTATCCTCTTGATCGCGTAGTTCCCGGTCGGTCTCTTCTTTAGCTGTGGGCTAAAGGACCTGTGGTGATGTCAGATCACATGCTCCATCACCATGGTGATGGAGCATGTGATTGGAGCATGTGATCTGACATCATCAAAGGTCCTTTAGCCCACAGCTAAAGAAGAGACCGACCGGGAACTACGCGATCAAGAGGATAAGGTGAGTTAACTTTTTAATTTTTTTTAACCCTTCCAGCACTATTATACTAAGCATTCTGTATTCAGAATGCTATTATTTTCCCTTATAACCATGTTATAAGGGAAAATAATACAATCTTCAGAACATCAATCCCAAGCCCGAACTTCTGTGAAGAAGTTCGGGTTTGGGTACCAAACATGAGCGATTTTTCTCACGCGAGTGCAAAACGCATTACAATGTTTTGCACTCGTGCGGAAAAATCGTGCATTTTCCCGCAACGCACCCGCCTCTTATCCGGGCAAAAAACATGATGCCCGTGTGAAAGAGGCCTTAGGCTACTTTCACACTTGCGTTAGTAGCGGATCCATCTGGTGTCTGTGTCCAGTGCGGCCAGCCCCCCCTCCCTCCCCCCCGTTTTCAACTCATTGGCCAGTGCGGCCGCCTTCCCCCCCCAAATTAAAATGACCGACCCCCCATCATTGGTGGCAGCGGAGAGTTCCGATTGGAGTCCCAGTTTAATCGCTGGGACTCCGATCGGTAACCATGGCAACCAGGACGCTTCTGCATTCCTGGCTGCCATGGTTACTAAAGGAATTTTAGAAGCATTATACTTACCTGCGACGTCTGTGACCGGCCCGGCGCTCCTCCTACTGGTAAGTGACAGGTCTGTGCTATTAGCAATGCGCCGCACAGACCTGTCACTTACCAGTAGGAGGAGCGCCGGGCCGATCACGGACATCGCAGGTAAGTATAATGCTTCTAAAATTGCTTTAGTAACCATGGCAGCCAGGAATGCAGTAGCGTCCTGGTTGCCATGGTTACCGATCGGAGTCCCAGGAATTAAACTGCGACTCCGATCAGAACTCTCCGCTGCCACCAATGATGGGGGGTCGGTCATTTTAATTAGGGGGGAGGGGGGGGGGGCAGCCGCACTGGCCACCAATGAGTTAAATATAGGCAGCAGGGGGGCAGTCATGTAAACAGTTCTTTTAGTATATTCTAATTTGAAGCGTCCCCATCACCATAGGAACGCCTCTGTGTTAGAATATACTGTCGGATCTGAGTTTCACGATCCAACTCAAATCCGATGGTATATTCTAACATAGAGACGTTCCCATGGTGATGAGGACGCTTCAAGTTAAAATATACCATTGGACCATCAGATTGGACTCCTGACTTTACATTGAAAGTCAATGGGGGACGGATCCGTTTGCAATTGCACCATATTGTGTCAACGTCAAACTGATCTGTCCCCATTGACTTGCATTGTAAGTCTGGACAAATCCGTTTGGCTCCACACAGCCAGGCGGCAAGCTGCGTTCGGGTGTCCGCCTGCTGAGCGGAACGGAGGCCAAACGGTGCCAAACTGATGCATTCTGAGCGGATCCGCATCCACTCAGAATGCATTGGGGCAGTACAGATCTGTTCGGGGCCGCTTGTGAGAGCCTTCAAACGGAGCTCACAAGCGGAACCCCGAACGCAAGTGTGAAAGTAGCCTTAATAAGTGTGGTGAATCTGTGCAAGTCTCTGGACCAAACTGGAAATCTACACCAGTAAGGGAGCTAGTGAAGATTTCCACTGTAATCCAAAATTATATGTAATTCCTGGGGTACATTAAAATAAATGTGCCGAGCTGGCTATAGAAGCCTCTGAACCCCCCTGCTCCACCCACTTTTTGGAAAGGTGGCAAGCAAGGCTCTAAACAGTTTTCCGGTGTACAGGGGATGATAAATGTCCTCCTTTGTAACACAAATTTATGTTTTTAAACCTGGTCATCCTACACCACTCAGCTCAGGATATCTCAAGCCAAGAGGAAAACGTAAGGACCGAAATGTCCGTGTAAATACATAGGACATGGTTAAACAACGGAATACTGGGTTTACAGGCTAAGGCGACGTCCAATTTTGAATATAATAGAAATGATTTTTTTAATGCAAAAATAATAAAAAATGAAACTGTTTTACAAATAATCTTGGAGAGAAAAAATTCTACCACTTTGTGCACATGGCTCCTGTCTTGACCTATTTGGCTCCATCGATCAGTTACAAAAAAAAAACATGGCTGTAATCTGGTGCTGCAGTTTGCTCCTTCCTTTCAACTTGCCTTTGCATTTTTAAACCTAGAGAAGTTTGTAATCAAGGAGACAGATAGATCTGCAAAGGAGCTATACATAGAAAATGGTAGGACATTTTAAAGAGGTTATCCCATGAAAAGTATTACTATGCAATCAATATGGCATTTTTAATGAAGTATTCTTCCAATATAAATGCAATAGAGTAATATTAGTTTTTTATGTCCTCTCTGGTAGTGAGTGTCCCCTGCTGTTTCTCCTGTGTTCAAAATTCTGGTCCAACATACTATGCATGCAGTGGTGAATCCTGCTCCATTTCACCTTTCTGTACTGGCTCAGTATTCTAGAAGTGAAGCAGGTGAAGTCGCCCAGTCACCTTTTATTTATTCATCTGTAACTACTTCTTAATTTATAGAATAGAAGTAAATTGCTATATCAATCTCCATACAGTGGAGAAGGAAATTGGAAGTAGGGGTGGCATTGCATACTAATTCACTATTTATGAGTGGACTCCTGGGGCTGTGGTGTAAGGGACTATTTTCTATGCAGGGGAGGAAGACAGAAGGACAGAGCTTTGGGAACTGTTGGGACAAATCACTTAATGGTCAACATTGATGAGCACCTACAGAAAGTTGAGGGGTAAGTAAAGGTGAAAATTATACTGGGGTGCTGTGTTTTCTGCATTGGCATATGTAAAATAATGGTGTGCATTAATCTAGTTTATTTTCTTTCTTTCTATAACCCCAATAAATCAAGACTATTTGCAAAAATACTTTTCAGATTTTTTAGTTTAGAAACGGATGTATTGGAACAATGAAAACACAGCCTTCACATTTATTAGACTGAATGAACAAAGCTCAAGTTTAGTTGCATGAGAAGTGTAATAATTTAAGAACTGCTTTGTTTTACATAAAAAAACATGCAATATTAATGACAAATATGATGGTCATGCCTGGTAGTGGTTATCTGCAAAGATCATGCAAAATGCTATCACTTACTGGTACTTCCACATATTTCGAGGCAGCTTTTACCTAGAAATGCAATGTAATACTGAACAGTTATAGAAATAATAAGTAATAATATTTTTTTCTGTTCTGAGAATATTACTGCATTTTCTGACTTAATTACTTACTATTGTTCTAATTAAATCAAGTTACCAGATGAACCAGATGAGACAATTTAATTATTTCATTCACATTTTGGAATACTATAACCCAGAGACAAATTAGAAAACGTGCCCTTACAAAAAACTAATGATACATTAGACAGACAGAAAAGGATCAATTTAGATTTTAATTTACATTCTTCTGTTTCATGGATTTCCTCCTTAGCAGGACAAGGTTTATTCACTGTGAACATATTTAATATCACAGCAATAGATTAGATTGCAATAACTGAAAAAAAAATCTAGAGGTCAAGAGTTTCAGAAACCTCAGCAATAACCTGCAACGCAAAGCATTATTAAAGAGCCACTGTCCGCATGATCAACCCTATTAAACCAGGCATATTGCCCTTAAAGGGGTTGTCCAGGTTCAGAGCTGAACCTGGACATCCCTCCATTTTCACCCCGGCAGCCCCCCTGACATGAGCATCGGAGCAGTTCATGCTCCGATGCTCTCCTTTGCCCTGCGCTAAATCGCGCAGGGCAAAGGCATTTTTCTGAGTTCCGGTGACGTACCGGGGCTCTCTATGGGGCTGACAGGAACCCCGGTGACGTCACCGGCACTGATGGGCGGGATTTGGCTCTGCCCTAGCCAGTAAAACGGCTAGGGCAGAGCTAAAGCCCGCCCCTCAGAGCCGGTGACGTCACCGAACACACTGCTGGGCGGAAGTTACCGCCCGGCAGTGTGTTATTGTAAACACAAGAGCCCGTGCCCTGCGCGATCTAGCGCAGGGCACGGGAGCGCATCAGAGCATGAGATGCTCCGATGCCAGGCTCAGGAGGGCTGCCGGGGTGAAAATAAGGGTAAGTCCGGGTTCAGCTCTGAACCCGGACAACCCCTTTAAGGAATAATCCCTTTCACCTTTGAGTGACAAGGCTGGACATCTTATCCAGCCTTGTGTTTTTGTGGCAGCGCGGAGGCTCAGTGTCTTGGCGCTTGCACTGTGAATCAGATGTTGCTTTGTGAGCTTGGAAAACAGCAGAAGATCCAATGCACAGGCGCAGTCAGCTTAGTGACTTGGCATCTGTGCAGTGAATCTGAATAGGCTCTGCTTTAGGAGCAGTGCTCCTAGCTCTGTGGCCAGCTACCTGATGCTCCAGCCAGGTAATTTACATAAATATAAAAATGTATGTATATATATATATATATATATATATATATATCGCGGCCATTATTAACCCTTTATAGAAAAGAAAGATATTGTTTTACTCAGCATGATCAACCCTATCAGGCAAAATGCCTAATTAAATAGGTATGATTATCAGGGGTGGACTGGGAAGTTAAAAGTGGCACTCGGAAAAAATAAATACATTTGAAAGTGGCCCCAGGTGCAAATTGACAGAAGGTCAATTAGACAGGGTCAGCAATACTATAGCACAAATTACTTTCCCAACAGAACCATATACCATAGTACAGCACAATATATTACCCCAAAAGCTGTCCCTTTGTTGTGGCCATCAGTATATGCCATTTTATGTCTTTCTTCTCCAGTTGGCTCTGATTAAGATATGGAGCATGGGGCTTAGGAGGTGAGAAGCAGGCCACAGCCGTTAAATTTATGAGGGCACGTGCGGTCCCTGGCTGGGTACAGGAGTACCTGATTCTGACAGCATTAATTACCACTGAGAGCTCATTATGTACTTGGCCAGTGGCAGAGAGAATGGCATGTGCGGCCCCCTGGGCATCAGCCCACCCAGAAATTTCCCTGTAGGGTCTATAGCCAGTCCACCCTTCATGATCATGCTGACAGAGGCTGTTTAAATATGTCAGTAAATTTGCACCTAAGAAACTAGCTGACCTGTTGCATGTGCACTTGACAACTGAACACATCTGTGTTGGTCTCATGTCCATGAGCGCCGGCATTGCTGAGAACAATTATGTTTTAACCACCTCCCGACCGCTGTACGCACCGATGAGTCCGGGAGGTGGTTGATTTACTCCTCCTGGACGCATCGGCGCGTCATCTCGCGATAGCCGAGATTATCTGTGAACGCACGCACACAGGCGCGCGCGCTCACAGGGACGGAAGGTAAGCGAGTGGATCTCCAGCCTGCCAGCGGCGATCGCTCGCTGGCAGGCTGGAGATGTGATTTTTTTAACCCCTAACAGGTATATTAGACGCTGTTTTGATAACAGCGTCTAATATACCTGCTACCTGGTCCTCTGGTGGTCCCTTTTGTTAGGATCGACCACCAGAGGACACAGGTAGCTGTGTAAAGTAGCACCAAACACCACACTACACTACACCCCCCCCTGTCACTTATTAACCCTTTATGAACCACTGATCACCCCATATAGACTCCCTAATCACCCCCCTGTTATTGATCACCCCCCTGTCATTGATCACCCCCCTGTAAGGCTCCATTCAGAGGTCCGTATGATTTTTACGGATCCACGGATACATGGATCGGATCCGCAAAACACATACGGACGTCTGAATGGAGCCTTACAGGGGGGTGATCAATGACAAGGGGGTGATCACGCATATAGACTTCCTGATCACTTCCCTGTCATTGATCACCCCCCTGTAAGGCTCCATTCAGACGTCTGTATGATTTTTACGGATCCACTGATACATGGATCGGATCCGCAAAACACATACGGACGTCTGAATGGAGCCTTACAGGGGGGTGATCAATGACAGGGGGGTGATCAATGACAGGGAAGTGATCAGGAAGTCTATATGCGTGATCACCCCCTTGTCATTGATCACCCCCCTGTAAGGCTCCATTCAGACGTCCATATGCGTTTTGCGGATCCGATCCATGTATCAGTGGATCCGTAAAAATCATACGGACGTCTGAATGGAGCCTCACAGGGGGGTGATCAATGACAGGGGGGTGATCAGGGAATCTATATGGGTGATCACCTCCCTGTCATTGATCACCCCCCTGTAAGGCTCCATTCAGACGTCCGTATGTGTTTTGCGGATCCGATCCATGTATCCATGGATCCGTAAAAATCATACGGACGTCTGAATGGAGCCTTACAGGGGGGTGATCAATGACAGGGGGGTGATCAGGGAGTCTATATGGGTGATCACCCCCCTGTCATTTATCACCCCCCCTGTAAGGCTCCATTCAGACATTTTTTTGGCCCAAGTTAGCGGAAATTGTTTTTTTTTTTTTTTTTTCTTACAAAGTCTCATATTCCACTAACTTGTGTCAAAAAATAAAATCTCACATGAACTCACCATACCCCTCACGGAATCCAAATGCTTAACATTTTTTTGACATTTATATTCCAGACTTCTTCTCACGCTTTAGGGCCCCTAAAATGCCAGGGCAGTATAAATACCCCACATGTGACCCCATTTCGGAAAGAAGACACCCCAAGGTATTCCGTGAGGGGCATATTGAGTCCATTAAAGATTTACATTTTTGTCCCAAGTTAGCGGAAAGGGAGACTTTGTGAGAAAAAAAAAAAAAAAAAATCAATTTCCGCTAACTTGTGCCCAAAAAAAAAAATTCTATGAACTCGCCATGCCCCTCATTGAATACCTTGGGGTGTCTTCTTTCCAAAATGGGGTCACATATGGGGTATTTATACTGCCCTGGCTTTTTAGGGGCCCTAAAGCGTTAGAAGAAGTCTGGGATCCAAATGTCAAAAAATGCCCTCCTAAAAGGAATTTGGGCACCTTTGCGCATCTAGGCTGCAGAAAAGTGTCACACATGTGGTATCGCCGTACTCAGGAGAAGTTGGGGAATGTGTTTTGGGGTGTCATTTTACATATACCCATGCTGGGTGAGAGAAATATCTTGGTCAAATGCCAACTTTGTATAAAAAAAATGGGAAAAGTTGTCTTTTGCCAAGATATTTCTCTCACCCAGCATGGGTATATGTAAAATGACACCCCAAAACACATTCCCCAACTTCTCCTGAGTACGGCGATACCACATGTGTGACACTTTTTTGCCGCCTAGGTGGGCAAAGGGGCACACATTCCAAAGAGCACCTTTAGGATTTCACCGGCCATTTTTTACACATTTTGATTTCAAACTACTTACCACACATATGGGCCCCTAATTTGCCAGGGCAGTATAACTACCCCACAAGTGACCCCATTTTGGAAAGAAGACACCCCAAGGTATTCCGTGAGGGGCATGGCGAGTTCCTAGAATTTTTTATTTTTTGTCACAAGTTAGCAGAAAATGATTATTTTTTTTTTTTCTTACAAAGTCTCAGATTCCACTAACTTGTGACAAAAAATAAAAAATTCTAGGAACTCGCCATGCCTCTCACGGAATACCTTGGGGTGTCTTCTTTCCAAAATGGGGTCACTTGTGGGGTAGTTATACTGCCCTGGAAATTTAGGGGCCCTAATGTGTGCGAAGTAGTTTGAAATCAAAATCTGTAAAAAAATGGCTGGTGAAATCCTAAAGGTGCTCTTTGGAATGTGGGCCCCTTTGCCCACCTTGGCTGCATAAAAGTGTCACACATCTGGTATCGCCGTACTCAGGAGAAGTTGGGCAATGTGCTTTGGGGTGTAATTTTACATATACCCATGCTGGGTGAGATAAATATCTTGGTCAAACTTTGTATAAAAAAATGGGAAAAGTTGTCTTTTGCCAAGATATTTCTCTCACCCAGCATGGGTATATGTAAAATGACACCCCAAAACACATTCCCCAACTTCTCCTGATTACGGCGATACCAGATGTGTGACACTTTTTTGCAGCCTAGGTGGGCAAAGGGGCCCACATTCCAAAGAGCACCTTTCGGATTTCACCGGTCATTTTTTACAGATTTTGATTTCAAACTACTTTGCACGCATTTGGGCCCCTAAAATGCCAGGGCAGTATAACTACCCCACAAGTGACCCCATTTTGGAAAGAAGACACCCCAAGGTATTTCGTGATGGGCATAGTGAGTTAATGGAAGTTTTTATTTTTTGTCACAAGTTAGTGGAATATTAGACTTTGTAAGAAAAAAAAAAAAGAAAAAAAAAATCATCATTTTCCGCTAACCTAATCTATGAACTCACTATGCCCATCAGTGAATACCTTAGGGTGTCTACTTTCCGAAATGGGGTCATTTGTGGGGGATTTCTACTGTCTGGGCATTGTAGAACGTCAGAAAATCAGAGCTGCTTCAAAAAGCGGAAATTCACATTTTTGTACCATAGTTTGTAACTTTTACCCAAACCATTTTTTTACCCAAACATTTTTTTTTATCAAACATTTATATATGGATGTCGTTTTTTTTTGCAAAATTTTACAACTGAAAGTGAAAAATGTCATTTTTTTTGCAAAAAAATCGTTACATTTTGATTAATAACAAAAAAGTAAAAATGTCAGCAGCAATGAAATTCCACCAAATGAAAGCTCTATTAGTGAGAAGAAAAGGAGGTAAAATTCATTTGGGTGGTAAGTTGCATGACCGAGCAATAAACGGTGAAAGTAGTGCAGTGCAGAAGTGTAAAAAGTGGCCTGGTCATTAAGGGTGTTTCAGCTAGGGGGGTTGAAGTGGTTAATACACATTTCTTTTATCTATTTGTTATATGCATGCTGTTAATTTTCAGTGTTCAGCATCAGTTTCAACAGATCTGCATTGGTACCGTTTTTAGCCATAGAAGTCAATGGGCTGAATTTAAAAATACATTTTGCATATTTGCATACAATTTCAGCAACATTCCAAAACAGCAAAGTAAAAAAAAAAAAAGTTAATAACCTTAATATGGAACAAAAATGTATACAGTACGGAAACAAAAATAGAACAACTTATGAAAAAAAATCTGTTTTGCATAACTGTAGTTCATCTGTATTTTCATATACAAGTGTGCATGAGTCCTAAAACTGTATCCAAAACCAGGGTTCCAAATCATAAAATATTATAACATGCTTTACATCATATTTCTAAGCCATCATGATTAAAGAATTGAGAAAATGCAGACTCCAGCTTATTTAAAATGATCTGCCGACAGTGGGCGTAACTCCTATGAAGGCAGGCAATGCAGCTGCTATAGGGCCTGTCGTGAAAGGGGGACTGGCAATGTATGCAAGGCGTGCCCCCTAATTACACTGGCTATCAGTGCAGAGGAGAATACGGGATTAGGAGAAGGACCTTTGACCAGTGGCGTCTCTAGCTTTCAAATTTTGGGGGGGCACACTGGGGGCCAGGACAAAAGTAGGGGGGGCAGCTATAACAACGATATATTTACACAAGTACACTTAGAAATGCTGCGATACTTTACCCAATACCTAAAACCGCAACAGGGAAGAAAAGTCCAGCTGTCTGTGGATGACACTGCTATGGGGGGGGATCTGTGGATGCCACATACCGTGTAATGTATAGCATCTTATGCTATATGTGTCATCCACAGATCCACCCCATGACAGTGTCATCCCCATTTCCCCCTCCATAACAGTGTCATCCACAGATCCCCCTCCCCGCCACTCACAGGAGTGTACATTTGACATTTCTAAACCGTAATCCATATCCTGCAGTAACTTTAACTTTAAATCAGGATTAAGTGGCCGCTCATCTCTACTAGTACCTTAACCTTACACCACTCGGCTAGCTTCGGTAACAGGGCCAGGCTACAGCCTACAGGTCCTGCCTTTTAGTTCTTATCGAGCGAGTGCTGATTTCTGCAGGTCAGAGGATACGGATTACAGTTTAGAAGAAATGTACACTCCTGTGAGCGGTCCAGACCAGTGGCGGATCTAGAGCCCGGTCTCGGGAGGGGCACTTCCAGATAATTTTCTGTCCGCCACCACAGAACAAGGGTGCTTATAGAACAGACTGCACAGTGTAGAGGTATACTGTATATTGTGGGGCACAGCGTGGCGGTATACTGTATATTGTGGGGCACAGTGTAGGATATATGTGTATAACAAACATATTTGACATGAAGACTTACAGTTACTTGGCTTGGCCCTTGGGGGTCTCGGACGCCACTTCCACACTTTGGCCGGGGGCTCGGCGGAGCTGATGTGTTTTATCCTAATGAGAAAGATTTCATAATAAGTATTTGGAGAAGGGGCAGCGGGATAGCAGAGCAGGGAGAGGCTGGTGCTGCTACTAGGGGTCATACCATGTGGGAGTAATAAAGCCCACCATAATGCCCCCCGGTAGTAATAATTCTCCTTATAATGTGACAATGCAAAAAATACCCCCTTATGCCCCCAGTTGAGCTAATGTCCCCCATAATGTGCCAGTATAAAATACCCCTATATAGTGCCCCCAGTAAATGCCCCATAGTGCTCCTCTCCCCCTTCCTCCTAGTGCCCCCATAATGTACCAGTATAAAATGCCCCAGTAGATGCCCTCAATGTCCCCCATAATTTTGCAAGTATAAATTACCCCTTCTTAGTGCCCCCGTAGATGACTCCACGTGCCAGTAATAAGACCCACATTACGTGCCAGTAATAAGCCCCCCATCATGTGCCAGTATTAGGTCCCCCCATCATGTGCCAGTATTAGGTCCCCCCATGATGTGCCAGTATTAAGCCCCCCATCATGTGCCAGTATTAAGGCCCCCCCATCATGTGCCATTATTAAGTAAGTACCCCCCCTTCATGTGCCATTATTAAGTAAGTCCCCCCCAATGTGCCATCATTAAGTAAAGTCCCCCCCAATGTGCCATTTTTAAGTAAGCCCCCCCCATCATTTTTAAGTCCCCCCCCCCCCAAGTATCACTATTGTAAAAAAAAAAAAAAAAAAAATTATACTTACCTCAGTGTCAGCGATGCGATGCAGGCCTCTTCTGGCCTGTGTCCCACGCTGTATGGCTCAGGCGGCGCGATGACGTCATCGCGCGCCTGCCTCTGATAGGCTGCCGGTCTAGTGCCTGCAGCCTATCAGAGCAAGGGGAAGGGACACGCCTCTCCCTCCCCTGCACCGCCGCTTAGTGATGGGAAGTTCGGATCTTTTAGGTGAATCGGTTCATTTGAATCAGCTTATTCAAATGAACCAATTCATGAATCGGATATTCGGTTCACTTGGTGAGTCAGACTGCTGAGCTGACTCGCAAGTGAACCGAAGACTCTAGGTGCCGATGCGCATGCGCAGATGCTTGATACATTCGATTCACTCACTACTTGCTGCGCTGCTGACTCAGTGCAGTCGGCTCGTCTTCTTCAGCTCTCTCTGAACTCTGATTACTAGTATTGAGTGATTTATTATAGTAAAGGGAAGCTGAGGCTGACGCCGGACAGGAGGAGTCAGGAGTCAGACAGGAGTCAGAAGCTGTCACTGTGGTGTGCAATGTGAATTGTTGTCTGTTGTGCATTGTTACCCACAGTGACAACAGTCTGACACTGACAGTACAATCCATAAAGGTGATGTGAACCCACCCTTAGGCCCCTTTCACACTTGCGTTGTCCGGATCCGGCATAGAGTTCCGTCGTCGGGGCTCTATGCCGGAAGAATCCTGATCAGGATTATACCCATGCATTCTGAATGGAGAGAAATCCGTTCAGGATGCATCAGGATGCCTTCAGTTCCGGAACGGAACGTTTTTTGGCTGGAGAAAATACTGCAGCATGCAGTACTTTTTGCTCCGGCCAAAAATCCTGAAGACTTGCCGCAAGGCCGGATCCGGAATTAATGCCCATTGAAAGGCATTGATCCGAATCCGGCCTTAAGCTAAACGTCGTTTCGGCGCATTGCCGGATACGACGTTTAGCTTTTTCTGAATGGTTACCATGGATGCCGGGACGCTAAAGTCCTGGCAGCCATGGTAAAGTGCAGCGGGGAGCGGCATACTTACCGTCCGTGCGGCTCCCGGGGCGCTCCAGAGTGACGTCAGGGCGCCCCAGGCGCATGGATGACGTGATCGCATGTACACATCATCCATGCGCATGGGGCGCTCTGACGTCATTCTGGAGCGCCCCGGGAGCCGCACGGATGGTAAGTATACCGCTCCCCGCTCCTACTATGGCAACCAGGACTTTAATAGCGTCCTGGCTGCCATAGTAACACTGAAAGCATTTTGAAGACGGATCCGTCTTCAAATGCTTTCAGTACACTTGCGTTTTTCCGGATCCGGCGTGTAATTCCGGCAAGTGGAGTACACATCGGATCCGGACAACGCAAGTGTGAAAGGGCCCTTAGTTATATAGCTACTGAATGAGATGCCTTTAACATATATATCTCCTGAGAAGCCAATTTGATTCTAAAGGGTTAATTTAATTCAAACTCAGTGTAAGGCTACTTTCACACTAGCGTTCGTCGGTCCGCTCGTGAGCTCCGTTTGAAGGAGCTCACGAGCGGACCCAAACGCCTCCGTCCAGCCCTGATGCAGTCTGAATGGATGCGGATCTGCTCAGACTGCATCAGTCTGGCGGCGTTCAGCCTCCGCTCCGCTCGCCTCCGCACGGACAGGCGGACAGCTGAACGCTGCTTGCAGCGCTCAGCTGTCCGCCTGGCCGTGCGGATCCGTTCAGACTTAGGCTACTTTCACACTAGCGTTCGATCGGATCCGTTCTGAACGGATCCGATCATAATAATGCAGACGGAGGCTCCGTTCAGAACGGATCCGTCTGCATTATATTAGCATATAAAAGCTAAGTGTGAAAGTAGCCTCGTACGGATCCGTCCAGACTTTCAATGTAAAGTCAATGGGGGACGGATCCGCTTGAAGATTGAGCCATATTGTGGCATCTTCAAACGGATCCGTCCCCATTGACTTACATTGTAAGTCTGGACGGATCCGCACGGCCAGGCGGACACCCGAACGCTGCAAGCAGCGTTCAGCTGTCTGCCTGGCCGTGCGGAGGCGAGCGGAGCGGAGGCTGAACGCCGCCAGACTGATGCAGTCTGAGCGGATCCGCATCCATTCAGACTGCATCAGGGCTGGACGGCTGCGTTCGGGTCCGCTCGTGAGCCCCTTCAAACGGAGCTCACGAACGGAAACCCGAACGCTAGTGTGAAAGTAGCCTAACAATGTAAGTCAATGGGAACGGATCCGCTTGAAGAGGTCACCATATGGCTCAATCTTCAAGCGGATCCGTCCCCCATTGACTTTACATTGAAAGTCTGAACAGATCCGCTCAGGCTGCTTTCACACTTAGAATTTTTTCTAAGTTATTAATGCAGACGGATCCGTACTGAACGGAGCCTCCGTCTGCATTAATATGATCGGATCCGTTCAGAACGGATCCGATCAAGCGCAAGTGTGAAAGTAGCCTTACCTGTTCTACCCTCTGACTCACTGCTCTTTTAACTCAATGAATCGAATGAGTCACAAGTCGGATCTTTAGATTCTTTTAACTTGTGACTCATTCGATTCCTTTCTATTCTTAGACTCCCTGCACTTGTGTGACTCAGACGACTCGATTCAGAGAGCTGCTGGTGTGCTGTGCTTGCCCCCTCAGCTCTGGTCGGTGATTGGTTGGTGGGCGGGGAGGGGTGGGGCTGGCAGAAGCAGCCTCCACTCTGAGATCATATTACGCTCCTCCCCGTCCCTCCCTCAGGCTCCGGCTCCCTGCGTCCCTGCTGCCAGCAGCGTGAGGTGAGAGAGAGACTGTGACTGAGCTGAGCTGAACTCGGATCAGTCAAGTGAATGCTGCTGGGGGGGGGGCGCATTTTAGTTGGGGGGGCACATGGGGGGGCCCAGCATGATGTTGGGGGGGCCGTGGCCCCCTCTGGCCCCCCCCTGGCGACGCCACTGCCTTTGACCAGTACAGGAAGCCAGAGCATAGCAGTCCAAATGAGAAATCTGAAGGGCCTGTGATGTCATTATCATGCTGGTTGCAGAGGAGGTAGGTGAAAGTGCAGCCGGAACAGTTCATGGAGGGAGTATGGAACACTATATAATATTCAGCAGCTGGCACAGTCCTTGCAAGAGTGATTGCACACTATATAAAAGGCAGCAGGCACAGTTTATCAGGTAAGACTAGGTGCACACTCATGATCAGGTTCCATATTCTGTTCCAGCATAGCCAGGGCGGATAGTGGGAGGGGCTAGTGGCAGGTAGTGAGAGAGGGCAGGGGATTGGGTCCCAATTCAGATTCTTGCTATGGGGCCCAAAGTTTTCTATGCACGCCCCTGCTGTCGGTCCATGGTGCACAGACATTACTTTCAGCTCCACAATGAAGAATAATTTCCTATTTATGTATCCCATGCCCAAGGAGAAGATACAGACAATTTCTTAATGCCAGCTGCAAACTTTGACCCCTAAAAATAATCTCCCATAGTACTGTTTATAATAGCATACTAAAACATCAGAATCCTATGAAAACTATATACCCATCTATAAACAGAGTGTCAAACTGCAGCTTGAAGGCTGTACACCTTTTGGGACAATTTTTTTTATTAGATTTTATTCATCTGGGGCTGAAAAACATTTTTTCATTTGTTCTTTATTAAAAATATTGAGCTTCTATCTGTGTGCATCCTACTTTCATTCTTTACTTTGAACCTAATAACCCTTATCTCTAAATTACTAAGAGGTTATAAACACTTATTTAAGCAACATTCTTATCAGTAAGATAGGGATTGAGCTTTGGTGAATGTTTATAATGTCAGAGAGCAGAGATAAGGAGCCCGTCAGTTCCCTGTCTGATGGAGCTGAGAGAAAATTAAGATTCTGCTAGCAGAGCATCTCAGCTATGTACAGAGAAAGGGACACCATATCTTTAATAACGACCAATTGAAAAAAAAAATAGATTTTTAACTCAAAATGAGTACAATGTACTAATAAAAAAAAATTGCCCCCAAAGTTGTACATAGCCTTTAAATTATTGCTATACCAGCAATAATTTAAAGGCTATAATCTTGTTCTACCCAAGAGTCTATCACTGTGTTACCTCGTATTGGAATAAATATACTTACAGTGAAAGAAAGGATTGATGAAAACAAAGTCCCTTCATCATATCTTGCCAACTTTGAAAGAACTCCTTCAAGCACTGAAACAAACTTAATAAACACAAACACAAGATTAAATAAGATTAAAGGTAAAACAGGAATAGTAAAAGTAACAGCTAGATTTTAAGACTTGTGAAGACGTTTACACTAGATTTTGGCAGAAACTGCGCTGATAGGCCATTGCAAGGCATGACATTTAACATTAATGGTAACATTTTAGACTTTTCTCTTTGCTGATAAAATTTAGAAAGTGGCACGGTGACAAGGTGTGGTATTCAAAGGGATTAAGTTTAAATGTATTAACTAAAATATGTGGTAATTGCACAACATGGTGTAATTAAGAGGGGAAAATTTGGAAAACATTTTTTACATAAATTTTATCCTACCTGGTGGTCTAGGGTAGTGGAGGGGTTGATGCATTTTTCTGTGGTGGTTTAGGGTTTTACTGGGTTAATTCAAGGGGTTTACTCCATGTTTGCGACTTTATAAATATTGTTGCAAATGTCATTTCTATGCCGTGCTCGCCACTCTATGAAACAGGAATATGGTGAGGGCGGTGTCAACAGGCTCGCCATATTTATCTTCATTTATGCCAAATTTCTGGTGTAAATTACAGAAATCTATGGTGTTGCTGCAGATTTATATTTAGGATTATGGACTGTTGGAGGATGCACCTAATTATTCAAAGCCTGCGCCTTGTCACAAATTTGGTGCATCTTCTGGCAGCGCAGGCAATATTGTAGACCAGTGTAAAATGCTGGTCGATAATAAATCTTACCCTTTGTGTTCCCTGATGGTCCCATTTATAAATCATTGATGGTAGTGACTAATGGTAACAACTCTTATATCACTTTTACCAGTGACCTGTATACAAAGATATTGTACCTGTATGCAGAGAAAATGCAGATTGGGTATCTGCATGTGTCCAATAAATCCCTGTGATGTTATTATTGATGGTCAAAATACAAAATATACTAGTCCTGCATTTGGGAACACAGGGTATAATGAGCAATTTATTAGTTCCCAGTCCCTGTACAGGATCAAGCTGTCTTAGCTTTCCTCTAGCAACCAGTTTGGAGACATACACTTTTCTGTATTGTCTGATAGACGGTACAAGGTATGTGTGGTTTATGGCTGCTGATATGAAAGGGAACATAACTGATACAGGAATTGTATTGATTATTAGAGTCTCCAGGAAGTACAGCACTGCACTCAGAGCATGGAGTTACAGAGTAGACGCATACAAAGCCTTAGGAACATGTTTATTGTCTGCATCTGATCTGAATTTTTTGCGGGTGCGATGTGAACCATGTGCTCTCCACATCTGTATGTCCGTTCCGTGACATCCACAAAAATATAGAACATGTCCTATTCTTGCCCGCATTATAGACAAGGATATAATTGTTCTATTATGGCCCAGACATTTCGTAAAATGAGGAACACACGAGGCCGGTATCCACAAAAATGACAATGACCATGTGCATAAGCCCTCAGACTGAATTCACAATTCAGTTACTTGGATCAGTGATTTCCATCAGAAATTGTGAGCCAAAACCAGGAGCAGTTTAGAAACACAGAACAGGTACAAATCAAATCATTATATCCAATCTCTGAGTAGGCTTCACTACTGGTTTTGGTTCGCAATAACTGATGGAAATCACTGATCAAATAACTGAAGTGTGAACTCAGCCTTACTCGTTACTATCCTGCATTATATATGCCTCCAGCAATAGAATCCCCCCAAGATGACTCATTTTGTTTCATTCTAAACAGTAAAGCCGACAAATGAGCTACAGGAAACAGACACATCAGCCTACTCTGACTGTTGTAGCAACCAGAGTGAAATTAGATTTGTTTGTTTAATAAAAAAAATATAAAGAACTGATTTAAATAATATGCAATTTTCTAATTATATACTCCCTTAAAAATAAGACAAGATGATGTAGGTTCTCAAGCATTCTCAAGTATTCCCATGTACTGTTGAGGATCTAAATTCATGAGCAGTTCATTTGTCCAAGCTCGTTCTTAAGTACATAACTCATAAAAGCGAATTATGCTCTAGGCATTTACTGAGACAATACATATCATTTACAGCATCATCTAAAAAACGTATAGAAATTACAGAACATTGAAATACCTACCTTAGAAACCAAAAGCGAAATTATTTCTTTAACAGTTTCTTCAATTAAGTCATCGATTTTGGAATGGTACTGTTGCTACATTTTAAATACATAACAGCATAAGTATTGTATTATATCAGTAGATAGAACAAAAGGCAAAATTAAATGGCATTTACACTACTTTTAGTGCATTAGTTTAAACATCAGCAGATTAGAACCTTGAAAATGATCCATCCAATCAACACTCTTTTATTCTAAGTGGTACATTTTCCCATGTTCGATGCAGAGTTAAGCAGCTAGTGGGGTTATTATTTAGATGAATTGATTTTTCCATTCTCATTCAAGAGAAGGAATGTGAAGGATACTTTTTGTGTTTCCTACAATTAAGGAAGACGTGCATTTTTCTAAAGAGTTGGTCTAGATGGAAAGCAAAAAGACTAGAAAAAGATTCAATTAATACAACATTGCTTGCCTCACAACACGCATTCTTAAGTTAGTCTAAATGTGCTTTAGACAGAAATGAGGATCTATTTATCCACCCAAGATAGCAGGAAATAAAAGCATTACATATTTTTTTCACAATATATTCAAATTAATACACAATAGAAATTTCTCTAACAAAGTGAAAAAGATGGCAAATTAACAAACGTGATAAATAGCATATCCAATCCTTTATCCATTGTAGGAATTTATTTTGTTCTTGGCAAGATCAAACTATGTAAACACATGGTTAGAGAAAATGTCTAAGTTGCTCAATTAGATAATATTGCAATTTCTTGTGTTTAAAGTAAACTGCTTCAAACAAAATCAACATTACAATAGTTTCCTCCGTTAGTACTTGTTCTTCAAAAACATCATAATACTGTGTAGACACAGAGGGAAAATAGACAAAGTAATAGCCTCATTGCTCACCCCATTTACTTCTATTTTCTTCTAAAAAGAAATGTAAAAAACCCACACAAGTACACTATTGTTTTACTCTGTCACACTGTAACTGCCTGGAAAGTAATCTCCAAAATACTTTTTATTGGTATATTTTAAAAATTTGGTTAACCTGCCCTGAATATAACAATATCAGGCAAATAGTGGTAACAACGCAGTGTACAGATGGGCCCCTAATAGATCGTCTGGGTACCTTGTGTCTCAATTCCCATGGTGATCACAAACTCTCAACATATAGCACTAAACACCACTAATGATGGGTGTTAGCATAGCCACCCAGCACTCGTATGTATGACCATACGAGTGCCGGAGGGCTATGCTACCACTCAGCATCAGTAGTGGTTAGCGCTTTATGTCTGTCTGTCCACCATGATCTGTAAGTCTACAGTAATTGCTCCTGGCAAACTCCTTCCTCAAAGTCAGTGGGCAAACATACTGAGCAGCTGGGCTAATTACAATATGTTAGCTCAGATAGTACATTTACTGAGAGCGGTCAGGGCTGTTGGTCAAGATACAGATTAGCTGTTTGTTTCAGGGAGAAAGGCTCATTACTGATGTAAACCATCTAAGTTCTGACCATTATAATGGCTGTAAGGATCAGACTTAATGAGTTTGGCTTGAGCAGTTTCTTTCCCTATTGCCATCTTATTGTGAGAAGAGATATCTAGAACAGTGGGGATTGGTTCATAACTGAGCAAATCACTTGATCTCTGCTGCAACATTATTAGTGAGTACACCCAGAACTCAGGTTAAGATTGTCCCCTTCCCCACACTTAATTAGGTGGGATATATATCACATAATTTGTGATGACCAGGGAAATGTAGACATGGGGTTACACAGACGATCTATTAGGGGACCATCTGTACCCTGGGTTATTACTACTATTTGCCTGATACGGTTATATTCAGGGCAGGTTGTCCAAATTTTTATCATTTACCTGTAAAACAGATTGTAGTGTTTACTTTTCAGGCAGTTACATTCATTTACTGTGTTATCTGTCTTTATCTATCGAACATACTCCATCACACTGCCTTAAAAAATTAGGGACTGTAAGCAAGCACTTACCCATTGTTTAGAAAACTGGATGTTGCAATGTAAAGGACCAACAACAGGACACCAAAGGCACAAACACAAAAACAGGAGTGATTTATGGAAAAATAATGAAAAATGAATACAAGGCAATGAAAATGATGCTGTTATTATAAAAACACAAGCAATCACAAAAGTAGAAAACAAAAAAAGAGCAATAAAAAGAAAAAGAAATACACAGAACTTAATAGAAAAGAAGAAACTTAAAATAGAAGCAGTGCAACATGCTGAAGTAAATATTTCTGGGAATCTGTCTGCGGTTTTAACCATGCTAACTGTGAACGGCAAAATGTAGGTACTGGGCAGTGCAGTACAAACATACCTTTTGCTGAGCTTTTTTTTTAAGAGGTAGTGTGAATATGAAGTTTTATTCTGCTGCTGCAAGTGCACTGGAGGCGAAGCTTCTCTGTGGAGTGTTCTCTGCCCTGAGCTGTTTCACAACCTGTTTCTGCTGCTCTGAGTAACAGAAGCATCATCCAAACGGGAGACAACCACAGCCGTCACCCAGAACAGAAGGAAGGGCCGTGAAGCAGCCCAATGCAGAGAGCAGAGATTACTTCACACTGAAGCTCAGTGTCTAGTGTCCTTAAGGTTCAGAAACTATCAGAATAAAAAAAAATCATATCATCACTACGCCTGATAATAAAAACTACACAAAAGGTCTGTTTGTACTTCTCTTCAGCCCCTACCTAGTGCTGGGAGCAGTTTAGCGTGGTCATAATGCTGAAAGATTCCCTTCAAAGGGTAAATCCATTCAAAATGATTTGTGATTATGGGTGATCTGCAAATTTTGTTCGCTGGCTTCATCACTTTTTGAAAAAAGCGAATGGGACTTAGAGCAGGGGCTGTGCCTTTCCAAAGCTAGACATATTTACTGCAATTTACACCAGAAACTGGTATAAATGATAGTGCAAATCTATGCTAGCATAGATGTGAATAGCTATTGCACAGACAAAGATGTGAATAATTATTAAAGAAGCCTGTGCCCCTTTGTAAAGAGCCAGCACACATCCCAATCTTCACCAGCCAACGGCCTGCACCTCTTAGGTACTTCAGGCTCCTTTCCCAGTGGGAGGATGCCTCAGTAATAGGTCTCTTAGCTTGCCAAGTTTCTACTAGGTGTGCTGTACCTTGTTGCCCACCTCTATACCGAACGCTTGCCCATTCACCCGTATTTGACCCTCTGTTGCCTGACCCGATCTGTGCCTGTTACCCGTATTGATCCTGCGCTGCCTGCCCTGATCTTGGATTCTCTACCATATCGCACGCACTTCACCAGCTATGGCCTCAGCCTTTCTCTGCACCAAAGTTTCTGACCTCCACGGGTCAGCTATTAACCCATCAGAGACTACTTCAGCGAAGTCTAGATCCCTGTATAGGAGTTAAAGAGTGAACACCAGGGAACTGCCAGGATAAGGCCCTTAGGTTCAGCCCAATGCCAAATCTGTTGGTTAGCACTGCAGTTCCACACCCACTGCCAAAACAGTTTTCAGTATTTAGCTTAGCTATACTCCAATAGGCACTCTATTAAAGTGGATCCATCAACATAACGCAGCCCTATTTAATGGCAGCATATAGGCTGGTCTAGTGTATTATTCAACCAAATAATACACAGTCAGATATACCATGGTGCAAATTTTACTTCGGTTATGCCCCTTTTCTTAATAAAATAAGCCTCTTTCATACTAAACAAGGACCCTTAAGAAAACATTTCTACAACCACAAGTAGCAAATTGAGCTACATTTGTGCCACAGTTATAGATGCACTCGGGGCCACTTTAACAATTGGGCAAATGGTACATTTGCATCAGGCCCCCTTCTAACGTGTCATGTATTGGCTCCCGGAAATTCAACTGTATCACCGTTGCAATACAGTAAAATGCTTTGGTGGGGTACTGGAGCGATAAAGCCCATCAGAGCCCGCCACAGGCGGAGTGATAACGTCACCATCATTGTGCCGCCTGAGCCAGGCAGGATACAGCTCAGGACTCTCAGCCTTGAAGAGGTATGTGTCCTGCACTTCATTGTTGACAGTGGCATGGATGTAAGTATTTGCGTTTTTTTTTGTTGTTGCAGCAATCCATTAGGTCTCTATGGGGATATTAGTTTTACTGGGAGCACTATAAGTAGGCATTTGTATTGGCACACACTACAAGAGGTTATTTTTTCTACTGGCAAACACTAAGGAGGCCTTTATAGTACTGGCGCACACATAAGGCATTTTTTGTAGTTGCACACATTATAATGGGTAATTTTTGTACTGGCACACATTATAAGGAGGTATTTCTTGTGCTTGCACACATTCTAAGGGGTCACTTTTGTACTGGCACACATAAGAGAGCATTTTTGTATTGGCACACATTATAAGGGTTATTTTTTGTACTGACACATATTATAAAGGAGTGTTTTTTGTACTGGTATACATTATAAGTGTGCATTTTTTGTACTGGCATGCATTCTAAGAGGACATTTTTTGTACCGACACACATAAGGGGGAATATTTGTATTGGGGGTGTTTTCTTGTTCTCATAATAATAGATAAACATGATTAAAGAGAGAAGCGCCCACAATCACAAACAATTTGGCAAAAAAAAAGAAAAGAAAAATAAGGCTAAACAGGGGGATTGGCCAAAAGGTATAGCAGAGAAATGTCAGGGAGGGGATATTCTCCTTAGACTACCCAAGCTACCCCTGACCAAAGGAAATCACCCTTATTGTGGGTGAACCCTACACAGGAACCTTCCCCTGGACAGCCCTAGTTAACCCTACATTGTCCCAATGCATTTATCCCTGTTGATTTAATCAGGGGACCTTTAAGTGGTAACTTTAAAAACAGTAAAAAAAAAAAAAAATAGATGCTACACTGGTAATCATCACCTAGGTCCTAGACTAACCTCTCTAGGACAAATAGATGAGTCCTAGATGGATACAAAGTGTTAAGAGACTAATAGTAGAAGTGTCACAATCAGATATGCCATTGCTCCCCCCAATCACCACAGTCAGAATATCCAGAAGACTGTTCAAAACACAATAAACCAGGATAAGCAGTCACAGAACACAATTAAGACAGTATGATTCAGGCATGGAAGCCACTGTAATGCACAGGCATAGATCAAATAAAGATATATGCATCGGCTCACTAGGAGGCCACTCAAAACAGTCCAGTGGTATGGAGACATCATGTGACCAGCCCAGTGTATCAAGGTCCAGTGGTGTGAAAGCAGCAAGTGTCAAACCTGGTCAGTTACCATTCTCATCTGACCAGGCTGGTAACTTGATTTCACACCACTGGACCTTTTATCAATAAAGTGGAGTCCGAGTTTGCTTGAAAGTTTGAGTTGCTTTAATCTGTGTTAAAGTGTAAGGCCTCATGCACACGACCGTTGTGTGCATCCGTGGCCGTTGTGCCGGTTTCCTTTTTTTTTCACGGACCCATTGACTTTCAATGGGTCCGTGGAAAAATTGGAAAATGCACCGTTTTGCAGCCGAGACCATGATCCGTGTATCCTGTCCGTCAAAAAAATATGACCTGTCCTATTTTTTTTTACGGACAACGGTTCACGGACCCATTCAAGTCAATGGGTCCGTGAAAGAACACGGATGCACACAAGATTGGCATCCGTGTCCGTGATCCGTAGGTTACTTTCATACAGACGGATCCGAAGATCCGTCTGCATAAAAGCTTTTTCAGAGGCGAGTTTTCACTGCAGTCCCGGTTGCCATGGTTACTTAGCAATTTGTAGAAGCATCATACTTACCTGCGAGCAGCGATGTCTGTGTCCGGCCGGGAGCTCCTTCTACTGGTAAGTGACAGGTCTGTGCGGTGCATTGCCGAATGATCTGTCACTTACCAGTAGGAGGAGCTCCCGGCCGGACACAGACATCGCAGCTCGCAGGTAAGTATGAAGCTTCTACAAATTGCTAAGTAACCATGGCAACCGGGACTGCAGTAGCGTCCCGGTTGCCATGGTTACCGATCGGAGCCCCAGCGATTAAACTGGGACTCCGATCGGTACTCTCCACTGCCACCAATAATAGGGGGGGAGATTTTAATTAGGAGGGGGAGGGAGGGGAGAGGGCCCACTGGCCACCAACGAGTTAACTACAGCAGAGGGAGGGGGGCCCACTGGACACCAATGAGTTAACTACAGGGGAGGGAGGGGGGGGCTGGCTACCAACAAGTTAACTACAGGGGAGGGAGGGGGGCCCACTGGCCACCAATGAGTTAACTACAGGGGAGGGAGGGGGGCTGGCTGCCAATGAGTTAACTACAGGGGAGGGAGGGGGGCCCACTGGCCACCAATGAGTTAACTACAGGGGAGGGAGGGGGGGCCGGCCGCACTGGCCACCAATGAGTTAACTACAGGGGAGGGAGGGGGGGGGGGGCGGCCGCACTGGCCACCAATGAGTTAAAAACAGGGGGGGGCAGTCATGTACACAGTTTTTCAGTATATTCTAACCTGAAGCGTCCCCATCACCATGGGAACGCCTCTGTGTTAGAATATACTGTCGGATCTGAGTTTCACGATCTAGCTCATATCCGACAGTATATTCTAACATAGAGGCGTTCCCATGGTGATGGGGACGCTTCAAGTTAAAATATACCATCAGGTTGGAGAAAACTCAGATCCAATGGTATAAAAGGGACTCCAGACTTTACAGTAAAAGTCAATGGGGGACGGATCCGTTTGCAATTGCACCATATTGTGTCAACGTCAAACGGATCCGTCCCCATTGACTTGCATTGTAATTCAGGACGGATCCGTTTGGCTCCGCACGGCCTGGCGGACACCAAAACGACTTTTTTTTCATGTCCGTGGATCCTCCAAAAATCAAGGAAGACCCACGGAAGAAAAAACGGTTAAGGATCACGGACCCCGTTTTTGCGGACCGTGAAAGAATACTGTCGTGTGCATGAGGCCTTACTGTCATTTCAGTTTATCAATTAAGTGTAGGGATAGTAATATGCACTGATCAGCATTTTTGGAATATACCTTTTTAGGGAAAAGTGATTATTTTTTAATAGAAAGCAGGGTATATAGAATCTCCTTATTAAAACTCTGAATCAACATAGGAAGAGACCGCCTTCAGGGTCTACTTAGCACTGAAGAAGACTGTGCACATTGTGGTGATGTGTACACTATAAGTGCTGGAAGGCATGTATATCCCACCTAGATACCTCAGCTGGGTGAGATAACAAATCCAGAAAGCTGCAGTGGTTTCAGTGTAGTGTAGTATGCTGAGACAGTTTTGTCTAGATGTTGTTCTGGGCTGGATTTAATGCGGACAGGGGGATAGGTTTGGTAGTGGGATCTGCCAGTCCACACCCTTCCACTACATGTATTGTCTTTTGCCGGAGGTGATCGCAGGTGAGGCCTGCTGCTTGTAATCAAGGAGATATAAAACAACCCTCTGTGTATGAGAGAGGGGGAGAAAGGCTGAGGAAGCCCGAGAGGCTCTGTGTAGTCTCAGCCAGGAGGGCTGAGGGGCCACAAGGCTTTGTAAAGTGTGAAGTTTGGGGGGGCCCAGCGACTCCTACAGAAAGAGGGTCGCACGGTAAGATTTGGGAGGACTTCTGGACCATTTCCCCCCCCAAGGGTGCTGGTGTGGTCACAGCCTGGAGGCTGCTGGACCGTATATGGCTGAGGAAGCCGGATCTAATCCCCTGTGTGAACGGTACTATAGGTGAGGTAGAGACAATATGTGTATTAGGTACAGCCCAGCCAGGCAGGTATTTATTTTCAAGGTTTATGTGTGCGATGGTGCTTAAGTGTGAAAATAATAGCACCTTTTGAGCTTAAAATCCGTCGTCAGAGGAGAAGTCTGCGATTGAGACCCCCTGAGTGAGAGTGATCTCTTACATTAGTGGCAGTCTTCTCAGCCTACCTCTTAGTTTAATACCCCAACCACTGCCTACCTAGTATATGTCTTCTTTGCTTATGTACCTGCCTATGTGACATGCTGCCAGTGCTGTCACCTGGCTGCTCTGTACATTTTTAGTTTCCTGTGCTTCTCTATTGGTTACAGAGAGCAGAACAGAATTTTCAGCACTTAGCAAAGACAGGAAATATATCTTATGTCTCTGTATGCATACTGTCAGCTCTAAGCACTGCCAGTCCCATTCTATCTCCTTTGAGTGCTGGGTTCACATCACGATTTTGTCATACGTTTAATGTATACAAAAAAACGTATACGTTAATGGATGCCTCAGACAGATGGCATACAGTGACATCCATCTCCATAGAGTTCCACTGCAAAAAAAAAAAAAAAAAGTTGCAACAAAAAAAAAATACTCAATGTAATATTCGCATAATGCGAGCGAAATACAGGCGTGGGTCATTTTTGCTACATTTTCCAAGCTGCTAGAAGTTTCCTGAGACTGGAGAAAATGGTTGGCACGGCAGAACATTAAAAATAGCTTTATATGCAGTTAGAGTGCTCCAATATATTCGCGATTGCGCTAATCAGCACTAATGATGCAAATATTTTGGCGCAATATTTTAGCAGGTCTGCATGTATGTGGGACAGCAGAACCTATCACACTACCTAACACACTGCACTGCAACAGCTACACTATATCAGGATCTAACCTACACTGTCTCCCACTAACTATATATATATATATATATATTAGCTATCTAACTATCTAATGTAGTGTGGAAAGCACAGAGCACAGCAATGACACTGCTGTCTCACTCAGAACTTAAAAAAACTGTAGAAAATGGCTGCTGGGCAGGTTCTTATATAGCAGGGGTGGCCAACCTTACGGACACAAAAAGCCCACCAGGACTACCAGGAGCCACAAGATATACATTGTGCGGTTGTGATTTTCTTTTCCTGTTACGGCGTTTACCGCATAGGATTTTTTTAAAATATTTTAATAGTTCACACTTTTTCGGGCATAGCAATATGTAATGTTTATTTTTTATTTTTTGTAAATTTTATATGTAAAATTGGGAAAGGGAGTGATTTAAACTTTTAGTATTTGTCTTTTTTTCCCCTTTTTTTTGTTACAATTAGCCCCCTTAGGGGCTAGAACCGTTGTCCTATTCACCCTAATAGAGCTCTATTAGGGTGAATAGGACTTCACTCTCCCTGCTGCCCTGTGCATAGTACAAACAGCAGTAGGGTTGTTACCATGGCAGCCAGGGCTTCAGTAGCACCCTGGTTGCCATGGTAACAGATCAGAGCCCTAGGATTACACTGCTGGGGCTCCGATTGGAACTGCCACCAATGAAAAGGGGGGGGGGAGGGGACCCTGTGGCCACTGCCAATAATGATACTAATACTTGGGAGGGGGGGGCACTGCGCCACCAATGGTTAGAATTTATAATACTGGGGGGGGGGGGGCACACTGCGCCACCTATTAATGTAATTAACACATTAATTAAAGTATAGGAGACAGCGGGTGCCAGCGAAGGTATCACATACCTGGCCTCAATAGCAGGGCATGCAATCCGCGGCAATTAACCCTTCAGGTATGCTACCTGAGGGGTTAATTTCAGCGGATTTCAGCATGCCCTGTTATTGGGGCCGGGTGCCAGTTATGTGATATTGCTGCCGTTGCCCGCTGCCTCCTATACTTGAATTAATGTGTTTATTACATTCATTGGTGGCGCAGTGGCCACAGCCGCTCCCCTTCTCATCCTTGCTATCTCCCCATTGGTGGCAGCGGCGCCACAGTGGAGAGGGAGGGACTAGTGAAGAGAACAAGGTACGTGCTGAGAGCAGCGCATGCCATGTTCTCTATTAGGCTGTGCAGCTACTTCCCATGTCCACGTCAAGAGCCGCATGCGGCTCGAGAGCTGCAGGTTGGCCACTCCTGTTATATAGTAAGGGGTAGGCAACTTTCCTATTGGTTGCTAGGGATGTTGCTAAGTTCAGACAAAGACATTGCAGCCTTTTCATTGGCCCACAAGAAAGAAGGGAGGTTACTGATAAAAAAAAAATCTAGAATATTCTAAATTACAAATATATATCACTATATTCTAAACATTTTCGAATTCCAAAAGTGCCGACATTGGCGATTAATATTCGCGAATCAAATATTTGCGCCCAACACTATTACTGAGCACAGGGAAGAGAGAGATGAATGGGACTGCCAGCGCTTGGCGCTGACAGTAAGTATTCAGAGATATAGAGTCATTATTCTAGTCTTACAGGCAATTTGCTGTTCAATTCTGCTCTTTGTTACCTGTTCTCGATAACTAACAGAGAAGCACAGGGAAGAGAGACATGTATAAGGCTGACAGTCAGAGACATATTATGCAAGGGCACATATAGTGACCAAGGGGCTGTCTGTATGTTCCACATATCTTAGTCATCTTCAGCGTTCATTAAACGCTGAAGACAAGCTCTTCTCAGCAACACTGTTACAGTGCTGCTAAGAAGACTCTTTACACCGTTTTCTAGTAAAAAAATAAACACATTTCCTAATAAAATATATATTTTTTAAAAGCTTTAGAAATATCCAGACTCTTCTAACCATGTCTCAAAAAACAGTAGCCATGGGTTCTTTTAAGCAGCTGCCTAACACTTTGAAAATTAAAATGGTTGAGGCTCACAAAGCAGGGGAAGGCTATAAGAAGATAGAATTTTCAGGTTGCCATTTCTTCAGTTTGAAATGTAATTAAGAAATGACAGCTAACAGAACAGCGGAGGTCAAAAGAAAGTCTGGAAGACTAAGAAAAATTTAAGAGATCGCTGCTCTTAGGATTGCTAGAAAGGCAAACCAGAACCATGCTCGACTGCAAAAGACCTTCAGGAAGATTTAGCAGACACTGAAGTTGTGGTACATTGTTCTACTATTCAGCGACACCTGCACAAACGTTGCCATCATGGAAGAGTCAACAGAAGAAAACCTTTTACCACAAAATTCAGAATAAGAACATCATCTAAACAAGCCTGATGAATTTTGGAATAAAGGCCTTTTGACAGACAGGGTTAAATAGAACTCTTTGGCCACAATGAGCAAAGGAATGTTTGGAGAAAAAAGGTCACAGAATTTAATGAAAAGAACAAACCATTAACCCCTTAAGGTCTAGGCCATTTTTAGCAAATCCGACATATATCATGTTATGTGGTAATAACTTTAAAACACTTACTTTTCCAGGCCATTCTGAGATAGTTTTCTCGTCACATACTGTACTTTATAACAGTGGTAAAAGTGAGTCAAAATATTTCATTTTTATTTATAAAAAGATACACAATTTACACCAAATTTGGAAAAATTTGCAAATTTCTATTTCTCTACTTTTATAATAGTAATACATCCAAAAATAGTTATTACTTTACATTCCCCATATGTCTACTTCATATTTGGATCATTTTAAAAATTACATTTATTTATTTTTGGGACATTAGAAGGCTCAGAAGTTTAGAAGCAAATATTAAGATTTTTAAGAAAATTTCCCAAACCCAATTTTTCAGGACCTAGTTCAGTTTCAGTCACTTTCTGGGGCTTACATATTAGACACTTGAACCCAACAGGCGTTTAACAGATTTAGGAAACGCTTGGCTGTGAAAATTAAAAGATTTTCAAGAAAAAGTTGCTTTTAACCCACATTTTTTACTTTCACAAGAGGTAACAGGACTAAATGCATCCCACATTTTGTTAACCATTCCCCCCAAATACGGCAACACCGTATGTGCTCAAAAAAATGATGTATTGGCGCACAGCAGGGTTCTAGAGGCAAAGTGCAAAATATGTTTTTTGTGCCATGTCACATTTAAAAGATTCCTGAGATTCCCAGAAATTAAAAACCCAAAGAAGTAACCCCATTTTGGAAAGAGCACTCCGTACGAACATTTTACGTAGTAGAAAGGGTACTTTTCAGGAAACAGGTGTCTCACAGAATGCAGAAACACTTGATAAAGCATTTCAAAGCACACATTTGTAATAATGAAAAATTACTAGCAGACCCCAATTTTTCACTTTCACAAGGGGTTAAAGGAGAAAATGCACCCCAGTATATGGTCCCCATTTTCTCCCCAATCAGGAAACACCCCATATGTGCTTATAGCCTGCTGTATGGGCGCACAGCAGCCAAACAGCTAAATGTGAATTTGGCTGGCCTGAATTGGCAGACATGGATTTTAGGTGCCATGTCGCATTAACAAAAATTCCTAAGGTCCTCAGAAAATAAAAAGCCCAAGAAGTGAACCCATTTTGGAAAGAGCACTCCCGCAAGAACATTTTAAGTGGTAGAAAGGGTTCTTTTGACCTAACAGTTGTCTCACAGAAAAGAATATGTAGTGGTTGTTGGAAAGTGGATATGCAAGCGAGGTGGACTAAATCAGAGATATAAAGTGGAAATATTACAGGGAGCATAAAGGATGAAATTAAATTAATACTCCATGGATGAGTGGTAGATTCTGAAACACTCCTGCATGCACAGGCCAGGTTTTTAAGGGCAGGTTTTACAGTAGTAAATGGTGTCTTTCCTTACCCCCCCTTTTGGAACTCACCTTGCATCTTTTTTGGGTCCTTCCTTTCCTTGCTGTCTGGGGGATTTGACCTGGAAAATGTTGCCATGGTACAAGACGGGCACCATGACTTCCCGAAGTACTGGGACCCTCCCCGGCCTGGGTTTGAAAAATTAGGGCCTTGATAACCACCTCTTGGAGCTGAAGGAAAGTTCCTGTGTGGCCTGCAGACTAAAATAGCACGTACGCATTGCACATATGTGTACGCCCATTTTTTTGTATCACACTTGAGGGATCCTCATTGTAACTGAGCCCCAGGCCAGAATCCGGTTGAAACCATACTGGGTACCTGAGTCGCGGTGACAAGCCATCTCGGCAGAAGTGCAGCTGATGTTACAACTGGGTGTCATCGAGGAGTCAAAAAGTGAATGGGCTAGTCCGATAGTCTTAATACCCAAGCCGGATGGGACTTTCTGTAACGACTTCCACAAACTTAATGAGCTTTCCAAGTTTGACGCATATCCCATGCCTCGAGTGGATGAGGTTATTGAGAAGTTAGGCCAAGCCCGGTATTTTTCTGTTTTGGACCTCACCAAAGGGTATTGACAGGTACCCCAGACGGATGCTGCCAAGGAAAAAATGTCTTTCATCACACCAGAATGGCTGTATCAGTATAAAGGTATTACCCTTTGGTCTACATGGCGCTCCCACCACGTTTCAAAGGCTAATTGACATTGTACGCGGTCCACATCATCGGTATGCTTCTGGGTACCTGGATAATATAGTTATCCACAGTATCGACTGGGAAAGTCACCTACCTAAAGTACAGGCTGTAGTGGACTCCCTTAGGGAGGCTGGCTTAACCGCTAACCCAAAAAAGTGCTAGATAGGGTTAGAAGAGACCAAGTACCTAGGGTATGTAATTGGGCACGGGGTTATCAAACCTCAGGTGAACAAAATTGAGGCAATTCAGAATTGGCCCCGACCTGTCAATACTCGGCAAGTAAAGTCGTTCCTGGTAATGGTGGGATACTGTATGAGGTTTGTCCCCCATTTTGCCACAATGGCCCCACCATTGACAGGTCTTTTGAAGGGACACAAGTCCGTGACGATCCACTGGAATGAGCAGGCTGAAAAGGCTTTCTCCGCTTTGAAATCGGCCCTGTGTGGGTCCCCGGTTTTGGTGACGCCCAACTTCAAAAAGGAGTTTATAGTACAGACTGATGCCTCCGAGGTGGGTCTCGGTGCTGTACTGTCTCAGGGGCTCAATGGGGAGGAGCATCCAGTTGTCTTCCTCAGCCGGAAGCTTACCCCAGCCAAGACCAGGTATAATATAGTGGAGCGAGAGTGCCAGGTTATCAAGTGGGCACTCGAGTCTTTCCGCTATTATTTGTTGGGGAGAAAGTTTCGTCTGTTGAACGACTACTCCGCTCTCAAATGGATGAGCCAGGCCAAGGACAGAAATGCCCAGGTCACCCTGTGGTTTCTGTCTTTGCAAAATTTCTAATTTTCGGTGGAACACTGTTTAATGTGTGTCCACCCCTCAGAGGGGGGAGGTATGTAGGAAGGAACAAGAGACCATCATTGATGGATGGTAAGTGTCACCGAGGTTTCTGGCCTCGGTGAGGTAAGAGCATTTTTTATTTTTTTTTCCCCCCTGAAGTGTCATTATTGCAGATTGCAGTCTGACAATTCAGCTGTTTAGTATGGCTGTAAAGCTGATCCGGGACGGCTCTTACTGGGAGTAGGCAAAGTGCTGGGTGGGTGGCTACTCCCCACGTTCCGGGTCGAGCAGGTTTATAGAAGCAGTCAGCACTATCAGGTGGCATGGACTTTCCTCCATCTGACAGTGAAGCTGTGGAGTCCTCTAGGCTGAAGACTGCAAACAGGCGTGCAGGCCACCTGGAAGCCTGCCAGTGAACTATTCTGTGGCTGAGCATTCAGCCAGGTGTGAACCGACACCTAGGATTCCAGGCGAACATTGTTTTGTTTTTGCTGTGTGTGAACAAATACCATGACTTATGTTTTGCTGAGTGTGAATAAAACACTAAAGTTTGATTTACAACCTGGTTCCTTGCCTCTATACTGCGTCTGCTAACCTGTCTACCAGAGCAAATCCCCACAATATATAGAAATATACAACTCTATATATATTTAGATAAAACTCTAAGAAAAAAAAAAATCTAAAAATCTCCCCCATATGTTTGAGCGGAAAAATGAAACTTTTTATTTTATTTTTTATAAATCACTTGCGTGCCGCCGGCTGTTCTCTGTGTGGTCCTGGTATCTTCTCTCTGGGCTCCCAACAAGTTTGAGGACCTTTCCCACTGAGCCAATCACTGGCCTAACACGAGACACAGCTGCGGCCACTGATTGGCTGAGTGGGAAAGGCCAGAGAAGGGGAGCTGCTGCAGACGGGACCAGGGCTAGGTGAGCATAATGTTTTTTTACACAACATTAATAGGGGGGGGGGGGGGAATTTGACATGGAGGGGGAGAAATTGTGACATGGAGGGGGAGAAATTGTGACATGGAGGGGGAGAAATGTCACATTCCTCATACCACCCCATGTCACATCACCCCCTCCATGGGGGGGGGTGGGGGGGGGGGGAGGCACCAAAATATAGCAATATAGCTTTGCTTGTGCAAAGCCCTGGTTGCTACTAGGTATAACCATACAGGGTGCCTACAGTTTTGCTTCAGGCCCTTTTAGTTTTTTGTTATTTTGAAAATGTTAAATATAGAAATAAAAAAAAATAAAAAGCAAAATGTTTTGCTTAATATACAAAGAGAATGTGTCATCTTTAACTGCATGCCTTTAGGAGATCATTTCATCTTCAAAGTGCCTAACTGTTCACAAGAACAGTAATTTTGACCAGGGGTGCCCAAACTTTTAAATGCCACTGCATCCGTGTAGAGCTTTCTGTTTATGACAGAAACGATGATGCAGTGACTGGCTTATCTGGCAAAGAACAGATACCATTGCTGCCTGATGCACCCTATTAATATATAACAGGGTCCTTGTGCTTCCATCTGTCATGCCTTGCCCTGTGAATGTGCGGAGATCTGTCAGACTGGCTGCACATGTCTGACTTCTTTGTTTTGATTTGGGTTTGAGCAGGATCCACCTTCCCTCAGGTGTACTGGGTTTCATTGTTAGTGAGGCTATTTAGCCTTCCTTCCCCCCCAGTGGCCGGTGCGGGTTATAGTTCTCTCCTGGGAGCTCTTGATTTGTTGTGGATCGTCTGCTCCAGCTCTGCCCAAGATAAGTCCTCTCCTTTATTTCCCTTTGTGTGTTTTATCTAGGCCTCTAGGGAGACGCTTGCTTCCTCCTGGTTTGAAGTAGCAGGTTGCCTCTTCCCTTTTCCCTGCTGCTTAGGGTTTGCCCAGGGTGTTTAGGTTTAGGCACGAGGGCATGTGCATATCCACCCTAAGAGTATGCACATGGGCACAGCACTTTAGGGAAAGCTTTTAGGGATCGCTAGGAGGTGACCCTTTTCTCCCTAGCTTTTGGGCCTAGTCGTTTGTTCTGTTTGTTTTCCCGTGTTTGGTTATTTCCCCGCTTACCTACCTATCATGACACCATCCTTTTGACAGTGAGAAGAACAATAAAGCTGCTGCTGCACTATTAATGTGAACAGAGCCTTAGTTGCTCTAATAGTTTAGAGGAAAGTCAATATAATATGAGGTATTTAAAAAGGACCTGTCACCACAAAATGCATTGCATTCTGAAGCACCACGTTATAGAGCAGGAGTTGCTGAGCAGATTGATATATTCAATATAACCTGTAATTTATATGCTTGCCTTTTCCACCTCCTGTAAAGTACAGCATCAGAACAGGAAGAAGGTGTTATCAGTGATTGATAGCATTGTGTATGTAAAGCCTGTATTTCACTGTCCGAATTTTTAGTTTTTAGCAGATAATCGCTAATGAGAATTTGCATTAACACTCGCTACAGAGCATCAGGTAGTGTAATACTGACACCAATTGCCCGATGAACGAGCAAATGCTCGATCAACTGGCAATTCAAATATTTTGATATGTTAAAAAATAGTTTGCAAGCAGCAGTTCGAGGTGTCTATTAACAATCTGCTGCCACGATATAGCATGGGGACGAGTGATGGCATAGCGATCGCTCCTCCCCATGCTGCAGAGTAGATCGCTGCATGTAATACCCGCAGGGGATTGCCGGGAGGGAACGCTTTCCTCCCGACAATTGTATGCCACATCGGGCTGTGTAATACACGTGCATAGAGAGATAACTGTCAGTCGCTGATAACACCTCCTCCCTACACAGAAAGCTTTTTACAGGAAGCCTGAAATCGGGTAAGATCCCCAATGTGCCCCCATTGCCCCTGATATTTACATTGCCCCCCCAGTAATTTAGTGGCCCCCATTGCCTCATGATGCCCCCCTGGAGCTTGATACTCTCTGCGATCTATGATGGCAGCGGCTCAGGAACGGAGCCGCTGCCATCAGCAGAGAGTGCCAGTTGTAACTTACAGCTGACACTCTGCTGCTACGGCCGAGATTGATGCTGGCACCGATCTTGGCTGTTTAACCCCATAGATGCTGCGGTCAGTAGCTGCCCACGGCATCCATGTGGTTGAGAGGGAGGGAACTCCCTCCCTCTTCCATCGGGCTGCCGCTGCTGTGATGACAGCGGGCCGCTGGTTGCCATGGCAACCGGGCGCTTTACAAAGGCGACCAGATTGAAATGTACAGCCTTAGTGTAACTGTAATACAGACTATACAGTGCATTGCAATAGATGACTACTGCAATGCACTGTATAGCCATCAGGCCCACTGGATCTTTAAGATCCAAATGAATCTTGATAAATAAATAAAAAGTGTAAAAAATAAAAGTAAAAAAATAAAACCTAAATTAAAAAAATTGGCTTTTCTCATATCCGTTCATTTAGGTCATTAAAAAAATGAAATAAATAAAAAAGATCTATACATAATTGGTATCGCAGTGTCCATAACGACTTGATCTATAAAACTATCATGTTCCTAATCCCATGAGGTGAACGCCATAAAAAAATAATGTAGAAAACAATGACTGAATTGCTGTTTTTGTCACCTCAGTGATCAAAAAGTCATCTGTATAAAAAAAATGATACCAATAAAAACTACAGCCTCTCCAACAAAAAACAGGCCCTAACACAGCTACATTGGTGAAAAAATAAAAAGTTATGACTATGCTGAAGTGAGTTTATGCTGAAAAAGTAGTAAAACATAATATATATATATATATATATATATATATATACACACACACATACATACAGGGAGTGCAGAATTATTAGGCAAGTTGTATTTTTGAGGATTAATTTTAATATATATTTTTGGAAGTAGTTTTTAGTTTGTTTTTAGTTTTAGCTATTTTAGGGGGATATCTGTGTGTGCAGGTGACTATTACTGTGCATAATTATTAGGCAACTTAACAAAAAACAAATATATACCCATTTCAATTATTTATTTTTACCAGTGAAACCAATATAACATCTCAACATTCACAAATATACATTTCTGACATTCAAAAACAAAAACAAATCAGTGACCAATATAGCCACCTTTCTTTGCAAGGACACTCAAAAGCCTGCCATCCATGGATTCTGTCAGTGTTTTGATCTGTTCACCATCAACATTGCGTGCAGCAGCAACCACAGCCTCCCAGCTACTGTTCAGAGAGGTTTACTGTTTTCCCTCCTTGTAAATCTCACATTTGATGATGGACCACAGGTTCTCAATGGGGTTCAGATCAGGTGAACAAGGAGGCCATTTCATTAGATTTTCTTCTTTTATACCCTTTCTTGCCAGCCACGCTGTGGAGTACTTGGACGCGTGTGATGGAGCATTGTCCTGCATGAAAATCATGTTTTTCTTGAAGGATGCAGACTTCTTCCTGTACCACTGCTTGAAGAAGGTGTCTTCCAGAAACTGGCAGTAGGACTGGGAGTTGAGCTTGACTCCATCCTCAACCCGAAAAGGCCCCACAAGCTCATCTTTGATGATACCAGCCCAAACCAGTACTCCACCTCCACCTTGCTGGCGTCTGAGTCGGACTGGAGCTCTCTGCCCTTTACCAATCCAGCCACGGGCCCATCCATCTGGCCCATCAAGACTCACTCTCATTTCATCAGTCCATAAAACCTTAGAAAAATCAGTCTTGAGATATTTCTTGGCCCAGTCTTGACGTTTCAGCTTGTGTGTCTTGTTCAGTGGTGGTCGTCTTTCAGCCTTTCTTACCTTGGCCATGTCTCTGAGAATTGCACACCTTGTGCTTTTGGGCACTCCAGTGATGTTGCAGCTCTGAAATATGGCCAAACTGGTGGCAAGTGGCATTTTGGCAGCTGCACGCTTGACTTTTCTCAGTTCATGGGCAGTTATTTTGCGCCTTGGTTTTTCCACACGCTTCTTGCGACCCTGTTGACTATTTTGAATGAAACGCTTGATTGTTCGATGATCACGCTTCAGAAGCTTTGCAATTTTAAGAGTGCTGCATCCCTCTGCAAGATATCTCACTATTTTTGCCTTTTCTGAGCCTGTCAAGTCCTTCTTTTGACCCATTTTGCCAAAGGAAAGGAAGTTGCCTAATAATTATGCACACCTGATATAGGGTGTTGATGTCATTAGACCACACCCCTTCTCATTACAGAGATGCACATCACCTAATATGCTTAATTGGTAGTAGGCTTTCGAGCCTATACAGCTTGGAGTAAGACAACATGCATAAAGAGGATGATGTGGTCAAAATACTCATTTGCCTAATAATTCTGCACTCCCTGTACACACACACACACACACACAGTATAGACCAAAAGTTTGGACACACCTTCTCATTCAAAGAGTTTTCTTTATTTTCATGACTATGAAAATTGTAGATTCACACTGAAGGCATCAAAACTATGAATTAACACATGTGGAATTACACATAACAAAAAAGTGTGAAACAACTGAAAATATGTCATATTCTAGGTTCTTCAAAGTAGCCACCTTTTGCTTTGATTATTGCTTTGCACACTCTTGGCATTCTCTTGATGAGCTTCAAAATGTAGAGGTGTCCAACTCCTCTCTTTGCCTCCCATAAGCCATGTATGACACATACTTTGCATCTTTGGGTCACCCTGCCAGTTTCCAACATGGCGCTTCAACACATGTTTTCATGTGGGCATGCGCATTGGAAGACTCACAGAGTTTGGTCTCGCTGGGCGGTGCGTCTGTCTTACACGTAGCGTGATGTCACTCTGCTGAGACGCATCCTGATGCCTGCGCACTGTTCAGAGATAGACGCCAATGTTGGCTATGGCGGACATGGGGTAATACGTTGTCTACATGTGGTATGTCATTTTTCCCATCGCTTGCTCCTCCTGTTTTTAAATTGATGTAATATGGGGAATATATATAGGGGAGTGATCCATGGCTTGGCTGGCAGGGTGTCATTTCCCAGTTGGGGAAGATGGAGATGTGAGGTTTCAGGGTTAGTACATTCAGATTGGGATAGGATATATTGCAATATACCGTATTTTTCACCCTATAAGATTCACTGGCCCATAAGACGCACTTAGGTTTTTGAGGAGGAAAATAAGAAAAAATATATTTTTAACCAAAAGGTGTGCTTTTGGTGGGTTTTGAACTAATGGTGGTCTGTGCATGACACTATTATGGGGGATCTGTGGATGACGCACTGTTATGGAGGGGATCTGTGGATGGCACTGTTATGGAGGGTTCTGTGGATGGCACTGTTATGGGGGGATCTGTAGATGGCACTGTTATGGGGGTGATCTCTGGGTGGCACTGTTATGGGGGGTGATCTGTGGATGGCACTGTTATGGAGGGGGATCTGTGGATGGCACTGTTATGGAGGGGGATCTGTGGATGGCACTGTTATGGGGGTGGATCTGTGTGTCACCCACAGATCCCCCACCCCATAACAGTGCCATCCACATATCCCCCACCCCATAATAGTGGCACCCACAGATGCTCTAATATACCATAGCTAAACCTGTGGGAGGGGGAGGGAGGATGGGCCGGTGTCATGAAAATGTGGCGGGGCCGGTGCGGTCACTGTACTCCGGCCCCACCGCTCACTCGCTTCCTTAATGCCTAAACATTTTTTAATAATAGCTTTAATTGAAGTTCCGATCCCCAGCCCCATCTGTACTACCGTACTTGCTAAATGTCCTGTAGCAGGCAGAGCAGGGCGGGGCGGCCAGTCAGAACTCACTCATGTCACGTGACGTGCCTGCGCCTTTATGAATGAAGTAGGCGGCGTAGGCACGTGACGTCAGTGAGTTACGGCCGGCCGGCCGCCCTGCTCTGCCTGCTGCAGGACATTTAGTAAGTACGGTAGTACAGATGGGGCTGGGGATCGGAACGTCAATTAAAGGTATTATTATAAAATGTTTAAGCAATAAAGCAGTTAGTGAGCGCCGGGGCCGGAGTACAGTGACCACACCGCCTCACCACATTTACATGACACCGGCCCCTCCTCCCTCTAGCATCGCAGACTGCGATGTAAAATGGCAGCATTCGCCCCATAAGACGCAGGGGCATTTCTCCCCCACTTTTGTTTGGGGGGGGGGGGGGGGGGGGGTGCGTCTTATGGGGCGAAAAATAGCAAATACATATTGTTTTGAAAATACAAACTATATTGTAATACAGTTTCATTTTCTACACTGGTTATACCGTACTTATCACCTGCTCGAATAGCGAGGATGCATGGAGCGCCAAACTTGGGTTGCCCTACTGTATACCGTACTGTTAAAAATAAGATAGGGGTACAATTAAGCTTTAATGTCCAGGTTGCCATATTAGGGGATATAGAGAAAGATAAAAAGGTTCAGCTTAAAAGTTAAAACTTATCTCTATGGTCTTCATGTTGGATAGAGTGATTATTGCGCGTGGGTGGATGGCTAGAGCTGCTCCTGATATAAATAACTGTCTCTGCTTGGTCAATAAAGTGAAAGCATATGAAAAAATCTGATATACTTCCCAAAACAAGCTAGAAGTATGGTCCAAATTGTGGTCTTCATGGTAAATGGTTGTAGGGGTCCCTTCTTTTTCCCTCTCTCCTCGATCTACCAGGGGGACCATGGGGTATTCATGTATTTTTATTTGGCAGCCCTGTGAGATTGTCTACATTGAGTAATTTGATGTGTAGTGTAATTGACATGGCTGCCTTTATTTCTGATATTATAAATAAAGTATTGGAAGGGAAAAAAGAGGAAAGGAATAGGGGGAAAAATAAAATGTATTTAATCAGCTAATATTGTTGACTGCAACCAGTACCAGAAAGAAAAATTTGCAATTTATTGCTAAATCTTTTGCATAAAATGTATTTGTAAAATTGCAAGAAATCAGAATTTAAGTTGATTGCAAACTGATATCAATGATCACAGCCTGACATTGTGGTGCTTTGGCTGAGTTTACAAACTCACAACCCAGATCAAAGCAGTCAGATGCCATCAAAATGAATGTGTATAATTGCACTATTGATGTGCCTGTCATTGGTCTCATCTTCCAATCATTATTATTAAAACTGCAGTGTGAGAACATTAGTTTCAGAGATTACATTATGGGGAATGTATAATATTGTTGTATGGGGAATGGAAGTAGTTACTAAAAAGGTCCTCTTTAAAGGGAACCTGTCACCGGGATTTTTGGTACAGAGCTGAGGACATGGGTTACTAGATGGCCGCTAGCACATCTGCAATACCCAGTCCCCATAGCTCTGTGTGCTTTTATTGTGTAAAAAAAAAAAAAGATTTGATACATATGTAAATTAACCTGAGGTGAGTCAGAGCTTGAAAATATGACTCTTCTCTGGTCACATAAGTAAGATATGACTCTTTTATGTTAATTTGCATATGTATCAAATAGTTTTTTTTTTTACACAATAAAAGCACACAGAGCTATGGGGACTGGGTATTGCGGATGTGCTAGCGGCCATCTAGCAACCCAGCTCCTCAGCTCTATACCCAAAATCCAGGTGACAGGTTCCCTTTAAAGCACATTTTCAATTTTAATTATGATCCGCATGAAATATTGCGTGACTTGGTAAATGCGCAGCTTTTCTTATTCTGCACAGACTCTCAGTCATTCTGTCGGTTACCACTAGAAATCTGTCAACAGACACACCCCATGACATCTTGAACACACTAAATTCTGGAAGTTATAATTTTTTTCATCACCAAAATAATTTACAGGAATAATTAGTAGAATGTAAAGAATCAAAGGTAGCCCTGTATTAATCCTAACCTATGCAAGAATTCAAGGAAATTGAAGCTCAGCAGCTGGTAGACTTCCAAATACAGAGCAATGTTACAATCAAGAGCTGCAACACAGACCTGTACAAGATAAGTTATGTACTTACATAATGCTCAATGTTTGTGCAATTTTAATGTACAAGTAAATAGTTAAAGGGGTTGTTTGCAGATCGGCGGGTGGGGAAGGCAACTTATGACAACCCTGCCGACCAGCTGTTTTAACAGAATGCAGAGCTCGTACGCTTCTAAATGTTTAACTGATTGCGTGCTCGCCATTGCAATTGCAGCAGCGAGCAGGTGTAATTACAGCTCTGGTCCCAATTCACTTCAATAGGATGACTCCTTCCTGTTCAAGTGAACAGGATGGAGTCAACCCATTGAAGTGTACGGGGACGATGGAGCTGTAATTACACCTGCTTGCTGCATCAATTGTGATGGCGGGCTGGAAACGGCGAAGCCCCTGCCTGTCGCAGGGCTCAATAGGAACATGGTAAAATCCTCATAGTCTCCAATGCTAATGCATATGAATGGGGGCCTATGAGAATAGCAATCTGATGACTGCTTTTTTATAGTTCCTTATGGGAACTATAAAAAGGTATAAGAATAAAAAAGTTTTTCAAAATACAAAAAAAAACCTCAAAAATTCAAAATTACTCCCCTTTCCCAAAATAAAAATACATAAATATAAAAAATATATACATCTTGGGAATCGGTGTGTGTGAAAACACCTATACTAAAATATGGTATGAAAATATTTATTCCATAAGACAAATAGCGAAACGGAAAAAAGGTCAAAATTCAAAATTTTTTGGTCACTTCACCTCCCACAATAAATAAAATAAAAGGTGATCAAAAAGTCATACAAAAAATATCCCTTATACGGCTATGTGAACGGGAAAATAACAAAAAAATTATGGCCCAGGAAACGCAAAAAGTCATACAAAAAACAACCCCTCATACGGCTACGTGAACGGGAAAATAAAAAAGTTATGGCCCTGGAAAGGCAAAAATTAAAAAAACTTCTCGGCCTGAAAGGGTTAACTGCTGTTTAATTAATTATGGTAGGTATAATAGTTGGGAGGTGTCCATGTGCAAATTGCTGGATGAAGAACAGGTTTTATAAAGTAGGATCCCCATAGAGATAAATCATGGACGCTATTTATATCTGATTCTGGTCATTTCATTCTGCATTTTTATGCTGTTCTATATTTTTGGTTTTTGAATATTCTATCAAACATACTGGGGCAGATATACTAAAACTGACAATTGCCAAGTCTTAGTACAAAGTCCATTTTCGCAAAGGCTTTTAATAAATCTGACGTATCTGATCAAATCTACTTCAGTTTCTTGCATAAATTACAGTAAATCGTAAGAGCCATGAGAGTTCACACATTCTCCAGCTAGGAACCACTTTAGAAAATTGGGAAGAACATTGAAAAGTCACAAATTATGGAGAAAATGCATCCCAATGATTTGAATGTATATTTTTTTTCTAATTAGTAAGAGGTCTACAGAAAGGCCTCATGCACACTGCCGGTGTGTGTGTTTTGTGGTCCGCAAATCGCAGATCCGCAAAACATGGATGGCATTCGTGTGCGTTCTGCAATTTGCGTAACGGAACAGGAGGTCCATTATAGAAATGCCTATTCTTGTCCGCAAAACGGACAAGAATAGAACAGGTTATATATTTTTTTGCTAACCTCTGAACGGAGCAACGGATGCGGACAGCACACGGAGCGCTGTCCGCATCTTTTGCGGCCCCATTAAAGTGAATGGGTCCCCATCCAAGCCACAAAAACTGCGGCTTGGATGCAGACCAAAACAACAGTCGTGTGCATGAGGCCAAAAAAAATTTTTTGCTCAAGGGTTAATGGCTGTCTACTGCTACACTTCCCAAAACAAAAAAATATAGTAATGCAGGGCAATGCTAACAAATTTACCTCTTGGCCACCATCAAGAACACAGAGCTTAGAGACCTGCTTTTTGGCATCCACCAAGACATTAAACATTGTACATACTGAGGCAGGAATACGCAGGTCTGTAGATTTATTAGTTCTTTGTAGTTTAACTTCAAACGCAGTCCTTGTCCTGTGTGATAAAATGACAATTTTAAGACATTTTTAGAAAATATCTGAGAAAAGTAGCTTTCAGAACTATTCTTAAGTACCAGCCTATTTTGAGTCAATGGGGACGGATCCGTTTTCTCTGACACAATCTGGCACAATAGAAAACTGATCCGTCCTCCATTGACTTTCAAAGGTGTTCAAGAGGAATCCGTTCTCAACGGATGCAGACGGTTGTATTATCTGAACGGATCCTTCCATGACGGATACGCACAAAACGAGAGTGTGAAGTAGCCTAAGTTGTATGTGGGCTTATCATTTTGTGGTTCATGCATCATTTGAACTGGGACATTTTTAGGGTTCATACATTTCTTGTGGGCATGGAAAAATGATTCAATTTAGCCATTGTTTATTTTCTTATACCATGGACTGCGAGTTAGAAATATTAACATTATTCTATGGGTAGGTGCGGTTTATGGCAATATCATATTACAATGGTCCCTCAAGTTACTGTACAGTATTAATTAGTTTTGGGATGATCATTGTATGTTGAAACCATTGCAACTTGAGTCCATAACTTTATGGAGAACTACAGTAGGACTTGGTTCCAAGCCCCAAAGTGCCATCTCAAGGTAAAAGAAAATTGAGATTCAAGAATAATAAGCAGATAACTAACACAGATAAAGCAAATCCTTGCATATAACACTGTATAACCAAATAGAACGGGCTGCACAGGCTGGTACAGTAGTCATAATGGGAGATTTTAACTTCCCAGATATCAACTAAGGTCATGATTCTGCCTCAACCGCAAAGGAGAGAAAATTCCTCAACTTGCTGCAGGAACCACTTTATGGGGCCGTTTGTAGAAGCTCCCACTAGGGGCAATGCTCTGTTGGATCTGGTAATCTCTAATGATGCAGAGCTTGTTGGAAATGTTATTGTTCAAGAAACACTACATAATAGTGACCACAATATAAATATATTAACCCTAAACTATAAGAAGCAAACTCTGTCAGGCAGAGCAAAGACAATGAATTTAAAAAAGGCAAATTTCCCTGGGTTGAGGGCAGCATTTCAGGGCATAGACTGGGCGCAGCTACTGTCACATAATAATACTGAGGATAAACGGGAGAGCTTTAAATCCACATTGAGTAATTGCACAATTTTTTTTACTCCTTTAGGTAACAAGTATAAACGGCTAAAATGAAATTCCCCATGGCTTACAGCTATTGTAAAAGGGCAATAAAAGACAAAAAAAGGGCATTTAAAAAATACAAATCTGAGGGGTCAGCTGTAGCGTTTGAAGATTACAAAGGGCTTTATAAAATCTGTAAAAAGGAGATAAAATTAGCAAAAATACAAAACGAACAGCAGGTGGCAAAAGAGAGCAAAACTAATCCCCAAAAATTATTTAAACATATACCGTATTTTTCGCCGTATAAGACGCACCTAGGTTTTTGGGGAGGAAAATAAGAAAAAAAATATTTTTAACCAAAAGGTGTGCTGTGGGTTTGGAACTAGGTGGTCTGTGGATGGCACTATTACTGGGGATCTGTGGATGACGGACACTGTTATGGGGGGGATCTGTGGATGACGGACACTGTTATGGGGGGATCTGTGGATGACAGACACTGTTATGGGGGGATCTGTAGATGACGGACACTGTTATGGGGGGGATCTGTGGATGACGGACACTGTTATGGGGGGATCTGTGGATGACGGACACTGTTATGGGGGGATCTGTGGATGACGGACACTGTTATGGGGGATCTGTGGATGACGGACACTGTTATGGGGGGATCTGTGGATGACGGACACTGTTATGGGGGCAACTGTGGATGACGGACACTGTTATGGGGGAACTGTGGATGACAGACACTGTTATGGGGGGATCTGTGGCTGGCACTGTTACAGCGGGGGGGGGGGGGATCTGTGGATGGCACTGTTATACATGTGTCATCCACAGACCCTCCCAGCCCATAACTGTGCCATCCACAGATCCCCCGCCGCTCCAGTATACTAATATAATATGTCTGATTTAATTAATGGTTATTAAATATGCATCTTTATTCCTAATAGTACCTTAAATCCTAAGCCCTTCAGTACAATGCCGGCAGGCCGGGCAGCCGGCGCGTCACTCAATGACGTCACTTGCCTGCGCCGCCTGCTTCATTCATAAAGTAGGCGGCGCAGGCACGTGACATCAGGGAGTTACGCTGCCGCCCGCCCGGCCTGCATTGTACGGATGCGCTTAGGATTTAAGGTACTATTAGGCATAAAGGGGCATATTTAATAACCATTAATTGAATATGACATATTTTATTAGTACACCGGAGCGGCGGGGCGGGCCTTTAGTACAGTGACTGCACCGCCCCGCCGCTATTGCCGGCCCCAGCTCCTCCTCCCAGTCCCTCCCAGAGTCCCCGCTCGCTTTACATCGCTGCCAGCGATGTAAAACTGACTGCATTCGCCGTATAAGACGCAGGGGCATTTTCCCCCCATCTTGGGGGAAGAAAAAGTGCGTCTTATACGGCGAAAAATACGGTAAATGCAAAAAAAATCAAAGTCCGAGCAGGTAGGTCCCTAAATATTGGTGAAGAAGGGGGGGGGGGGGCATATTACCCCCTTAACTGTGACCTACACCATTCCCGGCCCCCTTAACAGAGACCTCCACAACGACTGCCCCTTTAACAGTGACTGCCACAGTACCCCACTTCCCTAACAGTGACCTCACAGTACCCCGCTGCCCCTTTAATAGTGACCTCCACAGTCCCCTCCTCCCTTAACATTGACCTCCATATCGGCCTGCCCCATAACTGTAACATCCACAGCGCCCTCCCCTTTAACAATGACCTCCACAGTGGTTGCCTTTTTATTAGTGACCTCCACAGTACGCAGTCTCCTTAACAGTGATTTACACAATGAACCGCCCCCTTAACAGTGACCTTCACAGAGCTCCGTTCCCTTAAAATGTGACCTCCACAACACCCTGCGCCTTAACACTGACCTCCATAGCGGACCGTCCCCTTAACTGTGACCTGCACTGTTCTTTGCCCAGTTAACACAGAGACCTCCACAGCACACACCTCTTTAACAGTAACCTCTACAGCATCCAGCCCCTTAACAGTGACCTCCACAGTGGCCCACCCCTTTTTTAGTGACCTCCACAGTACCACATCTCATTAACAGTGATTTTCACAACACCCCGCCCCCTTAACAGTGGCCTCTACAGCAATCTGTCCCTTAACACTGGCCTGCACTGTGCTGTCTGAGCGTGAGCTGCAGCATGAGCACTGTGCTGTCACGCTCCCTGCCACCCCTGCAGCTGACAGAAGTTAATTTTTACCTTCATTTTTTCAATGCCCGTCGGCTGCAGAGTGTAAGGGGCATGGCTTAGCGGGACCTGGGGGCGGGGTTTTTAGGTCTGTCTTTTGAGGGAGGCCTGAATGGCCACCATATCTGCCCCCTTAACTGTGACCTCTACAGCACTCCACTCCCTTAACAGTGTCATCCACAGCACACTGTCCCTTTAAAGGAAATCTGTCACCAGGATAATCGCTATTGAAGTAAAGCCATGGCCTAATAGCACTTAGTACCTTATTTCTAGATGTGCCTTTGTTCCAGCAATAGATGGTTTTATCCTCTAAAAATCCAGTTTATTTTGTATGCAAATGAGCCAGTAAGGTGCCTAGAGGGGTGTCACTCTTGCATGAAGGGGCCCAGACACGCCGCCTGCGACAATGTGTCCACATTCAAAAGACTAACTTAAAATAGCGCTCCCCAGGATCCGTTAATCCACACCCCTTATCAGTTAATCCACTCAGCCGACGGGGATTGAAAAAATGAAGGTAAAAATCAAGTTCTGTCAGCTGCCGGGGTAGGAGGGAGGGTGACTTTCTCCCTGCAGCTCACACTCAAACAGCACAGTGATGGTATCTTAGAGTGAGCTGTTCAAAAGGACACGCCCCGATTCAGTTAGGCCACGCCCCCTCACACGCCTCAGCCGACTGAGATTGAAAAAATTAAGTTAAAAATTTACTTCTAGATCCCGCTAAGCCACGCCCTGATCTGGTCAGGCCAAGCCCCCTCCTACTCCGCCGACAGGGATTGAAAAAATGAAGTTAAAAAAATCAACTTGTGTCAGCTGCAGGGGTGCCTCTGACAATGACTTTCTCCCTGCAAGCTAGTAAAGTGCCCAGAGGAGCGTCACTCTTGCAGGAAGGAGTCCAGGTATACCTCCTGCTAGTGCCCAAGCCCACCCTCATGTTGGGAGCAGGGAAAAGGGGGGCAGAGTTATGACTTGAAAGTGATGTAGGAGGGGTGGGTGGACACATTGTGCCAGGGGGCGTGCCTGGACTCCTTCCTGCAAGAATGACGCCCCTCTAGGCACCTTACTGGCTAATTTACATACCAAATAAACCGGATTTTCAGAGGATAAAAACATCTATTGCTGGAACAAAGGCACATCTAGAAATAAGGTACTAAGTGCTATTAGGCCATGGCTTTACTTCAATAGTGATTATCCTGGTGACTTCCTTTAAAGCTCTCCTACAGCAGTGAAGAAAAATGGCTGGGTTGTTATTGAAACCTGGAGTAAAGCTGTGTATGTGGAGACTAATGGCTTGCAAGCTTATATTGGCTGATAAGGGTCATGTGACCACGCTTCTATTGGCTAGTGCATTTTTGGGGAATATCTCAGGAACTGTACGTCCTACAGAGCCGAGACCCAGTCTAAAACCTTCCCGGACACCTGATGTACCAGTGTGCCAAATTTTGTGATTGTAAATGCGACGGTGCGGATTCCTTTAGTGGACATATGGATGGAGTATAGTTAACACTCCTGTTTTCTGAGTTGTGTTATCTAATCTAAGCAAACACCTTCAATTGCTTTTCAATGGCTTGTTTCAAGATAATGAGATGAGTTAAGAAATTTGAGTGCTAACCCTGTTACATCTGTACATACATACACTCAGCTTTATATATTAGATTTCATCGTTACCTAAGGGTACTTTCACACTAGCGTTATTCTTTTCCGGCATTGAGTTCCGTCCTAGGGGCTCAATACCGGAAAATAACTGATCAGTTTTATCCTAATGCATTCTGAATGGAGAGCAATCTGTTCAGGATGAATCAGGATGTCTTCAGTTCAGTCTTTTTGCCTTTTCAGGACGGAGAAAATACCGCAGCATGCTGCAGTTTTATCTCCGACCAAAATTCCGGAACACCTGCCGGAATGCTGGATCTGGCATTTTTTCCCATTGAAATGCATTAATGCCCGACTGTTCCTGCAAAACGGATCCGGCATTGCGGTCTGTGCATGCTCAGACCGCAAAAATGTGGCGGAAAAAAATGCTGAACCCGTTTTTCCAGATGACACCGGAGAGACGGATCCGGCATTTCAATTAATTTGTCATATGGCTCAGGATCCTGATCCGTCTGACAAATGCCATCAGTTTGCATACGTTTTGACGGATCCGGCAGGCAGTTCCGGCAACGGAACTGCCTGCCGGAATTCTCTCTCGCAACTGTGAAAGTACCCTAAAATATAAGCAAAATGAATACTTTTGGAATAGCTAACCTTTTAACACAGGCTTCTATCATATCACTTGCCATGAGTTTCAGTCGTTGCTCTAGATGGTTGGCAAATTCTGTTTCCGGCCAGTGGAGATCATGGATAAACTCTTGTAGAGCATCCAATTTCCAAAATAAATCTTCTGAAGTTGCTGAACCATTCCTAAATGAAAAATTCCAGGTGTTGATACAAGGTTATGAGCACATAAATGCATTCATATATTTGTGCTATGTTTATTTAACACATAATTAATCTAATAATTTATTACTAAACACTTAACTTCCTTTAAAGAACACTTTGGAAACAATTTTTCTCATCAGTGAATTTCACTGCAACATTTTAGCGTAAACATAAAAGTAATATAGCAACGGAATGTTCTCATTAACATTTACAGACAAAGATTTTAGCAGTCTGGTGCAATTACAAAACTACAATCAAATAGGATAATTAAATATAGACAATGGGGGACAATTACCAAGACTGGCGTATCCATACGCCAGTCTTGTTCTCCCTGCCGTGCTTTAGATATTAATATTCTATGCCAGCTAAAAAATTGAGTAGAGTTCAGATATAACTTTTGCCACTTTCTGGCAACAGTTACAGTAAACGCGGTGGGTGGTATGAAGATTCGCCCCTTTTCTCTTAGCCCACCCTTTTTTGCCTGAAAAGTCGCAAATTATGGTGCATGTCCCTCATTGGAGGAGATTTATCAAAACAGCAGCTTTCTGTGCCAGTCTTGATATCCTGATATCCTCTGCATTGTTGGAGGATGGTATTATAAAGTAGAAGGAACTTTTTATTTGAAAATGTTCTAACTTTAAATTTGAAAATAAATATCCAAAAGACCGTAATTAGACTTACCAGTAATTCTGTTTCCTTGAGTCCACCATGACGGCTCTACTATGAGATTGACCCTTGACCTCTGTAGGGGCAGGAACACACAGAGTTTAAAAGGCCACCACCCACACTCACCCTCAGTGCTTTCCAAATTACCAAGTGGGTGTAGCCTTAACCTAGGCAAGTATATGAATATATACATTTTTATTTATTTTTTATTTATATATATATATATTTTTTATTTATTTATTTTCCCTTTTTTTTTTTGTATTAATTCATACTCAACCCCTCCTTAAAACTCAGGGGGGGGGGGGGACCTGGGCCGTCATGGTGGACTCAAGGAAACAGAATTACCGGTAAGTCTAATTACAGTCTTTCCATTTCGTCCACCATGACGGCTCTACTATGAGAACTACCACATTATTAAACAGGGTGGGTAACTGCTTGTAGAACCTTCTGACCAAAGGTTAAATCCGTAGAAGCTGACACATTGATCCGGTAATGTTTGATAAAAGTACTTATATTCGACCAGGTGGCTGCTTTACAGATCCTGTCAAGGGAGACACCTCCTCTTTCTGCCCATGAGGACGCCATAGCTCTTGTAGAGTGAGCTTTTATATTCGTGGGGCTGTCTAGACCCGACTTCTGGTAGCAGCAAATAATAGTAGATCTGATCCATCTTCCGATCGTGGCTTTGGATGCCTTTTTCCCCTTGTTTGGACCCCCATACTGAACAAAAAGGTTATCATCTTTCCTAAATTCTTTTGTTGAGTCCAGGTATTGTATGATAGTATCCCGGACGTCCAGGAGCTGGAACTGATCTTGTGATGGGTCGCCCTTGGGAAAAGATGGAAGGATGATCTCTTGGTCTCTGTGAAAGTCCGACACTACTTTTGGGAGAAAACCTGGATCTAAACGTAAAACTATTCTGTCCGGGAAGATCGTGAGGTATGGTTCCCTGCAGGACAGCGCTTGGATTTCACCCAGACGTCTGGCTGAAGTGATTGCCACTAGGAAGGCTGCTTTTAAAGATAGGTGTTTGAGATATATCTTGCGTAGGAGAAAAAGGCGAATTCGTAAGGTTTTTTAGGACCAGGTTTAGATCCCATTGAGGCGTCCTAGGGGTTAGGGAAGGTCTCAGTCTTGAGGCCGCTTTTATGAACCTCCTTATCCACCTGTGACTGGCCAGGTCCGTATCATAACAAGCCCCCAAAGCAGAGATCTGTACTTTGAGAGTACTTAGTCTAAGGCCGAGATCTAACCCTCGTTGGAGGAAGTCTAGCACTTTTTTGATATTGGGAGAAGAGTTTACGGGAGGAGTCTGGCCTAGCCAACTACAATATTTCTTCCATATCTTCAGATATATTGCAGAAGTAACTTCTTTTCTACTGGACTTAAGGGTGTTTATGACTTTCTCTGATATCCCCTTGCTCTTTAGGATTTCGCGTTCAGGATCCAGACCGATAGTCTGAAAAGACCTGGATTCTGGTGAAGAATTGGACCCTGAGAAATAATGTCCTCCTGTGGGGGGATTATCCAGGGTTCTTCCAGAGCTAGTTCTTTTAACACTGGGAACCAATTCCTTTTTGTCCAGTACGGGACAACCAGTATTACGGTTACTGGGTCCGATCTTATCTTCTGCAGCACCCTGGGTATTAATGGCCAAGGGGGGAAGGCATAGGCTAGATCCCAAGACCACCTGACTGAAAATGCGTCTGTCGCCCAAGGGTTGTCTCTTGGGTTTAGGGAGCAAAAGGGATGGACCTTTGCGTTCTTTTTTGATGCAAACAGGTCTATCCTGGGGGTCCCCCATCTCCTGGTAATCTGCTCGAAAACGATTGAGTTTAGGGCCCATTCCCCCGGATCTATGGTTACTCCATAATCCACCTGTATGTTTTCTGTACCCTTTAGATGGATAGCAGTGATGGATAGAACGTTCTTTTCCGCCCAGGAGAATATTTTTTCTGCCAACTCCTTTAAGCCTGATGAACGTGTGCCCCCCTGATGTTTCAGGTATGCTACGGCTGTTACGTTGTCCGAGAGGTGTCTTCCGGAGACCCTGTCCCGTGATACCTTCAGCACCTCCCAGATTGCCCTCCATTCTCTGTGATTTGAGGAACATTTTCTCATGGCGTCTGACCAAGTGCCCTGGTAATTTATCAAGCCTATTTTGGCTCCCCATCCGGTACCACTTGCATCTGTGTTTATTTGAATCTCCGGATCTTTTACCCAGGGTACCCACTTTTGCAGGTTTTCCTCTTTCGTCCACCATTTTAAATCTGATTTCACCTGATTCGGGATGGGGATTTTTTTCTCTAGAGAGCACTTTCTCTTGTCCCAAATTCTCAGGATCCAAGATTGGAGAATCCTGGTGTGGGCCTGAGACCAGGACACCGCTGTTATGCAGGAGGTCATTGTGCCTAGGAGGCTCATGGCATTGCGAATGGAGCACTGGGATTGACTTCGGAATTTTTGTTTTTTCCATAAACAACGTAACCTTTTCCCGAGGGAGGGATGTCACCTGGGAGACCGAGTCCAGTATTACCCCCAGAAATTTCATTCTGGTTGAGGGGACTAAACTTGATTTTTTCAGGTTTATTACCCACCCCAGGTCTGAAAATCTGTGCATCAGGTCTCTGGTAATGCTGTTTGTCTCCTGCTCCGAGGGTCCCAGGACCAGAAAGTCGTCCAAGTATGGGAAAATTTTTATCCCTTCTGCTCTCAGAGGGGATATCATTTCTACTACTAGTTTTGTGAATACCCTTGGAGCAGATGAGATCCCAAAGGGTAACACGGTGAACTGGAAGTGTCTTGCAACTCCTGAGCTGTCCACTAGGGCAAACCTGAGGAATTTTTGCGATGATCTGTTTATGGGGACGTGATAGTACGCGTCTTTTAAATCTATGGACGTCATGAAATCTCCTGTTTTGATCAGGGGAATGATGGATGTTACAGATTCCATCCTGAATTTCCTGTATGCGACCGCTTTGTTTAATCCTTTTAGATTTATAATGGTGCGGAAGGAACCATCCGGTTTTTGTACCAGAAATAGACTGGAATAATAACCCCTTCCTCTTTCTGTACTTGGGACTTCTGTCACAACGCCTGAGTCTATGAGTTGCAGGATACCCTGCCAGATTTTTTCTATTATTTTTGGGCTGTGAGAGGTTATTTTGAACCTCTTTGGGGGGACTGAGGAAAATTCTATCCGGTAGCCGTCCCGAATTATATTTAGGGCCCATGGATTTTTTGTAATGGACTCCCACTGGGACAGAAAATTCCGCAGTCTTCCCCCTACTCTGGCGTCATTGCTTATCTTTATTTTGGGGGTTAAGAAGGAAACCTCTGCCTTTTTCCCCCTTCTGGTAACTCCATCTACCCCCCTTTCCCTTGCCCCTATAGGGTCTAGTTTGGGGGTTGGAAGAACGAAAGGGGTTCTTTTTGATCTCTTCCGGGAACCCCTTTTTTTTATCTGCAGCCTTTTCCAAGATAGAGTCTAATACGGGTCCAAAAACGTATTCCCCAGAAAACGCTATGGAGCATAGTTTTGCTTTTGATGCTCTATCCCCTCCCCAGGCTTTCATCCACAAAGCTCTCCTTGCGGAATTGGTGAGGGCCGCATCCTTATTCCGATTCCGCCGAGGCGTCTGCCAGGAAGGCCGTGGCAGATCTGAGGAGTGGGATAGAGCTCAATATTTCCTCCCTAGGAGTCTTGTTTTTAATGTGTTCTTCTAGTTCGTTAAGCCAGAAACACATAGATCTTGCGACCGATGTTGCGGCTATATTGGTTTTGACCCCAAACATAGCTGCCTCCCAGGATTTTTTTAGGAGAGAGTCGGCTTTCCTTTCCATTGGGTCCTGTAGTTGTGAAGAGTCCTCAAATGGGAGGGAAGTCTTCTTAACTACTTTTGCCACTTGGATGTCAATTTTGGGGGTCTCGTTAAATAATTTGACGTCCGCTGGATCAAACAACAACCGGTTTCTGAATTCACGAGATACCCCTAGTCTCCTCTCGGGGTCAGTCCACTCGTCTAAGATCATGCCCTTTAAATTTTCATTCATTGGGAAAACTTAACTTTTTTGTTCTGAGTCCCCCGAACATCTCGTCCAAGACGGACTTTGGTTTTTTCACCTCCTCAATCCCCATGGTTGCTCTGACAGCTCCCAATAGCTCCTCCATATCCTCGGAAGAAAAGAAATATTTTTTACTATCTTCCATTATCTCCCCCTCTGATAGAACGTCAAAGTCCACATTCTGTCCAGAGGTGGAGGCCCCCTCGTCCATAATCTCCGAAACAGAGGAGGATGGGGCGGATAATCTAGGTTTTTTTGCAGCAGGAGGTGTAGACGGGGCTGATCTGAGGGAGGCCAAAGAGGACTTAATTTCGTTCTGAATAAGCGCTTTGACCTCGGACAAAATTGACGGTTGCTCCTCTTTTATAAGATCTTTTATGCAACTCTGGCAGAGCTTCTTTTTATAATTCTCAGGAAGCTTTTTATTACAAGTTGCACATCTTTGAACTTTAGACCTTGTTCTGGGCTCTTTAACTCCCTATAAGAGAGGAGCAGCCAGGTATCAATACACAAACCAGCAAGTAAGTCAGAAAAAGATACATCATTTTGTCTTTCCCCACAGGGGAACTCACAGTTGGAGTAGCCGAGGGAGCTTCGGGGTCCATCTGGGCTATAGAGGCGTCCGGGGCTTCAGGAGCAGACATCAGTGCTGTATGCGACAGGAGGAAGATCGGTGCCACTGTCTTATTTGAATCTGCCGCCACAAGTAGTTCGTCCGGCGTCTGACGTCACCGCCGAGCGCCCGATCCAAGCTCCGCCCCTTCCGCCTCCAGCCGCCGGAAGCAGAGAGTAATGCTAAGGCTTCCCGGAGTCGGCGTTCAGCATGCTGCTTCCCTGCGGTCAACTTCCTTACATAGGGAAGGGGGACCGCACTGTGGGTAGGGATACAGGCTCCTGCTACAGAAGCGAGATCGCTCCATCTGAATCCCCTGCCCAGCTTTGGACCGGACCGCAGGAGGGCAGGGGACGAGGACGGAATCCTCAGGTATCTTATAAAATAATAAACTTTTTCTTCACCTCCACCAGGAGGGCTCTCTGTGTGGTTGACCCCGTAGGGACAGGAAACACTGAGGGTGAGTGTGGGTGGTGGCCTTTTAAACTCTGTGTGTTCCTGCCCCTACAGAGGTCAAGGGTCAATCTCATAGTAGAGCTGTCATGGTGGACGAAATGGAAATATCACATTCACACCCTGTCAATTTCTGTTATGAGTTATCCATATTTAGGGTTGCTTTTTTTTCATAAAAGCAAAGGAGGAACTGTATTGTAAGCATCCAGGTGTCCCTGTCATGAATGTCGCACATCAAAATCTCTTTCAGCAGCAGAGGACCCGGAAGATGTAAATATACGCTATCCTAAATCCATTATCCATCAAGGGCCACATCTCAAATCTATAGTCACTCCACAACACTCAAAACCATACTCAGACCTGGACCAATGTATAACAATAAATAGTGTTCATTCATCAAAGAATTTTTGCACTGGGACTTTCTTTGTATCTCTTAACCTCAATCCTTTCCAACTATTTTTGGCAGTCCCATTGAAATCAATGGGAAGCGCACTGTGCGAATGCGGCCACCGCTCCACTGACTTCCATGGAGCTGATAAAAATAGCCAAGCCCGCACTCTACTATTTTCAGCACTCCCATAGTAATGAATGGAGGGTGGCCGCGCATGCACGGAGCATCCTCCTTCACTTTGTGGCAGGGTGGATAAAAATCAATGATTTTTTTTTTTTTTTAAATCGGATTTTTTTTTTATATAAAATGCTTTTTGAGGAAAATATATTACCATCCAAAGGTTATTCCATCATGAAATAAAGATAAGTTTTTTTTAATTATGTAGAATAAGGCTGTATATGTTAAATGTTTTTGGTTGATAAATTCCAATAATCCATTCACAATGGGAGGGAAGAAATGCAAATGAGCTCTTAACAAGCTTTGCCTCTAATGCCACCAGATGTAAGGCAGCTATCCTATAAGTCAATATTCAGCTCCTAAATAAGCTTTGAGACATGACTTGGATATTAAATAAGCCAGCACCTCATCTGCAGACAGCTGTTTCGGGGTGATTGCTCCTCATCAGTGCAGAGCAGAGAGTACTGGCTTAACTGGATAGGAGACCTGTGTCCGAAACAGCTGTCTGCAGACGAGGTGCTAGCTTATTTAAAATCCAAGTCATGTCTCAAAGCTTATTTTAAGAGCTGAATATTGACTTATCGGATAGCTGCCTTACATCTGGTGGCATTAGAGGCAAAGCTTGTTAAGATCTCATTTGCATTTATTCCCTCCCAGAATTCCAGAGGAGCATGTATGGCCTAAAAGTCTCCTCACGCTGATTAAGGTGCTCTCTCCTTAAGGAGAGTTAGTTTCCCCCTTTGTCCATTCACAATGTCATGCTCTTACAGAGGTTTTTGTAAGATTATTGGGCAGTTTCTCTGCCTACAAGATATCACAGATGCTTGGTTTACTTTTGCAGGTCTCAAAACTGAATTTGACTCAGCAGAGATCACATGCCTCTTCTTCACTGCAAAAATGTTATAACATAAACAGAGTTGAGAAAAATACCTTAATCCTAACTTCTACAAACCTATAAATACAGAATCAACCTAATTAAACTAATATGAAAAGTTGTTATTCTAAAAATGTTCATCTACTTGCTTATTATAAGTTATACCAGCAAGAATTAGTCTTTATGTATAAAACTATGATTTAAATCAAGCCTTACTGAACAGTGATTTAAATCGTAATTTAAATTGCGATTTAAATCAGTTTGATATAAATCAAATCCACCCTGCTATTCTATAGATAGGTGCAGGTCACAGAGGTGTATCAAACATAATTGACAATACCTCATCATTATTGTCTGTCTGTACACTTACTAAAACCATTGGCAGATCACGATTAGTGTTGGTCGAGCACCAAAGTGCTCGGGTACTTGAGTAGAACACTTCGGGATGCTCTACCGAGCATAATGGAAGTCAATGGGAGAACCTGAGTATTAAACCATACATCCCCTGCTCTGAAGAGACGAGGGTGTCTGGTTCATAGTAAAAGGTCAGAGATTGATGGAAAAAACACTGAAATGGTTTGGGAACAGCATAGGGAGGATGTCTGGATGCATTTTGGACTCCCAGTTCGCCACTTTTACAGACTGACAATAATACGCACCAAACTGAAGATAAAATCGATTTTAGAGGAAAAATTGTTAGGAAACATTCTTTCCTGTATATTAACTCGTATATAAAGTGCAAAAAATTACAAGGAAGAGGCACTCGATACAACCTGTATATCACATAAAGGAGGGCCTCATTCAAATTGTGGTACAATTGTTCAGGTAGTGTGACTCCTACACTCATAAAGCCTATGCACTAAGGGAAAGGGCTGCCAAAAAATACAAGGAACCGGCACTCTAATACACCCTTTATTACAGATAAATGAGGGCATCATACACACCCTTGAAAAATTATTATTGCTGGCCTGCTGGTGACCCTCAAAAACATTAGGGACAAGGGTCTGCTGCTGAGCTGACCATCTAAAACATTAGGGGTGAGGACCTGCTGCCGAGCTGACCATCTAAAAAAAATTGTGAGCGAGGGCCTGCTGCCGAGCTGACCATCTAGAAATTTTGGGGTGAGGGTCTGCTGCTTAGCTGACCATCTAAAACATTATGGTTGAGGGCCTGCTGGTGACCATCAAAGACATTGAGGGTCACCAGCAGGCCCTCACCCATAATGTTTTTGAGGGTCACCAGCAGGCCCTCAACCATAAAGACATAATGGGTGAAGGGCTGCTGGTGACCCTCAAAGACATAATGGGTGAAGGCCCGCTGCTGAGCTGACCCTCTAAAACATTAGAAGCGAGGGCAGCCTAATAAGCATGTTGATATGATGGAGGAGGAGGATGAGAAACGGCAGATTGAACCATATACCCTTTTTAGTGGTGGAAGGGGTGCATGGGAATACACCATAAAAGCCACATTTAGAGTGCCTTTATGTTCATCCGCTTTCCCCTGGTGGAGTAGAGAAATCAGGGGCAATCCAGGCCTTGTTCATTTTTATAAGAGTCAACCGGTCAGCATTCTCAGTTGACAGTCAGATGTGCTTATCAGTTATTATGCCCCCAGCAGCACTAAATACACGTACTGACAAAACAATGGCTGCGGGGTAGGCCAGCACCTCCAAGGCGTAGAGCGCCAGTTCGTGCCACGTGTCCAGCTTGGACACCCAATAGTTGTAAGGCACACAGGGATCACTGAGGACGCTGACACGGTCTGCTACGTACTCCTTCACCATCTTCAAAAATGTTTCCCTCCTTGTGACACTAGGCTGTGCATCAGGTTGAGGGTGCTGGCGGGGTGTCATAAAACTGTCCCAGGCCTTGGAGAGTGTTGCCCTGCCTCTGTTGGAACTGCTGTGTGTTCCCCTCCCCTCCCCTCCTCGGTTGGCCAAGGAACTACGTACTCTGCAGCCAGCGTTGTCAGCTGGAAATGTTTGGAGCAAATTTTCCACAAGGACCTTCTGATATTGCACATTTTGCTAGTGCTCTCCACCACAGGAATGAGAGAGGAGAAGTTCTCTTTGTAGAGAAGGGTGAACAACCAGTAATCGCTGTTGGTCAAAATGCGTACAAAGTGATGGTCACTGGGAAAGGCAGCCTAACATAAAATCAGCCATGTGTGTCAAAGTCCCAACAGACAAGACTTCGCTGTCCTCATCAGGAGGATGACTCTCAACTTCTACCCATCCACGCTGAACAGATGGAATAAAACTTCCATGGGTACTTCCCTCTGTAGCGGAGACAACGGTCTCCTGCTCCTCCTCCTTCTTATCATCCAATTCGCGCTGAGAAGATGAACTGAGGGTGGTCTGGCTATCACCCTGTGTACTTTCTTCCCCCATTTCCACCTCTTCCGCAAACAAAGCGTCCACCTTAATTGTGAGCAGCGAACATTTGAGTAGACACAGAAGTGGTATGGTTATGCTGATAATAGTGCTATGGCCGCTCACCATCTGTGTTGATTCCTCAAAGTTGCGCAAAACCAGACATCAATGCCCACTCGTCGCTTGTGAAAAGCGGAAGCTGACTGGAAAGGCAACGACCATGTTGCAGCTGGTATTTCACTACTGCCCTCTGCTGCTCACAAAGCCTGGCCAACATGTGGAATGTTGCGTTCCAGCGTGTGCTCACCATTGCACAACAGTCGGTGAGGAGCATTTGCAAGTGCTGCTGCAGCGTTGACAGACCGGCTGAAGCTGTCGGTGACTTGCGGAAATGTGCACACACACGGCGCACCTTCACCAGTAGCTCAGGAAAATTGGGGTAGGTTTTAAGAAACCGCTGAACCACTAGGTTGAACACGTGGGCTAGGCATGGTATGTGTGTGAGCTTGCCAAGCTCCAAAGCCGGCACCAAGTTACGGCCATTATCAGACACAACCATGCCTGGTTCTAGGTTGAGTGGTGAGAGCAACTGCTCAGTCTGGTCCCTTATCCCCTGCCACAGCTCTGCGGCGGAGTGCTGTTTGTTGTTTGTCACCTAAGCAGATTTGTTTAAGCTAGGCCTGTTTCTGCTTCCCCACTGCAGTGCTACACTGCTTCCAGCTACTGACTGATGGCTGACTGGTGCTGCAAGATGAGAATTCAGAGGTGGAAGTGGAGGTGGAGCAGGAGAAAGGGACCTCGCAGCCCCTAAGGTAGGTGGCGGCTGAAACCCTGATGGAAGTAGGGCCCGCAATCCTTGGCATCGGTAGCACCGGTGCCATCCCAGGGTATAACTCGCTTCCAGCCTCCACACTGTTCACCCGGTGTGCAGTCAGGGAAATGTAGCATCCCTGGCTAAAAACACTTGTCCGTGTGTCAGTTGTTAACTGGACCTTCCCAATAACCGTGTTGGTCAAGGCACGGGTGATGTTACGGGACACATGCTGGTGTAAGGCTGGGACTGCAGACCGTGAAAAATATTGGCGGCTGGGGACAGAGTACTCCGGGACAGCCGCGGCTATCAGGCTGCGGAAAGCCTCAGTTTCTACAAGCCTAAATGTGTGCATTTAGTGCTATGGTCTGTGGGTGGGTGGCTGGGTATTTGCGCTTTCGTTCAAAGGCCTGGGGTATAGACATCTGTTAGCTGCACTGGGACACACAAGTGGATGTGCTAGCTGATGGTGCTTGCGAAGGTCCAGGTGCATAGCGGGAGGCATCCGGGCCTGTGTCTTAGACAGGAGATTGGCCAGCACGTAACACAGGGGAAGAGGAAGCAGTGGTGTGACCCACAGACACTGGTTGTGGACCCAGGCGTTCGGCCCACCTATTAGGCTGCTTTGATGCCATGTGGCGGATCATGCTGGTGGTGGTCAGGTTGCTGGTCTTCACGCCCCTGCTCATTCTGGTTCGGCACAGGTTGCAAATGACAATTCTTTTATCGTTCACACTTTTTTTTTTTAAAGCGCCAGACTGCGGAACACCTACCCCTTGGCAAGGGAGGTTGCCCCAAGGGGGTGCTCCGGGGAACATTTGCGGGCCTGTTTGGAGTGGCCAGCCTTCTCCCTTTTGCCACACCATTGCCTCTTCCAGCCTGTTGCGGTTCTGTGGATCCCTCCCCCTCTGTACTGCTGTCCTCGCTCGGCTTGCCACCTTTCCAGGTTGGGTCAGTGACTTCATCGTCCAGCACCTCCTCTTCCACTTCCTCACTCTGGTCATCCTCCTGACTTGTTGACCTAACAACCACCTCAATTACTGACAACTGTGTCTCATCATCATGAACCTTTTCAGACACTAATTGCGGTTGACTTATTGGCAACTGTGTCCCATCATCATCATCCACCTCGTGAAACACTAATTGCCGTTCCCCACCGTCATCTTCTTCTGATTGTGGATGCTCCAGAGATTGGGAATCAGGGCACAAGATCTCCTCATGTCCCTCTTCAAACGGGCTTGGCGAGAGGCCCAAATTAAGGAATGGCGATGAAAACAGCTCCTCTGAATATCCGAGTGTTGGATCACCTGTTTGCCAAGACTTCATGGTGGGTGGAAGGAGTATCAGGGTGAGGATTCTGTTGACCAGATTCTTGGCTACTGAGACTGGACTTTGTGGAAGACAGGGTGGTGCTTATCCGACTGGAAGCATTGTCTGCTGCAATCCAAACGACCACCTGGCCGCGCTGGTCTGACTTCGAGAGTGGTGTCCTGCGCCGCACTGCAAACTGGGACATGAAGCTAGGTATTGTGGATGAGTGTTTCTTGTGTTCTTGCAGCAGGCACAGTGTTAACCGCGCCCAAGGCCACGGCCACTGTGTGCACCATCAGCAGCACGCCACTTCCCTGTCCCTTACTGCTCGCCTTGCGCATATTAAATGTTATATATGCTTGCAAGTATGTCACACGTACAGTAGCGCAGGTTTTGTAAGTGTATGCGCAAATAAAGTATACAGAATGTCACAAATGTTTTTAGGATGCACACACATTAAAAATTAGCGCAAGTAATGTCTCTGTCAACACCGCCTAATAAAAAACGACACTGAATGAATGTCACTGATATTTAGGATGGGCAAACTTTATACAGGAGATGTAGCACAGGCAATGTAACTATCCGCAGCGGTCACCGTCTACAGAAAAAGTACACTGGATGTCACAGATATTATACCACAGGTGTTATACTACTTGTTACGCAAATCTTCTGTGCTGTCTGCATAGAAGATCTGTCCACAAGATAGTAGCTAATGGACGGACATGTCACCATGCAAAAATAACTCTAGACACAGCGCACAGCCTTCTCCAGCAGGGTGGGTGTTCGTGCATTGCAGCCCACAATATGTGGCCCGCAGCACGGCCACTGGGTGCACATGTTCGTGTGCAAGAGGCCTAAAGCTGATCAAAATGGAAGAGTTCAACCAAAATGATTCCACGGGTGAAATTCAATGAATGATTGTTTTAACTAACTAATGAAAAGAAGCCTGCTGTGTTTGAAAAATCTTTTGTTAACAAAAAATGTTCATGGATGATAGATTGTACATAGATGACTGACTGTACAGCTTTTGTCCTTTATCTGGTGTCACAGAATATGTATGGCATATTTGAACAACAGTAGCGGCCAATATAGACTAAGGCTACTTTCACACTCACGTTTGGTGCGGATCCGTCATGGATCTGCACTAACGCAACAGTTCAGATAATACAACCGTCTGCATCTGTTCAGAATGGATCAGTTTTCTATTATCTTTAACATAGCCAAAACAGATCCGTCTTGAACACCATTGAAAGTCAATGGGGGACGTATCCGTTTTCTATTGTGGCATATTGTGTCAGTGAAAAAGGATCCTTTCCTATTGACTTACATTGTGTGTCAGGACGGATCCGTTTGGCTCAGTTTTGTAGGATGGACACCAAAACGCTGCAAGCAGCGTTTTGGTGTCAGCCTCCAAAGCGGAATCGAGGCGGAGCGGAGCCAAACTGATGCATTCTGAGCGGATTCTTATCTAGTCAGAATGCATTAAGGGCAAAACTGATCCGTTCCGGACCGCTTGTGAGATCCCTGAATGGATCACACAAACTGAAACCAAAACGCTAGTGTGAAAGTAGCTTTAACCATATTTGGACAATAATTTACCAAATTATTGTTCATTCAACTGCTGTTCACCCATCAACCTACTTCTATCTAATGGGTATGACCATCTTTACAGAGAAAAAAAAGTTTATGGTTTTCCTCAATATGCTTTTAAAGAGTGGGGTATTTGTCACGTTTTTTGCTGATCTGCCATGGACATTACCCTTTGCAATCCACACAATTGAAATCTGCAGCATAAATTAATTAACATGCTGCACATTCAAAATCTGTACCACATGTCAATTTACAATGCAGATTTTTATTTTTTGAATATAAGGTCCACTTTGCAGTTAGTGTAAAATGCTATGGATCTGCCACATGTAAATCCAGGGGAGAAAATCAGCTGAGTATAGGTCATGGGTGGGTGTACCATAATAACTGTTATATAAAATCATACATACTTTCCTTTGCCACTTTAATAATCTTTTGAGTATCAAAGTGGGAACGGTATCTTAAACTTAAAAAGTTCAAACAAGTAAATGCCACTTTAATCAAAATTATTTTCCCTACCATTGTCTTCTTTTTCCTTAAGATTGTTTGTCACTTTCAGTGCCAGCAAATGTGCAGGGATCTAAAGGTCTAGCCAAGTTATCCCTTGAGATGAAATTCCCAGTAGATCAATCAGAGCAAAACACAGAGCATTTCACATAGCACATTACACTCCCTAATATCTCCCAAACCTGAGGATCTAAAGCCCCAAATGTACCGGCATAGAAAAACAACATAAAATACTGTAATGAAACATCTAAAGGACAGGTGATATGTTGGTTAAACTTAGTGATCTGAAGACATATATATTCAAGAAAATAAATAATCAAAACTGTACATAATGAGTATAATTGACATAAATGCAAAACACACACACACACACATATATATATTACACACACATACCACCTACATACGTATCTATTTTTCTATTAAAGTAATTTTCAAAGTTTCACATTTATTACAAAATGTCACGTTTCCATAATTAGATTTTTTTTTAAATTGTGATAAATGAACCTGTTGGGCATCTTACAGTGATAGTCTTAATTTAAAATTTCTGATTAGCACTTTTTAATAGTCAATAGGTATATTTGACCCGGTAGGTGTAAAAACATTTTTTTTTTTTATAATTGCTTTTATTTTAAACTTTAATTTAAAATCCTTTAACCAACCTTCATAATTCAATGTCGTATTTTTAACTAAACCGTCTGCAATTTGTGTTTGTATTGTCTCAACAACTACAACATTTGTCTCCAGGGGATATGCAATTAACGGCAGCATGCCAGAAATCCCCATGTTGCAAACCACCATGTGTGCAAGCTGACAAGCCAATCGCAGACTGTTAGAAGAGAATGGTATAACCATCAATAGATGCTATTCAAAAATGTAAAAGCTCAATACATTCTGGTAAAATAACAAGTGTGTCTTCGGCAATGCCCAAAGGAACAATACATCTATGTAACAAATCTAGCTACACAAAGACTGAGCAAAAATCTAAAATGCTAACATATATTAAAATTACAACAAATAAAAAATAAAAGAAATACAAAACTAGCATATCAACATAAATTAAAAATGGATATAAACAAACCAGTACCCAGCTCCATGCGGAAAGCTCAGGTTTCGAGGGATCCACTGTTGTAGCCACAGAAAGTAATGCAAACAGTAATAATTATACCCTTACTTCTAAACCCATCCTGAACCTCGGAAGTTAAGCAGATAAATTACATTTTAAAGGGCTTTTTGAGATTCTGATATTGATGACCTATCCTCAGAACACGTTATTAATGGGCGGGACCACATCTATCAGCTGTTTGAGGAGGCTGCAGTTCCATCACTGTTCTAATATAGATGACCATTCATATCAGAATCTCAGAAAACCTCTAATGCTATAGTCTTTTTGTATATTTTGTTTTGTAAAAAAAATAGAGCAGATCTTGCTGGGATCCAACACTTTTTAGACAGGATACTTATGCTTGTGTTGAAACTTCCTAGTTCTGTGCAGTTCTAGGATTAACACAACCTGCATGTCATTGGTGGATCACACTTAGACCCTGTCTGAACTTGCAATAGGAAAGTTTGCAGTACAGTTGTAGCAAAGTGGATGAGATGTTAACAGGTCTCATTCACATCCTCTAGACTAGGGTCAGCAACTTACGGCAATCCAACTGTGGTGAAACTAAAACTTCTCCATTCACTTAAATCGGAGTCCTGAGAACAACCAAGCAAGTGCGCATGCTCAGAATTGTGGTTTGACCACAACTGGAGGTTACTGACCTCTGCTCTAAGAAAACATCTGCACATAAATTGACATGTCTTGTGGAGTTTAAGGTCAATTTCATAGGAGCGTATTCAGTCTGTGAAACTGCTTTGTGTGAGAGCAGTTTTTACTGGGCTAAACGCTGCGCCTGTGACATTAACTCACAGCATCAAAATAATTTATAACCCTGTGGGTTCCTGTATGACCATGGATCTGATGAACCGTACTCACATAATACTGTCAGTACAGTTCAGTACAGCTATAGTCAAACCAGAATTCACATCATTATAAATCATTATAATGCCTTAAGTTTCAGCCCTGGAAATACTGCTCACATACACAGCATATTTCAGAGACTGAATTCACTTGAGTAAAATTGCCCTAACTGTGCAGAGCATAAACAATTGACATGATTATTTTTACTGCAGATTTCACCCTTGCAATGCAAACGATAAAATCAGCTGCAAATACATGAGAAAAGCAGTTAAAGAATCCACATAAAAACATGAATTTTGTAGCTGATTGGCTACAGCAGGCATGCTCAACCTGCGGCCCTCCAGCTGTTGTAAAACTACAACTCCCACAATGCCCTGCTGAAGGCTGATAGCTGTAGGCTATTCAGGCATGCTGGGAATTGTAGTTTTGAAACAGCTGGAGGGCCGCAGGTTGAGCATGTCTGGGCTAGAGAATTTGCAGAAAAATCCACAGCGGATTTTTTCCATATCCAGGCCATTTTGCACCTACACGACCAGACAATATTTATTTAAAGGATAACTGTCACATTTAGACCCTAATTTCAATTTTCATATATGTAGTTGCTAATAACATGATATTCCAGAATCAGTTACTATTAGACTGACTTACCCCATATTTAATAAGATTCAGCCATTAGCAACCAGTCTGCATAAAACTGCAATCTCACTATTCAGTTAAGATGGCCGCCACTGCCCTCACCCTGAGGCTAATCCTGCCTGCTCTCACTAGCCAGTAACAATAGCCCCCCAAAAGTGTCAGTAACCAGAGTCCTCCCCCCTAAAGGGTTAATCTCCTGCACCACAAAGGGGTCCTCTTACCACATGTTGTTTTCATTTATACACTGAGCAGACGGCAGATCTCCCTTCCCTGGTCTGCGCTGCACCAACTCTGCATTCTCCAAGTCTGCTGAGTGCAGGGACAGGGAGAAGTGCACACAGCCCAGGCACTGTTATCAGCTGCTGGGGAGGACCTGGCTTTAATTATTTACTTACAGTCCCTGGCTGTCAGTAATCTGACCTTGCACGCAGCCTGCTTCTGCGTCCTCCGTCCTTCAACACAGAGGACGGACCATGACTAGCAACCTGATTTTAAGCAGAGGTAAAAGTAGGCAGTACAGGGAACAAAACTGTGGAATTAAGGGGTAATTGAATACACAGTGAAAAGTTTAAATAGGGCCACCAAGGAGATATTAATCACCACAATCCAATACTCCAAAAAAAAAAAAAAAAAAATGACAGTTATACTTTAAGTACATGTAGCCGGTCTTTCATAAATTTCCCCTACAGCCTTCAGAACCTCACTATAGACTTGACCTTTCTCAAGACCAAGACCGAGAAGCTCCTGTAGTTACCCAACAATCATGGGATCTATATACATTCATTAAACACCATGTATACAGCAATGGGGAAAGCAGGGACCATAATAAACTGTCCCTCAATCCTCTGTGGAGCTGCAAGGACATTCACAATGATGTATTGTGGCTTTGACTGTGCAAAGGAAGCATTAAAAAACACCTTCAAAAAGATGTTCATTCTTTCTGCAATCATTATTTTAAGTGGAATACGATCACATTAGGAAGTAAAACATTTACCAAATGAAATGTATGTTTTTCTTGCTGCTGGGTCTGTTGCATTAAAGGGCTTGCCCAAGCTTTTAGTTTTGATGACCTATACTCAGGATAGGTCATCAATATCAGATCGGTGGGGGTCCGACACCCGGAACACAACCGATCAGATGTATGAAGAGACTGCACGCGCTTTCTCCCTTCTCTCTCCTGTTCTCTGCTGCTGTCTATGGTCTTTGCCATAGACCGCAGCGGTGAACATGAAGAGAGATGGGAGACGGCACGTGCGCATGCAGTCTCCTCATACAGCTGATAGGCAGGGGTCCGACAACTGATCTGATATTGATGACCTATCCGCAAGAACTCCTAGTGCCAGTAACTGCGAGCAACCATATCACCTAATAATAGGCTGAAATTATAACTGACTATCACTGCAAAGTGACCTGATCCATTATTTTATGCACACAACATGCATACAATCTAAAACTGTAAATAATTTCCAGGGTAATTATTTTTCGTATGTTAAGATGACAAGGTAACTATATATTATCACATCTTTCCAGCATCCTGGAAAATAGAACAAAGAAAATTGCAGAATGCTCTAAATTTGTCGAATTTTCAGGCTAGAATTGCCCATTCAAGTCAAAGGGTCGGTGAAAAAAACATTAATGGCGCACGGACGTGCTTTTCAGGGATAGAAGATACTGGAAAGAAGTGAAAACAATATTTTTTTGCTTTTTTACAGATGTTTTAATGTCATATGGATAGAAAACAAATGGAAAAACAGAGCACATTCAAACATACCGATTCCACAAAAATGGAAAATAATCTGTTTTTCATGAACGGAACACAGATGAGATTTACAATGCTTGTCTGAAAAAACCTTATTGTCAAGGTTCAAAAATATCAAATATTGTTCATGTCTATCACTCTCTTATAGTCACTGATGCAGATTTAAAGGGAATCGGTCATAATAAAATGACATTGTTAAAATAAATTTTTTATGCTATATATTATATATATATATTTTTTTTTTACATAAAAACTTTATTTAACCAATAGTTCATTTTCTAATGACACATTCCCTTTGATGCCATAAGTTCTGGAGTAGCTATGAGGTTGCAGAAAGGGCAATTGCAATTGTAGAGATTTTAGACATTAAGCCTCATGCACACAACAGTATTTTTTCACGGTCCGCAAAACGGGGTTCCGTTGTTCCGTGATCCGTGTCCGTTTTTGTTTCCGTGTGTCTTCCTTGATTTTTGGAGGATCACCAGACATGAAGGAAAGTGAAAAAAAAATCAAAGTCAAGTTTGTCTTGCAAATGATAGGAAAAAAACGGACGCAGATGAGAATCTTGTGTGCCTCCGTGTTTTTTCACCGACCCATTGACTTGATTGGGTCCGCAAACCGTTGTCCGTGAAAAAAATAGGACAGGTCATATTTTTGGGACGGACTGGAAACACCAATCACGGATGTGGGTGACAAACGGTGCATTATCAGAGTTTTCAACGGACCCATTGAAAGTCAATGGGTCCGCAGAAAATCACGGAAAACGGAACAATGGACACGGAACACAAGGATCGTGTGCATGAGGCCTAAGTCAAACCTCTGTACTGGCTATTACTTTTGCTGCAGGTGGAGCTAATCTACTGATCCATATATTATAGTACTCATGTATAGTGGAGGGGAGGGCTATGTCAAGCATGCTTGACAAATGGGGCAGACCCCCCAAAAGCTTAATGCTTGTATTTAGTGTGCTACAGGCACTGGATCCCTGATATAACCCAAAGGACACATACTGGACTTTATGTACTGTATGGAAAATCTCTATTTTGTAATGTGTTGGTAAAAAAGTGAATTTGGATATTTATATTGATTTTGGATAAAGAAGCAATGATTAAAAAAAAATGCAGATTTTGTGTGGTTTCTGAATGGAAAAAAATTGACCTCATGGGCAGAAGAATGATTGTTCTGCCCTAAAGGATTTTGAGTTGGTTTATTTTAAATTGTAAAAAAATCATGCAAAATGTGCATAAAACCTACTACAAATAGCAGTTACTTCTATCTGGCATTGTGACGAACTGCCGCCTAAAGCCAGACTCGAACGGGTTCTATGCACACTGTGTGGCAGTGTGGTTTCCCATTCTGACCTCTGCTCCTCTGACAGGATCACACAGCATTATAATAATTTATAATGCTGTGTATACCTGCCAGACCTATATCTACTGAATTACAGGGGCGGCTAGGGATGAGCGAACTTCATATTTTGAAATTCGTTTTTAGTTCGGGTTGTGGTATCATGTGAACTGCGTTATAGATCCCTTTACCATGAACCATAACGCAATTCCATGATGGAATCCCTTTTAGAGGCATTCTGTTATTCATTCCATCATAATAGAAGCCTATGGGTTGCATAACGGATCCCCCCGGTTTCTGTTATGCTGGAGTCCTCTCCTGCATAACGGAAACCGTACGGTCGAATAACGGAATGCCTCTAAAGGCATTCTGTTATGGAATTGCGGTATGGTCTGTATTAACAGAATCCATAACGCAATTCACATTATACCGCAACCTGAACCGAAAACTAATTTCAAAATATGAAATTCGTTCATCCCTAGGGGCGGCGTTATGTCGGAAAAATTCTGTGTATTCATGGACTTGCAGGGACACACAACATTATAAATAGTTAGAATGCCCTGAGATCCTGTCAGAAGAGTAAAGGTCAGAACGGGAAATCACGCTTACACGCGTAACATGTTTCTCGCATTGAACTCGCTCGTCTGAGTCTGGCCGAATAGGTTCAGCAACTCTTGGTTCCCAGTGACATTTGCACTGCAAGCTGCCTGTGCAATCTACTCACAGAAATAACCTGAAAACTATTGCATGTCATGTTGAAATGACAGTCACCTGAAAGGCATTGGATTGACATGTTTTTTTTTTTCCATTTAACATTTTTATCTAGATCCATGAGGTTAAAGTGGATCTATCACAACAACAGAACATTGAGCATGTTACAGAGCAGAAAGAGCTGAGCAGACTGATATATACTGTTTTGTTGGAAGTGATTCAGTATAATTTATTCAGCTATTTCTGTATGTACACTTATACAGGGGAGGCTGTCAGTCATAAGATAGCCCCACTGGGCTCCTAAACATAGAAAGAGCAGGAATTATAATTAATAAATGACAATTTACATATGTTTTCCCATGAAATTATATAATGATCTGCTCAGCTCCTCCTGCGCTATAATATGCTGCCTGTAGATTGGAAGGCATGTTCAATTTGACAGGTCCCCAAATCTTTCATAGCCCCAACAAACAACACTGATCTGAAAGAAGCCTGTGTGTAACAGGACTTTTTCTTCACTTTCTTAGCAAATACAAACAGCTAATACACTATTTATTTGACGCATCTGGTTCAGAGGAATACAATACACACAAATACAATTTGCATACATTAAGTATAGCAGTAATGCAATTCAGATTTATCTGTTTCCAATGTGTTCATGTGTCCTTTCACATGAAGTAGTGTGCTGCTGCATATAGTGATTGTCTTTGCATTGTGCCAGTGGTGGCATACATCTGTACTTTATCTCATTTTTTGTTGGACATACTGGCCTAACTGTGTTTTTTGCAATACACTGGACATTTATGGCATATCCCGTGGCTAACCCATTTGAAGTTTACATTTTTTACACAGCAAAATTACCAGACCTCGATAGCAATGTGTTTTACATGCATCTAGACAACAGCACAACACAAAAGAGCACACAAGGTCAAAACCCACAGCATGCAGAACAATCATGCATTTGGAAAACACTCATTAGTACACACGTGGACTCGTATAATGATGTCATCCAGGATGGTGCTGAAAAACTAGGTATCTGTGGAAGGTTAAGAGTCAAGCTTGGAACTTTTGGAAGAGGTACACTAGGAAGGCTGTTGGTGATACTTCTGTAAAACAGAATTAACGAATACAAACAAAGCTTTTTACTGGAGAAAAACGCAATACATTCTTCAAAATGCACAAATTCTTAGGTGTGGAACCAATTAAAAATATTTTTCCATAACTGCCCATCTCCAGTGCTACAGTTATGATCCACAGATAAGCATAGAGAAAAGGTTCCATTCCTCATAATAAAATAACAGCTGACATTTTCATAGACAATAGGGCTTACATTTTGTAGGCACAATGAATGGGAGTATGTATCATGTGCAAAATGTATGGACTGGTATTATTATGTATGTACTATGTGTATATTATGTTATTATATACATCCACAGAAATAATCCTTATGCCATTTATCGAGGTAGCATGTGCTTATATTCCTGTATAAATACAGCACTGGAGATATGTATTTGATAATCTACTTATTCAACTACAATTTTCACACTAAACTGGTGTTACAGTGTGAATCTTATTAGTACACTATGATGCACTAAAGTATTTTCCCCTTAACGACAATTCCGACAAACAACCTAAAACAATAAGAAAACTCAAAACAATGTAAAAACTATTAAAAACACTAGGCATATATGTAATTAAAAAAAAAGTAAAGGAGCTATTTATTTTTGTAATCCGATGTAATTCCATTTTCACTGAGAGATAGGAAAAAGGATAATATAAGCTGGTTAAGTTTAACATATACAAACTTGAAAATGCAAAGTCCAGTATGCAGCACATACAAATAATACTGTATATGAGGGAGGCAGCTGTCCAAGATGTAGTTGTCTATTGTGAGGCTGGGTTTACACATTGCTCTTGTGTTGCTTTTTAAAGAAACACATTAAGAATACACCAATTTTGACTGCATTTATTTACAGGTACAAAATGTTAATCAATGGAGGAGATATATTAATTTTCTAACATGCTAGACACACATGTTTCACCACCTTTTTGAATAGTCCTACTCTTCACCCTCTTTAGTCATGGTCTTAAAAAGATTTTGAAACATTCTTGCAGTCAAAGGGCCAGATTTATCATTAAGTTATGCCAGACAACTGAAAGGAAAAAAATGCAAACTGCATGTTTGTGACTTAAACGCCACTTGGCAAATACTTTTGCACAAGTGGAGTTACTCTGCCCGCCTTGCCACTTTCCTGAAAAGGATACAGAAATATCTGCCAGCCAAGAGATATCTGTGCAAATATCAGTGTAGGTGCACTGATTGCTGGATGATGTGCCTAATTTATGACACTACCAGTCTATGATAAATTTGTCCCAAAAACTATACCAGCTCCAATGTGGTCTAAAAAATGGTGTAAAATACTTCTAGTTTAAAGCCCTGTGGCACATTGTGTTACGAACAGGCATCTTGTAGTGCACTGTGTCACATCTTCCCTTCAGACTGCCTTAAACACACAAAAAAAATATACCACTCTCTAAAACATCACAGCTATAAACCTATTTAACAATCCAAATGGTCATAACATTTGACATATTGCGGCACAATATTCTGCCACAAAAAATAATAATACTACAAATAACAAAAAACACTATCTACATATAGCTGCCCCACTGTCTTATACCTGTAAAAATTGCATGGGCAATTCCTTGATGCAAAACCATGGCAATTGTGGAAAAATGCATGGATTTTGTATATATAAATGCATGTAAACCCACCCTTCCTGGGGGGCACACAGCACCCCTACCCCTTAGGATGACTGGTAAGAACTCATCAAATATAGCTCCCTTTTATTACAGGAAAATACAGAGCTGTTACACCACAGCACAGGCTCCAAGTCACCATAAAAAATTGTCACCGTGAACTGGCTACTTTCCAAACTGGATGTGAAGGACTGGAGGGTACACATGGCATTCCAATTAGTGACAATGGGTTGCACACATCATATACTACTGAGCCTCCAAGATTAAGACCTGACGGTCTGGATGACGTCAGAATCCGAAACCTCGCCCACATGCAGAGGCCAAAGGCCACACAATTTTGTTGGTAAACTGAGGTATTACCTTTAAAATTATTTGGCCACTGGCGGCCACATGAGAGCAGGGTTTCAGGCACATTTGGCATCTAGACCATCTGATCATACCCTAAGGGTATATCGTACGACAGTGTCGTTTATGTGGATTTTCCATGCTTACAATCTCAGCAAGTTATGCCACACTCGCACGTTCTTTCTGCTGTCTTCTGGGTCTCTGTTACCAAGGATGGATCAACTTAGGTGGAAGTGACACCCATAATGGTCATGACTATACAGCTTGTTTTTGTTTTACGGGTGTATATCAATTAATTAGAATATCATTGAAAAGTTTATTTCAGTAATTCAATTCAAAAAGTGAAACAAATATATATTTATTTATTTTAATGTTCATGATTATGTCTTGCAGCTACTGAAAACCTAAAAAGACAATATCTCAGGAAATTAGAACATTGTGAAAAGTTCAATAACATTAAGTTCAAAAGTCTGTTCATTTTGGTCCCTCCTTCTGGTTCAGCAGGCTACACAATCAGGGGAAGACTGCTGACTTGAAACTAACGGCGAAGACTTCTGATTTAATAGTTGTCCAAAATACAAAAATATACAATTACCACAAGGAGGGTAAGCTACAAAAGGTCATTACTAAGGAAGCAAGAAACAGGGTTAACAACAGCCTGGAAAGGATTGAAAGCTGGAGTCAGTGCTTCAAGAGCCACTACACACAGATGTATCCAGGGCATGGGCTATAACTGTCACATTCCTTGTGTCAAGTCACTCATGACCCAGAGAAAAAGTCAGAAGCGTCTTACCTGGGCTAAGGAGAAAAAGGACTGGACTGTTGCTCAGTGGTCCAAAGTCCTGTATTCAGATCAAAGTCAATTTTGCATTTCATTTGGAAATCAAGGTCCCAGAGTTTGGAGGAAGAGTGGAGAGGCACACACTCCAGTTATTATATCAATCCCAAAGTCAGCACAGCTTTCTACCGGAAAACTGTAGAGCACGTCATGCTTCCCTCTGCCGACAAGCTTTATGAAGCTTCTGATTTAATTTTCCAGCATGAATTTGCAGATGCCCACACTGCTAAAAGTCTTAACCATGGTATCACTGTGTTTGAATGGAGAGCAAACTCACCTCACCTAAACCCCATAGAGATTCTATCAGGTATTGAGAGAAGACACCAGGCCCAACAATGCAGATGAGCTGAAGGCTGCTATTAAAGCAACCTGGGCATTGATAGCCACAGGCTGATCACATTCCATGACATGCTGAATTGATGCAGTAATTCATGAAAAAGGAGCCCCAAACAAGTATTGAGTGTACGGTATAGGCATACTTTTTCAGTAGGCCAACATTTCTATATACATTTTTTTTTTTTTTTATTAGTCATATAATATTCAAATTTTCTGAGATACTGACTTTTAGGTTTTCAGTAGCTGCAAGCCATATGTATGTAATGAATCTATGTAACATACGAGTTTCGCTTTTTTAACTGAATTACTGAAAAAAATAAAGGTGTTATCCAAACCTGGAAAAAACAGACCAACAAATCTCATGCATAGGCATAGTGTTAATCGAGTTTAATGTATGCCTTTGGCTCCTAGGCTCATCATCCAGGTTTCAGTACAGCTCTGGGGACCTTTGTTCGTCTCAGAGCTTTCAGTTTTAAACCACCATCCCCATGACTGCGATGCAGCCTGACTGGTACAAGACAATGGGAGCCACCTTCCCTTTGTATGCACTGCAATCAGTACTGATCAAGGTGTTTACTGTGTTAAATGCCCCAGATTAGTGTCTTCTCCTGTTGAGGTCATTCAGGAGTGTGGCTGTCAATTACAGCTACATTCCTACTGTTGATACAGTACATGTGTAAAGCTGTTGCGCCTTTATGTTCTCCATATTGCTCATTGTAATGAAATGACCTTCCGTCAAAGAAGTACATGTAGGAAAGGGTTATATGTAGGGCTGGGCGATATGGCCTAAAAATCAATATCACAATATAATTTGAAGCATGTGCGATATAACGATATATCACAATATATTATTTTATTCTGTATATATACAAATTACAATTGCAAGACATTTTTAAGATGTGTATTGTGTAACAGATCTTTTTACTAACACTGTAAAAATGAAGTGTTAGTAAAACACAAAATTGTATAAAATAAAGTGCAAAATGTAAAAAAATAAACATTACATTTCTTCCTGCTGTCCTGATTACTTCGTTATATTGCACAAAAATAAAGCTGCACATATTTGAACTAAAAACCCTTCAAGTTAAAAAAGTTTATTTTCCATTAAAGGGAACCAGTTATCAACTTTATGCTACCCATACTAACAGCTGCATAAAGTAGACACAGGTAAATTGATTTCAGCAGTCTGTATTTTAAAAGTTAAAAGTAAGTGGTTGCCGAGAACCAACATCAACAATCATTGCATACTGGGTCTGGAAAAGAGTCATGGCCACCTGAGAAGAGTCATGGTTTTTCATAAATTCCAGCCCTCCCTGCCCACCTGCTGATGACTGACCGTCTCCTACCGAGTTTCCTCCCTTTCTGTCTAGGACAGAACTGCCAATCATCAGCAGGTGGGTGAGAGTGCAGGAGATTATGAATAATTCTGACTATTCTCAGGTAGATTTGACTCTTTTCAAGGCCTGTGCTGCAATGATTATGATGCTGGTTCTCAGCAACCACTTACTTTTAGCTTATCGACACACTGCAGAAATCATAATTTCTGTCACTATTTTACGCTGCCCTCTAGGTCATTATAAAGCTGTTGACAGGTCCCTGTAAATATACAACAAATTTCAAACTTTCTTTGCAATATGTAGTGCAAATATGAACATGACTGAACAACATCAGTGTTTATGCTCCTTGCATGCCGTGATTAAACTTCTTGCACATCAGACAAGGTTTTTCGCCAACAACACAAGTTTGTCCAGTCTTGGACTTCAGTGCAGATCGTTACTATGCATGTTACTATGTTGCCACTGCTGCTGAATGCCCTTTCTGAGGGGGCACTCATGGCAGGTATGCAAAGGTATTTCTTGGCTCGGCTTGCCACTCTGGGGAAATTAGCCTGGTGCAGCCTCCACCACACCAGTGGGTCAGCTTCTCCTTCTACATCCAGTGCCTGCAGGTAAATATTAAGCTCAATTTCAATTGCTTCTCAATTGCATCAATGAAGGCAGCTGGGCCAGGCTGAGCAGATGCATTTTTGAAAACGCTGCCCAGACTTCGTTTACTCCTCTTGGATTCTCTCTGGGCTTCTCGATCACCTCCTGTGCTTGTGTGTGATGGTGGTGACTCTGTGGCAGACACAGCTTGGTTCTCTAGTAGTGCCTGAATTTCTGCTGCTGCTTTTGTGAAGATGAACTCTCTTCGGGTGATCTGCTATATATGATGATCTGAAGCGTGAGTCTACAAAGTAGGCCATATCCAGGAGGTCATCAGTTGCAGGGTCTGAGTACTTCTCATTTAAATACGTGAGGATGGCTCTCTTCATGTCCTTCATCAGGTCTGTGTCCATGTCATCATCAGCTAGAGGAAGAACTGTGGTGTTTAGAAGGTGGAGCACAGATTTGACATACGACACACTCACATACTCTTCCCCAGACAGCATCTGTGAACTCCAACAGGGGATTGAGGGTCTTGTTCATAGATTCTAACACATCAATGTCCTGCCAAGTTGGTACCAGGTGCCTGGTTTTCCTGTCTGCTTTCAGGACCTGTGATATGGCCTTCTCTTGTTCAAGCAGCCGCTGAATCATCTGTTGTCGATACCCCCATCTTGTTGGTGTTTCAGTGATGAGGCGATGAGTGAGTAGGCAGGTTTAGCTCAGCCTGTGCATTAGTCATTTTTCTCTTCCTTTTCCAAGTGTAAGAAAAGGCACTCACAATTTTCTTGCATTTGCCAATTGCATGTTCAACACGGGCATCTTTCACACTTGTCTCTAAAATTTTAAGATATTATTAGCACAATACCCCAGCATAATGTTGAACTAGTCTAGGACTAAAAGAAACATTTACCTACCGATGGCGAGGTGGAGCCTGTGGCCAAAGCACTGCAGTCTTGTCCAGCTGTTCATTTCCACTGCTTTCACGATATTTGCGCCATTGTCATGATTATCCAGACTTGTAACTCTTCTTTAAGTCCCCATGACTCCAGCGCTCCCTTTAATCCCTGAAATATCAGTTCACCCATATGATCCTCGGGGAAATAAGCTGTCTGTAGGCATCTGCTGCACAACTTCCACTCATCATTGATGAAGTGGACTGTGAGACTAATGTTAGACTTCATTGTGTGACTGGACCACAAGTCCGTAGTAGTTGCATAGTGTTTTATGCTCCGGAGTTCTTTTTTCACTTGCTCGCAAACTTTGTCATACAGTTTGGGTAAAGTGTTTGCGGCTAGGTACCTCATAACGTGGATCGAGTGTCTTAATCATGTTCTGAAAGCTGCTTTTCTCCACTGTAAGAAACAGCACCATATCCTTACACAGGTACAGGGTAATGGCATTTGTAATTAGTGGTGGTCAGTTCGCAGTGTTCGCCAGCGAACACATGTGGGCTGCCATCTTTAGTAAGGTAGACGCACCCGCCTGGCGGTACACAGGTAAGCCCTTACCTGTGCCTGTGTTGGGAGCCGGTTTGGATTCAAATGCAGTCACTGGGAGCAGGCAGTTCAGAGAACTGCCACCGCGGGCCTTCATCGGGCTGTTCTCAGAACTGCCTGCTCCCGGTGACTGCATTTGATTTCAGACCCGCTCCCGACACAGGTAAGTGCTTACCTGTGCATCGCCAGACGGGTGAGTCTACCTTACTAAAGATGGCAGCCGCATGTGTTCGCTGGCGGACACTGCAAACTGACCATCACTGTTTGTAATATCAATCCACCGCCGATTTCTTTTGTCATATGGAATGCCTTTAGAAAATGCCCTTAAAATATTAATCTGGTGTGTAGGGGCAGGGCCACCTTTTTGCTTTCCACTTGAGTGACTGGGCGTTTGTTGAGGAAACAGTTTTTAGCTACCTTCGCATTCCAAAATGTGCTTCGTTTTGAGGTGATAAAACAAATTTGTTGTATTCCCCATCTTCGCTATTATTCTTGTCCGGCATAATTTGCAGATTATATTTTTCTGCTCAAAATCGGACTTAAACCCAAACCAAGTCCATATGACCGACGTCGCACCTCCTCCTCCACACGTGTAAAATCCTCCATGCTTGCGAGTTAACCAAAACAGGCACACAGCTTAAGGATATCTAGGGCTGCAGGAAACGATTACTTTAGCAATTGAGCATTAATCGAGTACTATAATAAGAAAAACCTTAACCAAACATATCGCTAAAATTGCTTTATGAAAACAATATTTTTATTTATTAGCCCCATGCCATTGCCACCATCATCATGTCCCCCAGCCAACGCCATCAGCCCCATGCCATTTTCCACCTTCATCATGTCCCCCAGCCAACGCCATCAACTCCATGCCATTGCCACCATCATCATGTCCCCAGCTAATGCCATCAGCCCCATACCATTGCCAATTTTCCACCATCATGTCCCCCCAGCAAGCGCCATCAGCCCCATGCCATTTGCCACCATCTTCATGTCCCCCAGCCAGCGCCATCAGCCCCATGCCATTGCCACCATCATCATGTCCACAGCCAACGCAGTCAGCCCCATGTGCGACTGCCACCATCATTATGTCCCCCCAGGCAGTGCCATCAACCCCAAGCCATTGCCACCATCATCATGTCCCCCAGCCAGCGCCATCAGCCCCATGCCATTTTCCACCTTCATCATGTCCCCCAGCCAACGCCATCAACTCCATGCCATTGCCACCATCATCATGTCCCCAGCTAACGCCATCAGCCCCATACCATTGCCAATTTTCCACCATCATGTCCCCCCAGCAAGCGCCATCAGCCCCATGCCATTTGCCACTATCTTCATGTCCCCCAGCCAGCGCCATCAGCCCCATGCCATTGCCACCATCATCATGTCCACAGCCAACGCAGTCAGCCCCATGTGCGACTGCCACCATCATTATGTCCCCCCAGGCAGTGCCATCAACCCCAAGCCATTGCCACCATCATCATGTCCCCCAGCCAGCGCCATCAGCCCCATGCCATTTTCCACCTTCATCATGTCCCCCAGCCAACGCCATCAACTCCATGCCATTGCCACCATCATCATGTCCCCAGCTAACGCCATCAGCCCCATACCATTGCCAATTTTCCACCATCATGTCCCCTCAGCAAGCGCCATCAGCCCCATGCCATTTGCCACTATCTTCATGTCCTCCAGCCAGCGCCATCAGCCCCATGCCATTGCCACCATCATCATGTCCACAGCCAACGCAGTCAGCCCCATGTGCGACTGCCACCATCATTATGTCCCCCCAGCCAACACCATCAACCCCATACCATTGCCAATTTGCCACCATCATCATGTCCCCCAGCAAGCGCCATCAGCCCCACGCCATTGCGACCATCATCATGTCCACCTGCCAGTGCCATCAGCCCCATGTGCCATTGCCACCATCAGTCCCATGTGCCACTGCCACCATCATGTCCCCCAGCCAGCGCCATCAGCCCCATGTGCCATTGCCACCATCATGTCCCCCAGCCAGCGCCATCAGCCCCATGCCATTGCCACCATCATCATGTTCCCCAGCCAGCACCATCAGCCCCATGCCATTGCCATCATCATGTCTCCCAGCCAGCACCATCAGCCCCATGTCATTGCCATTTGCCACCATCATGTCCCCCAGCCAGCGCCATCAGCCCCATGCCATTGCCCTCCATCATCATGTCCCCCAGCCAGCGCAATCAGCCCCATGCCATTGACACCATCATCATGTCCCCCAGCCAGCGCCATCAGCCCCATGCCATTATTTGCCACCATCATCATGTCCCCCAGCCAGCGCCATCATCATCAGTCCCAGGCCATAGCCATCCACCACCTGGTATATTCGGGCCCCTGATGCTACTTACCTTCCCTGCACGGCTGGCTGATGGAGTCCGCAGGAGACGAGACGGGCCGCGTCTTCTTCCCAGCATGCACTGGGAGGGACCTGATGTCACACACAGCATTAGCTAGCGCGCTGATGTGTGAAAGCAAGGCCCTGCAGAGCGGTGCAGAGTCGGGAGGCCACGGAGCGGTGAGTGAGAAGCTTCTTCAATTCACTACCGCTCCGTGGTCATCTATCGCGATATGGTGATATAACTAAAATCTATATCATCAGCCGAATTGATGACAATAATATATCGTTTATATCGCCCACCCCTAGTTATATGGGTTATATTTCACATTTTAACCACTTCCAGATCAGGCCATTTACCCCCTGCCTGACCAGGCCTAATTTTGCAAATCTGACATGTGTCACTTTATGTAGTAATAACTTTGGAACGCTTTAACTTATCCAAGCCATTCAGAGATTGTTTTCTCGTGACACATGGTAACTTCATCTTAATGGTAAATTTGAGTCAATAGGTTTTACCTTTATTTATAAAAAGAAAAATCCAAAAGTTAAAGAAAATGTGAAAAAAAATCACTGTTTTCTAAATTTGAATCTCTCTGCTTTTAAGACAGATAGTGATGCCTCATAAAATATTCATTAATTAATATTCCCCATATGTCTTCTTTATGTTCGCATCATTTTAAAAATGTAATTTTTTTTTTTTTTAGGATGCTAGAAGGTTTCAAATTTTAGTTGTTTTTAGTAATTTTTGAAATTTTTAAGAAAATTTCCAAAGTCAACTTTTTTAAGGACCAGTTCAGTTCTGAAGTCACTTTGTGGGGCTTACATAATATAACCAACCCATGAATTACCCCATTTTAGAAATGACACTCCTCAAACTATTCAAAACTGGTTTTAGAAATGTTGTAAACCCTTTAGGTATTCCACAGGAATTAAAGCAAAATAGAGGTGAAATTTCAAAATGCAGATTTTCCATTTTAATCAATTTTTTCCTAGAACTTCATCAAGGGTTAACAACAAAAACATCAATATAAATAAATCAATATTTATTAATTACCTTGATTCTGCAGTTTGCATAAATACCGCAAATGTGGTCGTATACCGCTGTATGGGCACACGGTAGGGCACAAAAGGCAAGGAGCGCCATATGGTTTTTGAAGGGCATTTTTTTCTGGAATGGTCTTTGGGCACCAGGTTGCATTTGAAAACCCCCAAAAAGTGACCACATTTTGTAAACTACACCAACCAAGGAATTTTTAAGGGGTGTAGCGAGCATTTCAACCAACAGCTGTTTCATAGAATTTTTAATACTTGGGTGTGAAAATGAAAAATGTATTTATTTCTTTTTACAAGAAAATGGTGCTTTGGTTCAAACTTTCTTTTTCACAAAAGATAACAGGAAAATATCCCCAATTTGCTATCTACTTTCTCCTGAATAGAGTAACACCCCAATTGTGGTCATAAACTGTTAATTGGGGATACGCCAGGGCTCAGAAGGGAAGGAGCGGCATCTGAAATTTCTAACATGGAATTTTCTGTCATGGTTTTTAAAAGCAATAACTTTTTTTATTTTTTGTTGAATGAGCTGTGTGAGGGATTATTTTGTGCGAGACAAGCTGTAGTTTTTATTGGCACCATGTTGGGGTACATTTAGCTTTCTGGTTGCTTTTTATCTCATTGTTGGGAGGTGAAGTCACAAAAAAAGCTGGTTGGTGTCATTTTTCTATTATTTTTTAAAACCATTCAGTTGATGAGGTAGAGCATGTGATATTTTTATAGATCCGGTTATTACGGATGCAAACATACCAAATATGTCTAGTTATTTTATTTTTATGTTTTACACGTTTTAATCATGTTTTTGTGTTGTCATTTTCTTAGAGCCATATAAATATATATTTTCATTTTTCTGGCTATAGTCTTGTGTAAGAGGTTGTTTTTTGTGGGACGAGGTGACGTTTTTATTGCTACCATTTTGGGGTACACACGACTTTTTGATTGATTGATATTATGCTTTTTGTGAGGTGAAGTTAGGGGAAAAAAACTAAAAAAGTTTTTTTTTTTTTTACACCGTTCACTTGATGCTCATTCTCCCTGGCTAAGAGCGGGGCGCTCTGATTGGATGCGCTCACAGCCAGGGAGAAGATAACCACTCCCAGGGAAAATACAAGTCTCCGTCTAGATAACCGAGTCGCCTCATTATAATATAAGGCGCCATAATATACGGGGCCAACAGCAGACGAACAGGGGGTTCTTAATTTTTTTTTTATAAAAGTGCCATGGCATCAGTGGGGGCCGCCCTATAAGGTAGAATAATAATTAGACTAGAGTTAGCCTGATGAAAGGTCCTCTTTAAGAGCTCATTTACATCCCCTTTCTTACAATAACTATAACTCACAAAAATCCAAATAATTGGATGAAAATAAAAGCACCTAATATTTGCATTGTGCATTCATGTGTTAAAGGGTTATTCATAATTTTTTTATTTTATTTAAGTATAGGAATTGATACACTTTTCTAATATGTAAGTATTTATACCAGAGCATGGCCTTAATTAGTGCAGTGCAGTGCAGCCATAGGATAAATTATTAGGAATTTGCGTTGGTCATGCGACACCTGGCATTCAGTTAACACAGTCCAGATATTTAACATGTAAATAGTAGCTTATTTAGGAGCTAAATTAAGTAATTCTACCCACAGGAACAACTATCATGTCTGCAGTTTCTGTGCAGGTGCATTTCCTACATTTTTCTCCTTATGCCTTTTGTATGTTTTTTTTTATTTTATTTTTTAAAGAAAGCCTCTTAGTAGATTCTTGCTTCCCTAGCAGCATGAATTATTGAAAAGCTCCCTCATTACAATGAGCTATGTTTCCTCCTTTACAGAAAACTTAGCTTTGAAGGGCCAGGCACAGGACGAAGGGTCTACTGGGTGGTTCCATCCAGGCATTTCCATACTGAGCTAATCCTGATTGACAGGTATCTCCCTAGATGCAAATAGAACAGACCTTTCAATGAAGCCAAGCCAGGTGGAGAGGAGGGAAGAGTGCTGCCCAGCAGACAACTCTCCCTATGCCTGACTCTTTTCAAAGCTGGCACAGTGGTTAGGGGCAGCATCATGAGACTACTGACAGGTTACCTTTAAACAGTTAAAGGTGCATGCAGTTTATATTGATGACCTATCCTCAGGATAGGTCATCAATATCTGATCCTTGGGGCTCTGGCACCCAGCATCCCCACCGATCAGCTGTTTGAAGAGGAGGCGGCTCTTCATGCGAGTGCTGCCTCTTCTTGCCCATTGTCTGGGAAGTGCAGTGTAATCAGAAGTACTCGCTCCATTCAATTGAATGGAACGAGTACTTGTAATTAGACTACAAGCCACTGCAAAGGAGACAACGCGCAGTGTAATGAAGAGCACCGGAGATCCGCCTCCTCTTCAAACCACTCTAGAAACAGACATTTTACTAATTACCTAGAAACAGAAAGTCATTTCATGAATCACCTAGAGACAGGAAGCCATATTGTACAAGTAAATACACACAGTGAGGTGGTGACTACCATAGGAGTTGGCAAATCTCCCACGCAGCCCCGTATAATTTTAGAACAGCTTCAAATTATATTCGAAAAAACTGCATCAGACTGTAAATAACGAAGACATTTGAATTTTGTAAAAAATGATGGCAAGTATTATAGTCGATGTGGCGAAACCAACCTCGACACTGGGTGGTGGTGAAACCTGGTTGCAAGCCTCTTGCCCCAGGATAATGGGCCCGCTCATCAGCCCATGCTAAATTTAAACCCCATGGCCATTTGACTGTGTTTGTGGCATCTGAGTGCTGTTTGGATCTATTGAGCGCTCAGATCCAAGCCATCTCGGGATATGTTAAATGTCTGTGTTTACTGTATGGTTGTGACATTGTATATTTGAATAGTGATGTCTGTCCTATTGTCCCCACGTGTGTATTGGCGATTTCCCTTTGTCCTGAGAGATAATTGAATTACTCCTCGGTTGTCTCCAGGACAGAAGATATTGTTTAAAACTATGTATTCTCCTGCCTGTGATAATTACATCAACCCATTGTGTAAGGTAATTGTATCACAGGCAGAGGAGAGGATTTTTTGTGGGAGTGTTTTACTGTATTGTACGTGTTTATTGGTTATTTTTACAAAACCCTGTGGGTGGTACTAATGTGTAACAATGTTATATAAGAACAATAAACACATAGCTCGGGTTGTCCACTGTTACCCTCAACACAGATTGGTCTCGTTCTTGGTGGGATTCACTGTATGCTGTTAGTGACTGATTGCTAGGAGTGTAAGCCGCTTGGGTGTGTTTCCTATTCGTCTGCTAGCAGCTATTTGTGAGGTTCCATTCGGGAGTTTGGAGCAGTTCCTTGTATGCCATAACAGTCAATATGGAATATTAAGATGTGAAGTGAGCCAATTATATCTACAGTCCATTCACTGCAGGACACATGTATTTTAAGTTCTAAATTTATCAAAAGTAATAAAGATAGAAGATTGGTTAACATTACTTTATTTATAGGCAGTCTTAGTTTACTTTTCCTATACTGGACAGTATGTTCCAAATCAAAATTAACTTATGAATTAGTGAAAATCGTACAAACAGCAACTAAAAGATATTACAGAGATGTTTTATTTTTAGTGTGGTTAATCTTAACCAAATAAAGAGAACCTAGCATCCACTTTATACTTAGGACAGCATAAAATGGTGACAGACACACAAAGTTCAGTTGGTTGTCATTAAGCTCTCGGAAAACACTTTACAATAGCAAAGCGACAGACTGCTGAAATCCATGTGTCTGTCACTATGCTGCCGCCTGAGAGGTCAGCATCTAATGGATGACAAGTTAATAATAAATAAAATAAAATAAAGTAGTCATGCTCACCTCAAATATCCCCCAAAACTCAGATTTTAACACTTCCCTCCTTTCTCACTTCCTGGAACCTCTTGACATGGAAATGTTACTGATCAGCGCTACAGCCAATGACTGACTAGGTGGTTACATTTCCAATTGTTTTTTTTCTTATAAATGTCCAATCATTATTAAGCACAAAACATAATAATCATATAAAATGTATGCTTTACCCCCACCCCTCACCCTGATCCTACACTGTAATATGATTCAGAATTCCTAGCCGTGGACACAAAATGGCTACAAACTTGTGTTTAATAATGGATATATGCAGTTTTTCAATTCAAGCAATTACATTTATATGAGACAGCCAGAATAATACCTTTGATATCACATAAAAGGTTTAAAACTGGAGAATGGCCTTCCTTGCTACTATTTATATATATACTATATCCATGACGATATTAACTTGTTCATTATTTAGAGAGATACAATCAGGGATTCAAATCTTAAACAGGCATTTTCTGAAACATAAATGGGTCTCATTACTTCCCATTTGCAAAACTAAGAACATTTTCAAATATGACAACATGACAATATGATAGGATGAAAGGACCGTCAGGTTGAGCTTGGCACTGCCACTCCATTAAACTCTATGGGACCTAGTGGAAATAACAGAGTGCTGTCCTCAATTATCTCTGGCAGTCTCACAGAGATTAATGGAGCGTCAGTGTATACTCAACCTGCTGCTCTGTTCATTTTGAGGCCATGCAGGAAAGGGGTCCCCGCAGTAGGACCCCCACTATCTAAGTTATCCCTAATACCTTTAATAACACAATATTTGCTTAAAATAAGCACCACCATCATCATGTCCCCAGCTAACGCCATCAGCCCCATACCATTGCCAATTTTCCACCATCATGTCCCCTCAGCAAGCGCCATCAGCCCCATGCCATTTGCCACTATCTTCATGTCCTCCAGCCAGCGCCATCAGCCCCATGCCATTGCCACCATCATCATGTCCACAGCCAACGCAGTCAGCCCCATGTGCGACTGCCACCATCATTATGTCCCCCCAGCCAACACCATCAACCCCATACCATTGCCAATTTGCCACCATCATCATGTCCCCCAGCAAGCGCCATCAGCCCCACGCCATTGCGACCATCATCATGTCCACCTGCCAGTGCCATCAGCCCCATGTGCCATTGCCACCATCAGTCCCATGTGCCACTGCCACCATCATGTCCCCCAGCCAGCGCCATCAGCCCCATGTGCCATTGCCACCATCATGTCCCCCAGCCAGCGCCATCAGCCCCATGCCATTGCCACCATCATCATGTTCCCCAGCCAGCACCATCAGCCCCATGCCATTGCCATCATCATGTCTCCCAGCCAGCACCATCAGCCCCATGTCATTGCCATTTGCCACCATCATGTCCCCCAGCCAGCGCCATCAGCCCCATGCCATTGCCCTCCATCATCATGTCCCCCAGCCAGCGCAATCAGCCCCATGCCATTGACACCATCATCATGTCCCCCAGCCAGCGCCATCAGCCCCATGCCATTATTTGCCACCATCATCATGTCCCCCAGCCAGCGCCATCATCATCAGTCCCAGGCCATAGCCATCCACCACCTGGTATATTCGGGCCCCTGATGCTACTTACCTTCCCTGCACGGCTGGCTGATGGAGTCCGCAGGAGACGAGACGGGCCGCGTCTTCTTCCTAGCATGCACTGGGAGGGACCTGATGTCACACACAGCATTAGCTAGCGCGCTGATGTGTGAAAGCAAGGCCCTGCAGAGCGGTGCAGAGTCGGGAGGCCATTTTGGGGCCATGCAGGAAAGGGGTCCCCGCAGTAGGACCCCCACTATCTAAGTTATCCCTAATACCTTTAATAACACAATATTTGCTTAAAATAATGCCACTTTTTTCCTCTCAATAAAATAAGCTCAAGAATCATTAAAAGAAAGATAACTAAAATTGTTACTTTGTATACAGGACATTAGGTTATGTTTGACATGAAACATGTTGACCCCCATTAGCACTTAGCAGAAAAACACTCCAAACCAAAGTACAAAATCACCCAACTTACTTCACCGGTTGCCAAGTTTCTTGTTCGAACCCTTTGTGAATAGACTGTGCAATTGAAGACTCCATGAGGTCGATGTAACGGATGACTAGCGGCACAAAAGAATCTTGAATATGCTTATGAAATTTTCCATTGCATAAAAGAGCTTCAAGGAGATAAATATAAACATAATTAATTTTCATGTAACGAATATGTAGCCAACCCAAGTATACATATAGATACACAGTAATACAAAAGATGAGTTATAATAAGGGCAATTAATATCTCTATTGAATTATTACAGTTGAAACTAGGCCAATACTTGGTAAAGGTGTATTTTCACATTAATGTTTAAAGGTAAAACCAGGAACGGATTCAAAAAGTGGAGAAAACTGTCTTTTCTTTATAAGTATCCTCAGCTTATGATCCATTCTTGGCTTTGGCGCCAACAAGTGCAGCAAAATAACTAGAGATGAGCGAATCGAAGTTGACATAGTCGAATTCGATCCAGATTTCAGGAAAAATTCTATTTCGTGGTAACGAATAGCATTTTTTCCTAAAATGGATGCTGCACGTGTTAGGACATGGAGCAAGGAACTCTGGGAACGAGAGATAAACCACAATGCCATGCATACAGCCACTCAGCAGCCAGCCAGCCCTGTGATGTCACAGCCCTAAAAATAGCCTCAGCCATCTTAGATTCAACCATTTTCCAGTGTACTTAGTACAGGGAGAAACGTCAGCAGGCACTAGGGACAGTGGTAGAAAAGACTTTAAAACTTTTATTTTGCTGTATAGAAGGGAAAAGATAGGGAGGAATCATTCCACGGTATTGAAGCAGAACAGGATTCAGTAGGTGAGGTTACAGCCTGGGTAATAGGAACAATCCGATTACACCTCGCTGCACTGACTGGGAATCCAAATTGCCATTATACAGCTCTGTAATTTCAGCAAACCGTTCTTGTTATTGGGGTGCAAGTGCTGTTTGATACACCCATTAACAGGGCTTATTACAATTAAATATTTCTATGTCTTATTTGTCCTTGTGTGGTGCAGTTATATGTTCTAAAGCATTTTTTGGCTTGTATTAGGGGGAAAAAAGTGATTATTAGTAGTGCTGGTCGAGCACCAAAGTGCTCAGATACTCGAGTAGAACACCTCGGGATGCTCGTGAGCACTATGGAAGTCAATGGGAGAACCAGAGCATTAAACCAGGCACCCCCCCCCCCCCCCCCGCTCTGAAGAGGGGAGGGTGTCTGGTTCATAGGAAAAGGTCAGAAATTGATGGAAACACCACTGAAATGGTTAGGGAACAGCATGGGGAGGATGTATGGATGCCTCTTGGACACCCAGGTCGCTGCTGGGAACGATGTTGTCCGAGTAGGACGCCACTTTTACAGACTGACAATTTGCACCAAACCAAAGTTAAAAAACGATTTTAGAGGAAAAATTGTTAGGAAACATTCTTTCCTGTATATTTACTTGTATATAAAGTGCAAGTGGTGCCAAAAATTACAAGAAAGAGGCACTCCGATACAACCTGTATATCACATAAAGGAGGTCCTAATTCACATTTTGGCACAATTGTTCAGGTAGTGGGACGCCTACACTCATAAAGCCTATGCACTAAGGAAAAGGGCTGCCAAAAATTACAAGGAACAGGCACTCCAGTACATCCTTTATTACACAAAAAGGAGGGCATCATACACACCCTCGATTGATGGCCTGCTGGTGACCCTCAAAAACATTAGGGGCGAGGGCCTAATGCTGATCTGACCATTTAAAACATTAGGGGTGAGGGCTTGCTGCCGAGCTGACCATCTAAAACAAACTGTGGGCGAGGGCCTGCTGCCGAGCTGACCATTTAAAAAATGTTGTGGGCGAGGGCCTGCTGCCGAGGTGACCATCTAAAACATTTTGTGGGTGAGGGCCTGCTGCCAAGCGGACCATCTAAAAATTTAGGGGTGAGGGTCTGCTGTTAAGCTAACCCTCTAAAACATTATGGCTAAGGGCCTGCTGGTGATCCTCAAAAACATTATTGGCGAGGGCCTGTTGGTGAACTTCTAAAACATTATGGGTGAGGGCCCGCTGCTGAGCTGACTCTGTTAAACATTAGGATCAAGGGTAGCCGAATAAGCATGTTGATATGATGAGGAGGGGGACGAGAAAAGGGAAATTGAACCATATACCCTTTTTTAGTGGTGTATAGGGTGCATGAGAATACTGTGTATTCAATACACCATAAAAGCCACATTTAGAGTGCCTTTATGTTCAGCCACTTTCCTCTGGTGGAGTAGAAAAAAAAGTTAAGAAAATTAAAGTTTTACAAAGAAAATGTAAAGTTTCAAGTAAAAAGAAAAGCGTCCTTTTCCAAAAATAAAGTAAAAAAGAATTGTAAAAAATAGGGAAAAGACATAGACATATTAGGTATCGTCGTGTCCGTATCGACCAGCTCTATAAAAATATCACATGACCTAACCCCTCAGATGAAAAAATAAAGTACAACAGCAAGCGATCAAAAAAGGGTTTGCCCACCAAAATAGTACCAATCTAACAGTCACCTCATCCCGCAAAAAATGAGCCCCTACCTAAGACAATCGTCCCAAAAATAAAAAAACTATGGCTCAGAATATGGAGACACTAAAACATCATTTTTTTTTATTTTTAAAAGCTGTTATTGTGTAAAACTTACATAAATAAATAAAAAGTATACATATTAGGTATCGCCGCGTCCGTATCGACCGGCTCGATAAAAGTATCACATGACATAACCCCTTAGGTGAACACTGTAAAAAATAAAAACATTTTTTGTCACCTTACATCACAAAAAGTGTAATAGCAAGCGATCAAAAAGTCATATGCACCCCAAAATAGTGCCAATCCAACAGTCTTCTCATCCCACAAAAAATTAGACCCTACCTAAGACAATGGCCCAAAAACTGAAAAAACTATGGCTCTCAGACTATGGAGACACTAAAACATGATTTTATTTTGTTTCAGAAATGAAATCATTGTGTAAAACTTACATAAATAAAAAAAGTATACATATTAGGTATCACCACATCCGTGAAAACCTGCTCTATAAAAATACCACATGATCTAACCTGTCCGATGAATGTTGTAAATAAATATAAAAAATGGTGCCAAAACAGCTATTTCTTGTTACCTTACCTCACAAAAAGTGTAATATAGAGCAACCAAAAATCGTATGTACCCTAAACTAGTACCAACAAAACTTCCACCCTATCCCGTAGTTTCTAAAATGTGGTCACTTTTTTGGAGTTTCTACTCTAGGGGTGCATCAGGGGGGCTTCAAATGGGACATGGTGTCAAAAAAAACAGTCCAGCAAAATCTTCCTTCCAAAAACCGCATTGCATTCCTTTCCGTGTGCCCGAACAGCTGTTTACGACCACATATGGGGTGTTTCTGTAAACTACAGAATCAGGGCCATAAATAATGAGTTTTGTTTGGCTGTTAACCCTTGCTTTCTAACTAGAAAAAAATTTTAGAATGGTAAATCTGCCCAAAAAGTGAAATTTTTAAATTGTATCTCTATTTTCCATTAATTCTTGTGGAGCACCTATATGGTTAACGATGTTTGTAAAATCAGTTTTGAATACCTTGAGGGGTGTAGTTTCTTAGATGGGGTAGTTTCTACTCTTGGGGTGCATCAGGGGGGCTTCAAATGGGACATGGTGTCAAAAAAACTGTCTAGCAAAATCTACCTTCCAAAAACCGTATGGCATTCTTTTCCTTCTGTGCCCTGCTGTGTGCCCGTACAGCAGTGTACAACCACATATGGGGTGTTTCTGTAAACTACAGAATCAGGGCCATAAATATTGAGTTTTGTTTGGTTGTTAACCCTTGTTTTCTTACTTAAAAAAATGGATTATAATGGAAAATTTGCCAAAAAATGAAATTCTGAAATTTCATCTCCATTTGCTAATAACTCTTGTGGAACACCTAAAGGGTAAATGACGTTTGTAAAATCAGTTTTGAAGACCTTTAGCGGTGTAGTTTCTTAGATGGGGTCACTTTTATGGAGTTTCTACTCCAGAGGTGCATCAGGGGGGCTTCAAATGGGACATGGTGTAAAAAAAAAAAAGAAACAGTCTATCAAAATTCCTTTCCTTCTGCACCTTGCTGTGTGTGCCCGTACAGCAGTTTACGACCACATATGGGGTGTTTCTGTAAACTACACAATCAGGGCCATAAATATTGAGTTTTGTTTGGCTGTTAACCCTTGCTTTGTAACTGGAAAAAAAAAATATTAAAATGGAAAATCTGCCAAAAACTTGAAATTTTGAAATTGTATCTATTTTCCATTAATTCTTGCGGAACACCTAAAAGGGTTAACGACGTTTGTAAAATCAGTTTTGAATACCTTGATGTCTGTAGTTTCTAGAATGGGGTCATTTTTGTGTGGTTCCTATTATGTAAGCTTCACAAAGTGACTTCAGTCCTGGATTGGTCCATAAAAAGTTGTTTTTTGAAAATTTCTGAAAAATTTCTAAATTTGCTTCTAAACTTCTAAGCTATGTAACATCCCCAAAAAATAATTGTCATCCCCAAAATGATACAAACATGAAGTAGACATATGGGGAATGTAAAGTCATAACAATTTTTGGGGGTATTACTATGTATTACAGAAGAAGAGAAACTGAAACTTTGAAATTTGCAAATTTTTCAAAAAATTTTATGCAAAAAAATTAACTTTTTTGACCCAATATTAGCAGTGCCATGAAGTACAATATGTGACAAAAAAACTATCTCAGAACGGCCTGGGTAAGTCAAAGCGTTTTAAAGTTATCAGCACTTAAAGTGACACTGGTCAGATTTGCAAAAAAAGTCCTTAAGGTGAAATAGGGATGAGTCCTTAAGGGGTTAAGCCAACATTTCCAAAATTTTTGTTTCAAAAATTGTCCCAAATGATTATGCACAACATTGTTGCACAATTTGTGACTTTTCTTCTCATTTGATAAATTTGGGCAGTTTATTTGTTAGGCTAGTTTCACACTAGCGCTAAAATCTTTAAGTAAGTTGTTCTGGCAGAGAAACAGCCTGCCAGAGTTCATTGAATCCGGCATAGCCAGATACTGCCTTTCCCTGCTGCAGCCAAATGACTATATTGAGACCCAATCAGGATCTGGCCTGTTTCCGGCAATAGTGCCAGGATTCGGCTGGACAAATAGTACTTAAATATTTGTCTGTCTAAATCACTATTATACTCAAAGTGCCTGGTGGAGCTCTGTTTCTGACTATGTCGGATACGATGAAGTCCAGCAGTGTAGTGTGAAACTAGCCTTAGTATTTATGCTACAATCATTGAAATGGGAGAAATTGTGGAAATTAACACCTTTGGATTTAATTTCCTGACAGATGAAATTCTGCTACATTTATTAAGCCCATAATGAGGGACATGATTTGTAGTCATACTTTTTAATATTTGTAAAAACCTTTTACTTTTTTATACATAGATTTTTAGTCTCCCTAGGAGAATTTGTGATCATCTGATAGCTTCTCATATAGACTGCAATGATTTGACAATGTAGTCTATGGGAGATTAACTATGTTCCTATTAAGCCCTGCCACAGTCCTAAAGAAATGAGGCTTTCCCGGGATTTGACAATTTCTTGACGTGGTCGCAAATCTGAACCATTATCGACAATCAGGGACTCTGCCAGTGGGTGCCTGCTGTGTAAAAAAGAAGGCACCCAAGCAGTTGTCAAACTCACTTGGCCGATAAGCGGACTCCATCTTTAAAGATCCGGCACTGAGTGTACATACAGGTGAAACTCGAAAAATGTTAATATTGTGCAAAGTTAATTTATTTCAGTAATGCAACTTAAAAGGTGAAACTAATATATGAGATAGACTCGTTACATGTAAAGCGTGATATTTCAAGCCTTTATTTGTTATAATTTGGATGATTATGGCTTACAGCTTATGAAAACCCCAAAGTCACAATCTCAGGTCCCCTTTGCAGGTGTTATGGATTAATTAGCTGACTAGAGTGTGACACTTTGAGCCTAGAATATTGAACCTTTTCACAAAATTCTAATTTTAAGTTGCATTAATGCAATTCCGTTTAATTTGCATTACTGAAATAAATGGACTTTTGCACGATATTCACATTTTTTGAGTTTCACCTGTATATGTTCAATGTGATAAATGAGTTAATGCATGTGCATCCTTAACCCCTTAGTGATGAGCTTATTTTGGGCCTTGGTGAGGCCAAGAGCTGTAACTTTTTTATTTTTCCATCTATCTACCCTTGAGGGCTTGTTTTGCGAGGAACAATGTTGTAAAAAACTTCAAAATGGTGCCATTAAAAACTACATTATTCATTCTGAGTTTTTACATAATAAATTTTGCTGAGTTAATTTTTGGGCATAAATAACTATTCTCTGGATCAGTATGAGTACAGTAATACTAAATACATATACTGTAGTTTTTCGCTTTTACTACTTTTGCACAATAAAACACCTTTTTTTAAGAAAATGTTTTTTGCATCGCTGCATCCCAAGACCCATAACTGTTTTTTATTATTCTTTCTACAAAGCTGTGTGAGGGCTTGATTTTTGCGAGACAATTAAAGTCAACTTTATTGTCAATACCACAGTACATACAACACATACAGAGGATCAATATTTCATGTCCCTCTAAAACCCATGGTATAGACTATAAAATTTACTAAGATACATCATATAAATACATAATTAATAATATAATAATGCAATCCAATAAAAAAATAAAAATCCAGTATAAATATTGTTGAGGGAAGTTTGGATTTAAATATATATGTATATATGCCCTTACATATATGCATGTATATTGGCCCTTTTATATTGTGTACATGTAAATGCAGGTAGATGTGCCCCAAACATCTATATATGTGTATCGGCCATGGCTCCAAACATCTATATATGTGTATCTGCCATGGCTCCAAACATCTATGTATGTGTATCTGCCATGGCTCTCCTCCAGGTATATATATATATATATATATATATATATATATATATATGGGCCTATAACTGCCCATGTATGCCCCAGGTTTATAATGAGTATATATATGTATATAGATGCGCCCCAAGTTCAGCCAGTTCCTGCAGTGGGGTGGATATATGTCTCCAGGTGGCTGGTGACTTCAAAGGCTAAGGGATCAATTGATTTGAGGCACTTTGTTGAGTTTATCAGCCTAGTTAGTATGCTCGGCCCCACCTTGTGTTTGTGACATGGCTGGGCGTGTGGTGCTGCTAGCCTCAGGGGGCCAACTGGCAGGCATACGTCACAGTCACACTATGATGTCACATCCCTGAGGAGGGGGGAGGTGGGCTGTTTCTGAGGCAGATATAGGAGCCTGAAACCAGGAACAGGGGTCTCTTGGAATCTGGACTACAATCAGAGACATAGGGGATGGGAACAACCATCCCCTAACCCCTGGCTGTAGCAATAATCCCTGATGAGCCTGTACCCTGGAAGCAGCCCAGTCACCCCCTGTATAACCCTTGGTTACCCTTAACCTCTCCTGCCCTGAGTCCCCCTATAATCCTAATATCCCCTGTGTTCCCCCAGGATTGTAGATCCCTCATATCCCCTGTTCCGTAATAACCCCTGGTTATTCCCCGTAGGGATAGTATATTGCCAGGATTGGGTGGGCTGCTGGTAAAGTGTATGCATGTGTATTATTTCAATTGTAGTTAGAAGTTGGGGAGGACTTGGGACTGTGTTAGTGTAGTTAGAAGTGTATTGTTATAGTGTGTGTACTTATATTGTTGTGTGCTGCTATAAATATATATATCTATCCCATTGATATAGATATATATAATTATAAGCAAATATTAGACTGTGACCCTGTGTTCCTTGGCCTGCAGGTATTAACCCTTGCAGTGCCACAATTGTGTGATTTACCCTCTTGTACCCCAGTAGGGACAGTGAGTAGCCAGGCAGTATTATTGTAAGTATAGCTAGTGTGTGGGGTGGCATTTGGGATTGTGCTGTGTAGTGTAGTTAGGTTTGTATTGTGTTTATTGTAGTACCGTTTCTATACTGCGGTGTGTACTTCTATATGTATATATATTCATATCCATTGATCTATGAAATTATATAGATATAGCGTATTGTTAGACTTGTATAATTGTATTGTGTAATAAATATTCCTTATTGTTCATAATACAGTGTATGGTGTTTTTACTAGTCGCCGCCCTAGTATAGTGATAGTAAGTCGCACGTAGTGTAGTTCAGTGTAGTGTATAGGTAACAGAGGTAGGTATCTATATTTATATATTATGATTTAGTCATAAATAGGCGGAGTCATCACTAGACGATTCGCGCCTATTTATGAATATTAATTATCAATATTTGCACAAATATTGGTGATTAATATTCCCCTCTAACAAAAATATACTTAGGAGGTCATTTATCAAACTGGTATAAAGTAGAACTGGCTTAGTTGCCTATAGCAACCAATCAGATTCCATCTTTCATTTTGGACAGCTCCATTGGAAAATTAAAGGAGGAATCTGATTGGTTGCTATGGGCAACTAAGTCAGTTCTACTTTACATTAGTTGGATAAATGACCTCCTTAGTCTCCTCCCTGTTGGCAACAAGTTGAAGAAGCAATATAACGGGTGAACCAGGTCACCGGCTATGCTAATGGCCCTATGAGTAAGGCGGGTATTGTATATCTCATGCAGAGATGACAACGAGATAGCAATAGTTTTCTCGGCTACTCTTACAATGCGCTGATGGGTCTTAAGATAAGACGCAGTACAGGCCCCAGACCACACCATAATACCACTTGCTAGAATACTCTCAATAGCACCTAATTTAAGTTAAAGCACTGTCTCTTCTTAAAAGGGTTCTCCGGGCTTTTAATATTGAACACCTATGTTAGGGTACATTTTGTTTGCATTCTATTTCATTTTTCGGTGTATTGCAGGTTGTTACGAATGTTGTTACATATACTTTTTTTTTACAATGACAAACGGGTTAGCTTATGGTTAAACAGCACTCAAAGAATGATTGTGCATGAGGATGAGTGATGGCCTTAGCGATAGCTCATCTCCATAGTGTGGAGGATATCTCTGCATGTAAATGCAGTGGTCATCTCCTCTGACGAGCAGACGTTTATCAGAAAGGAACGCTTCCTGATACATAACATTAGTTTAGTCAAAAGGAACAGGGGTTAAATGATACAGAAATTATACCTTAGTTTTAAATAATCCCTGATTTAGTTCCTCTTCTAGCTGACACATTTTGTGATGCGTCACTGTACATAATTCTGCATGAGTGCATGGCCACATTTATTTCACTCTAATCCAAAGTGGCTGGAGCCATTGATGAAGCATGTAAAATTGCTTGTATACTTCAGTGCTTAAATGAGATATAACTGGATAATACACAGTTATAAGATTTTAAAAATCTGTAGATTAACCTAGCAGGCAAAAACGTGATTTAAGAGTTCTTGGTTTGAAAGAATTCTCAAAACTAATCTCTAATAAAGCATCAGAGAGAAGTACGGCCCTGTGGGATTTCCACCTCTTCATTTCCTAATGAGTTTTTTGATAATGAGAGATGACTTTGCCAGTCACTCTGCGCTCTATTATGGCTAATTTGACTCCACTTCACTCTCTCTGATAATTATTAACACTAGCCTTTTTATCCTCATGAGGCCTCACTTCAGTTTGTGATTTTATATCTTCCTTTATGAGGTACTTAAGAATAGTATTCATTTAGTATTAAAGAAGAACATTTACTGCTTGTTAAAACAAAACTGCTATGTTTATAGGATAAACTGAGGCATTCTAAGAAGTAATTTTTAACATACTAGCTGTGAATTTTAGAAGAATGGTGACTTGACACTTCAAGCTTGTGAGAAGAGTTTGTTCTGCCATTGAGTACTAAATTTCACATGAGGTACTACCTTGACAATGGAAGAAAGTGGACGACAATACTAATGCCACCTAATAAACAAACTTGTTCTTCTGGCAAGTCTAAAATAGCTTTGATTGGTATTCTAAAGAAATAACATATACGAGAATATTATAGTTTTAGTGGACCTACAGTACTAATTAAATATGTATTAGATAACTTTTTTCTCATTATTATAATCCATTCCTTCCTCATTTACCGAAAAATTGTTGCCTTCTTTGCATCATGATTTTTTATTTTAAGGCAGTCAACAGTTTTCAGCATCCTAAACTGCTGACAGCACTAAGTAAAGTAAAGTAAAGAAAAGTGACGGTATTGCAAGTGTAGAGAAGTACAAACCTACCTTTTGTGGGTCTGTTATTATCAGGAGAAATGTGTGTAGTGCCCTGGAGCAGGGGGTACTTTGATGTTTGGACATTTGCCTATTTCCCCTATGCAAAGTTAAAACGTCTTACTTTATTTCTCTTGAAAGGGTTAACATATACTGTATCACTGTGTAACTGCATTTTATATGTTGTGATATATATCCTGTTCATTATCACTGTATTTGCAAGGCTCTGTGGAAAGGGTTAATGAACACCGAGAGACTGTTAGGACTTTGAATGAGAAGCTAGTAATATTCCATAGCCATATAGTTTAACCCCTTCAAGACCTGCCATTTTTCACCTTAAGGACTAGGACATTTTTTGCTAATCTGAAATATGTCACTTTATGTGGTGATAACTTTAAAACACTTTTACTTATCCCAGCCATTCTGAGACTGTTTTCTCATCACATATTGTACTGCACGATAGTGGTAAATTTGAGTCAAAACATTTCTTTTTTATTTATAAAAAAATATATAAACAAAAAATTTGGAAAAATTAGCAATTTTCAAAATTTCTATTTCTCTGCTTTTAAAACAGATAGCGATACCTTCTAAAATAGTTATTACTTAACATTTCCCATATGTCTTCTTCATGTTTGGATCATTTTGTAAATTAATTATTTTTTGGGGGACTTTAGAAGGCTTAGAAGTTTAGAAGCAATTCCAAAAATTTTTAAGAAAATTTCCAAAACCCATATTTTAAGAACCAGTTCAGGTCTGAAGTCACTTTGTGGGGCTTACATAATAGAAACCACTCAACTCGCGGAACCTCTACTAAAGAATTGCATGGCCATGCGATAAGAAAATCCTCAGCTTTAACTACCGGTCCAACATACAGTAACGGATGCTACTGCTAAGGCACTAGTCCTGTCTATCCAGTCCCGCGATTGCGACATCATCTGGCTGAGACGTGAGAGACGCCGAAGCGATCGACACCACACGTACCTCGTGGAAGGACTGGGAGACACAGCAGCGGGACGCAGTGTCGGGACTCAGGTAGGAATCTGAATTACTATCTGGAATAGTAGCGATTCAAAACTTACCGTTCTGGGCGGTTGTATTAATAGCTGCAAGAGGATAACCGTTGGAGAGATTTACCGTGCTACAGTGCTGGAACTATATATCAACGATATTATCTGTATGCACTAAGAAATAAACTAGCACTTGGAGTGATTCATCACAGATACTCTTGGGACACTTCCATTTGAACTGTGGATTGTGACACAACAACAATAATAGTGCATGTAATACATGTGATTCTATACCTTTGGGAATCAGGTATTGAAGAGTAATGAACTGTGGATTGTGGCACATCAAATACCAATAGTGCCCCTATTATATGCGGTTTAAATGTGCCTTCAAGCAATATCTATGTTCAGGATGTGCCAATAAGGTTTTCACCCCACCATCAGGGTATTTTTATTGGTACCAATTTGTTACTGGAATTTTATTGTATTTCAGCATAGGTTATGTGTGATAGATTTTTATCTATTGGACGCAGCAGGTCCTACCCAAATAAATACATCTTGTATCCTATGGTCCAAGTGTTGTGAGTGCTCACTCCCCCTTTTTCTCCAATATTTACCCCATATGTTGTTGTAAATTGCTGCACGGACACACTGTAGGGCACAGAAGGAAAGGAACGTCATATGGTTTTTGGAGGGCAGATTTCACTAAGATAATTTTAAGTTGCCATGTCACATTTGAAGACCCTCTGATGCACCCCTAGAGTAGAAACACACCAAAAAATTACCACATTTTGGAAACTACAGGATAAGGTGGCAGAGTAGTTGATACTATTTTAGGGTACATATGATTTTTGGTTGCTCTATATTACACTTTTTGTGAGGCAAGGTAACAAAAATAGCTGTTTTGGCACAGTTTTTATTTTTTATTACATATAATGTTCATCTGACAGATTAGATCATGTGGCATTTTTATGGAGCAGGTTGTTGCGGACGCGACAATACCAAATATGACTATATAAGTCCATTTTATTTTTTTCATTTTTTGGCCGATTGTCTATGTAGGGACTAATTTTTTTCAGTATAAGAAGACAGTTTGAAACTATTTTGGTACTATTTTAGGGTGCATATGACTATTTTGTCACCTGGTATTACACATTTTGTGATGTAAGGTGACAAAACATGGCTTTTTAGACACAGTTTTATTACATTTTTACTGTGTTCATCTGAGGGGTTAGGTCATGTGATATTTTTATACAGCAGGTTCTTACGGACGCGGCAATAATTAATATATATATTTTTTTACAATTTTATGTTTTAATTTTTTTTTCTATTTGAAACTTTATTTTCTTATTATGAAAAACACATTTTTCTTTACCTTTTACATTTTTTTATTTTTGTCCCACTCTGGGACTTCAACTTCTTCCTCACAGGTTTCCGTAGGAGGCAAGCCCCGATGCCTATGGAAGGCATCGAGCTTGCCTTCTTTGCCATTGGGTCCATGCCACTGCAGCGCGGGGACCCGATGGTGAAGCAGAGGGCACTCGTACTCTCCGCATGCCCCGGTCACCTTTGACCGCAGCATACAGGGGCTTAACAAGCCAGCATCAGCATTTTCACCAATGCCGGTGTATGCAGCACAGGCCCAGCTGTCAGTGACGGCCGGGTCTGTGCCACTCGTTACACAGACGCAGCTCCTGCACCCGCCCGATCAGCCCGCCTTAAGTCACATCGACCAGCACCGTACATATACGGTTCTTAAGGGGTTATAGAAGACCATGTTTTGGAAGGAAAAAGTTAGATGTTGTTTACCACCAAACCCAGACAGCCTGACCTTGTGACTGTTTGGTATAGCTCTGCTGTTATGTCTGGAAACTTGTTTTTGTCTGGAAAAACTGCTGTGTCATTGCCATTGGGTATCATTGAAGCTGTAATGTAAGTCTGAGAGACGGAAAGTGTTACAATGTATCTGTGCTGAGCTTCTCCACTGCACCCCTCCCACTAGAAGGTTCTCACCTTGCTAGGCGGAGCAGGATGATGTTGTTTACTTAGGCTACTTTCACACTTGCGTTTGATCGGATCCGTTCTGAATATTAATGTCCGCCTGGCCGTGCGGAGACGAGCGGAGCGGAGGCTGAACGACGCCAGACTGATGCAGTCTGAGCGGATCCGCATCCATTCAGACTGCATCAGGGCTGGACGGAAGCGTTCTGCTCCGCTCGTGAGCTCCTTCAAACGGAGCTCACGATCGGACAGCAGAATGCTAGTGTGAAAGTAGCCTTATAATGTCATGTAGGCACAGATAATGGTGCGTCATTGTCTCTTCTTGACTAGAAAGTCATAAAGTTATGCTAAAGCCTCACTTATTCATACACACATTAAAAGGCACAGCTTCACTTTATTGGGCTTCACTATTATTGTAAAGAGTTTATTTATTATTTATATTGCAAACCTACAGTATATCTTAGGGTTTTAAAAGAAGTAAACTTGTAAGTAATTACAATGTAGAGGAAAAAGGTGGTCACAAAGTACTAAACAGTGAAGGCAGTCATAAGTCATTAACTAGCAAAATATGCATGTGGATAAGACATTTTTCTTTCTGGCAATAATTTTATAATATGACATCTGTTTTTTCTTGACTTAGAAACATACCGAATGTCTGTTAAGTTTAACAGTCGATCTATCTTTGTCTATAATACATGACAGCCACCAGTTAAAGTAAAATAGAATAGGCAGTTGTGCCCAATCCATGTGACACATGGCAAAATACTGCTGCAGGCAGAGAACATAGATGACATTATACCGCAGTGATAACATCAATCATCCTACTGAGAGGATGACTATTTCTAGCTCTCGAGCAAAGCACATACAATATGTCTGCATTAGAATGTTTCCTAAAAGTTTGCAAAAGGTTGACAGGAGGGAAAAACAGTAAGGGTATATATGGGTAGAAATTGGTCCATGCCAATAATAATGTTCAGTCTATCTAGGGTATCTATTTTTCCATCTAATCTATCGATCTAGGTAATCTACAGATTCATCTAATCTACAGATTCATCTAATCTGATCTGTTAAACCGTCTGCTCTGTCAATTTATCTATCTAATATCTATCTCATATCTGTCTATTTATGTCTATCCATATATCTCATATCTGTCTATCTATCTCATATCTGCATATCTATCTATCTCATATCTATCTATTTATCTCGCATTCATCCATCCATCTCATTCATCCCTATTCAGATCAGTGTTGTAAAACTTGTACTATTTGGTTTGTTCTACTAGCTAAAAACTAACAATATCCCATCCACGTGGAATCATTATAGGCTCCATCTGCATTTCATTTATCGCCTTTTTCTGTCTGTATGGCATCAGTATTTTCATCGGTTTTTAGTAAGAGAAGTCTAGTAAGAGAAATGGACCAAAGTAGTGCATGCTGCGATTTATTGTGCATGGACTAATGGTCTGTGAGGAAAATTAGATATGCGAGTTGACATTGCTAGTGTAAATAGGCCCTACATGTTAAATATTACATCTGAAAAATAAAAACGTAATACTATTAATCATCTTCTGTCAGTACTAAATACATCTTTATACCTTTTCTCCAGCTTTAGTCCTAGAGGAATAAAACTAGGAAGCTATTTCAGCTGCTGGATAGCTCCACTGAATGCTGAGATTTCTGTGAACAGCTGGCTGCTGCCAAATCACTCTCCAGCCAGCTCATCACACCCAGCCTCCACTTGTAGGAGTGCAGAAATCTCTCTTAGCTGTCATCTTTATTTAAAGAAAATTCATTCCATCACCTTGTGACACGGCGCGTGGTGTGAGCTCCGTACTACATACAGCTATCCTTGACCTTGTCATTTGGAGAGGTCGCTTTGTGACATACATTTATCAGCTGCAACAGCAACCAGGGCATTAGTTGTATCAGGCACTATTATGTGTTAGTAGGTAATTTACCTGCATTAGATGGCAATTTAGCATAGGATTACACTTTTAAATGTGTAATTGACATTGGAAGATAAAGACAAAGGCTGCAGTTAAAATAGTTTAATTTACAGTGTATTAAGGCATGCAGTGTTTACAATGACTGAGTATTTCTTTAGCAAGTTCCATCTAAAGGTAGGATGGAAAATGTTACCAAATTAACAGGGTATTATGGATTCAGCAATTAAAGATTATTCACTGTATAATTCTGCTTGCAGTCGTATAACGGGTACCTTCTTATTTTCCACTGGTCATGTGATGGACACACAAGTGTAGAGGTATAGTACAATCAATTATATATAACAATAGCTTTTCATTGTAAAATAAGAAAACAAGAATACCACTTTAAAATTAATCTGTCACCAGGATTTTGGACCATTAACCGCAGTAATACACAAGTAGTGCTGCAAATAATGAGTCGAGATGGATATTTTTTACTTTCCTTTTGCCAGCATTTAAAGCTGTGCTGAAATACCTTATGGGGACTGCTGTGCATGCGCAATAGTCCTCTCCATTATGTTAGCACAGCACAGCAGTCCAGACTGTGTATTTCGTCTCTGCTTTGAGTGCTGAAAATGGGGAGCAGTGCAGAAATTAAAGATGAGATAAATGCTGATCCAGACTCCTTATGTGCAGTACTACAGTCGTGGCCAAAAGTTTTCAGAATGACACAAATATTAGTTTTCACAAAGTTTGCTGCTAAACTGCTTTTAGATCTTTGTTTCAGTTGTTTCTGTGATGTAGTGAAATATAATTACACGCACTTCATACGTTTCAAAGGCTTTTATCGACAATTTTATCACAAGACACGGAGGCTCATATTGCTTTCTCTTCCTTTACTAAATTCCATAGCAGCAAGAAGAGTAACCATGGTCACAAAAAGAAACACCCCTAAGGGTAACCCCTCCCTCCCATCAGTCCATAAATAGCTCCTCCATAGGGACCACTTCCTCTTTCTTTGCTGCTCCATAGCAGATAAGTGGTCTATGTTTGGTCATATTGTGTGTGTTTTTGATAAAATCGCTTTTATAACTATATATATTTCTTACAGTTTATCTCACTGTTTGGGGGGTTCCTATCGCTCTCCTATTGAGTTGTATCTCTGTGTTGTATATTGTTCATATATATATATATATTTTTTTTCCTTAGTCGCGCTTCTTAGTTCCGTTCGGGTGCCCCCCCTCCTGGTTTGCCCGCTGCCCCCCCCCCCCCCGCAACTTCTCACAGGTTGCTTGTTCCTCTGGTTCATGTCCTCTGGGCGGCTAGCGCCATATTCTCTTCCCCTATTCGGCGGCGCTCATCCTTCTTCCCGCGCTTGAACTCTCGCGAGTCACGAGAGTTCGGGCGCCATCTTGGAGGTTCTCCGGCCAGGTCACGGGCGCCATCTTGGTGTCCCCGACTGCTCTCGGGACTCGCCTTCCTGGGCGGTCCTTTCTCTGGGCGGCGTCTTTTCCTCCCCGCTCATATTGGCTTCTCCGAGCGGGGGGGGGGGCGTGCCCCTGTTATTCCGGCGGCCGTTATTCTTCCTCTCCGGCGCCATTTTATATCCAGCTTTACAGGTCAGGTTAGGTCAGCGGTCTCTCTCTCTCTCACACATATCTAACTTATATCTGGAGTGACTAACTCCTGTTAGGATGTCTGCTCAGGATTCGGCCACCCCTGTCCCCAGCTCTCTGGCTCCCATACCCCAGGGACCTTCCCCTGCACATGGGGCATTTTCTATGTCCCCTGCTGATGCCCAAACTCTGGCCCTGCAGCAGTCCATATCCCAGGCGGTTGCTGCTGCTATGGGATCTATGTCCTCTGTTATCAGCCAGTCCATCTCGCAGGCCCTTATCCCTATGGCATCCCCCAGCATTCCGCCACCTGCAGCCACTGCCTCCAGAAACCCTATCACTGATAGCACTGTTCTATCACATGAGAGCGTGCCTAGCACACGCAAACGAGCCTGTCCGCGCCAGGCAGAAAAGTCGCGTCGGTGGAAATCTGCTCGCACTCAACACGAGCCTAGTGATCACTCTGAAATTGAGTCGGATGAGGAGGCTTTGAGTTTCCATCCGGATGGTTCGGATGATGAGATTGCGGGGGTTATGGTGGACCCTGATGTGGACGATTACGTCCCAGTTTCCCAGTCATCTACTAGTGGGACCTCGGGGGCTATCAACTCAGCTGCCACTCCCCTTACTGACCCATCGGGGGGAACCCCTGTTTGACCCCGATAGCCTTCACCACCCCAGGTCCGCCGAGTGGGTCCCCGCCCCCCCCATGTAGCTCATTACTTGGAGGCCAGAATTAGAACTCCCTTGGGCAAGGAGACCCGCAACAAGCTAAGGGCTGAATGTCCACACCCCATTATCCCTAATAAAGTCGCTGAGACTCCTAACGTGGACCCTAAAATGGTCCAATTTCTGGCCAAGACGGGTTTTCACCCTCGCAGGGGCCTTGACTCGGCTCTGCGGGCTTGCCAGGATAAACTCCTGGATATCCTAGGGCCCCTCACAAAATTTTTTGAGTTGGCGGAGGCAGCCAAGGCGGATGGCACTCAGATTGACCCAGATGAGCTCAGGGGCTGGGTGCAACGTGCCATATGTGTTACGGGAAATGTTAACACTTCCCTAGCAATTGAGAGGAGGAAGGCAATCCTCATGAAGATCGAGCCTAAACTTACCAATATGGCCTTGTCTGAATCTGGCAAAGATGCTCAGGGGCTCCTTTTTGGCGATTCCTTTATTAAGGAGTTAGGCAAATTTGTCGGAGCCTTCACGGCATTAGATAAAGCGCAATCTAACATGTCTTTCAGAATAGGGTCTCTACCAGGGCCGGCAGCTCAAGAGGCCGCCTGTCCGGCCGTATGCATTTCCAGACCCGTAACACCGGTCGAGGCTCCTTTCATCAACGCCAAACGTTCCAGGATCAGCGTCAACAACCGCCTTTCTTTTCGTCCAGAGGCACCTTCGGAAGGTCCAGAGGTTTCAGAGGAGCTCCAAGTTCCCGACGCCCGTTTGGTAAGTCCCCAAGTTTGTCCTCTGTCTTCTTCCCTATGCATAGGGGGCAGGCTCCAACATTTTTTACATGCCTGGGATCACATCACCTCCGACCCTTGGGTTCTGTCCACAATCAGGGGTTTTCAGATCGAACTTATAGACACCCCAATTTGTCTACCCCCCTTCAGACCGCGAGAGTTCTCTCTAGAGTCTCGCAAACTCATAGACACGGAACTCTTGTCCCTTCTGGAAAAGGGCGCCATAGAAAGGGCTCCAGACCCCTGTGGGGGAGTGGTCAGCGATATTTTCCTTGTGGAAAAGAAAGGGGGGCAGTTTCGCCCGGTGATAAGTCTGAAGAATCTGAACGTGTATGTGCGATACCGCCATTTCAAAATGGAAGGCATTCATCTGCTCAGGGATCTTCTCCTCCCGGGCGAGTGGATGGTCAAACTCGATTTGAAGGATGCGTATCTCACGGTTCCTATTGCACAACAGTTCAGTGATCTGCTGCGTTTCCTGTGGGGGGGGGGGATCAGATTTGGCGGTTCACGTGCCTCCCGTTTGGCCTATCATCAGCCCCTTGGTGTTTCACCAAACTCATGAAGCCGGTGGTAGCATGGCTTCGGGGTCAGGGTGTCCGTCTGATAATTTATCTGGACGACATGCTCTTGATTGCCCGGGATCCCCCCACTCTCCTTACTCACCTGCGACTGTCCGTCTCCCTGCTCACCGGTCTGGGATTTGTTATCAATCTCAAAAAATCTTGTCTTCAACCTTCCAGGTCCATGGAATTCCTGGGGTTCAGAGTGGACTCCTCCACCCGCACTCTTTGTCTGCCAATGTCCAAAGTTCGGGCCATCCGCAGAGAGTTACGACACACTCTCCGGTTGCCTCACGTGTCCCTACGTCACTTAGCCCGTGTCTTGGGTCTTCTTTCTTCCTCGATTCAGGCAGTCTTTCCGGCCCCGCTCCATTACCGGGCGCTTCAACGGCTCAAGATTGCCCATCTTCGGGCGGGCGCATCCTACGGGGAATCAGTGGTCCTGGATCAAGACACCAGGGACGAGCTGACGTGGTGGATTCACAACCTCGACGTGTGGAATGGCAAGGCTATCGTGGGTCCTCAGCCGGATGTGGTGATAGAATCGGACGCCAGCCTGCAGGGATGGGGGGCCCGCTGCAATGGCATTTCCACCAGAGGACCTTGGTCCACGTCAGAGTCGTCTCTACACATCAACGCGTTGGAGCTGCTGGCGGGGTCCTTTGCGATTCGGAGCTTCGTCGACGGCAAGTTCAACGCTTGTATACGACTCAGGATGGACAATGTGTCGGCCGTACGGTATGTGAACTCCATGGGCGGCACTCGGTCGGCAATGTTGACTCATCTGGCAAAGGAGTTCTGGTCCTATTATCTGGACAGGGGAATCACGGTCGTGGCGGAGTATATTCCAGGTCTCCTCAACGTCCATGCGGATTGGAGTTCACGCTACATCTCGGACTTCAGCGACTGGATGTTGGATTCTACGGTGTTCTCCTCCATCGAATCCCTTTGGGGCCCGTTCTCCGTAGACCTGTTTGCTTCTCGTTGGAACGCCCAGCTGCCCAGGTACTACAGTTGGAGGCCGGATCCTCGATCACAGGAGGTGGACGCATTGCTCCAGGATTGGTCGGGCGCTCTCTTATACGCCTTTCCACCCTTCGCCTTGATACCTCGGGTACTTTCTCAGGTGCGTCGCCAACAAGCGGAATTAGTTCGAGTGGTCCCGTTTTGGCGTCCGCAGACTTGGTTTCCACAGCTGATGGAGTTATTGATTGCGGACCCAATCCTTCTTCCGGCCCGTCTGGATCTTCTTCAAGGCCTGCTGGGTCAGCACCATCCCCTTCTATTGAACAACGCTCTCCGTCTCCTGGCGTGCAGGATCTCAGGGGTCGCTGGGACATCGATGGAATATCGGAGACGACTAGATTCCTTCTGGAAAGTGCGTGGGCCCCCGGTACCATTCGGGCATATCGAGCAGCCTGGGGAGTTTGGTCTCGTTGGTGCTTGGGACGGAACCTGGATCCCGTTTCGGCTCCTGTAGAGGATGTGTTGCAGTTTCTGTCCTCCCTCTTCGAGGATGGCAAGGCCTATTGTACGATTAATTTGTACAGATCAGCCATTTCTTCCCGTCATCAGGGTTTCTCGGGTCTTCCGACAGGCCAACATCCTCTGGTACGCCGTTTACTCAAGGGTTCTCGTCTCTCTAGGCCTCCTAGACCTCGGTTCTCCTCTTTGTGGGATGTGTCCTTGGTCATTGATTTCTTGTCTCGTTGGCCTTCTAATTCGGAGCTTTCGGCGAAGCTTGTTACTTTATTCTGCTTAGTTTCATGTAAGCGCGTCTCGGATGTCCGTGCCTTGGACTTTAATGCGGTCTCTTTCACTCCAGAGGGGATTTCTTTCAATGTTTCTCGTCGTACCAAGACGAGCATTTCAACGGTTGCTTACCCTGCTTTTTCTGATTGCCCCGTTGTTTGTCCGGTTTCCTGTTTTAGGGAATACCTCTCTCGGACGGCGTCCCTTCGATCTGGGGAGTCGCCACAACTTTTTGTGTCCTTTCGCAGGCCGTTTGCCCCAGTTTCTAGTGTTACCCTTTCTCGCTGGGTCAAGTGTATACTGTCTCTTTCGGGTGTCGATACTTACATCTTTACGGCACATTCGGTTCGTGGGGCTTCCGCTACGTCTATGGCGGTTTCGGGAGCCCGTTTGGAGGATATTTTGAAACTGGCGGACTGGTCCAGAGCCTCTACGTTCAGGGATTTTTATTTTCGGCCTGGGCCTCACGCTTTTTCGCCTGTTATTTCTTCACTTTGAACTAGCAATACGAGCCTCCGTGTCTTGTGATAAAATTGAATGATTTTCCTAGTTTATGACGTAAAGTCATGATTCTATTAAAGACACGGAGGCGAGTATTGCCCTCCCGTTTCCCTCCCTTTAGATGCTTTTACTTACCTTTATATATTGCCGGTACGGTTTTACCATTTTGTATCTGTGATTTTACATTTGTCGTTATGTTATTTATTTTATGTGTCTGCCAGTTTATTTCGGCTGTGACGCTGTTGCTGTTTTACAGTATTCATTACTCTGAGATTACCATGCTGTTTGTTTTCCGTCTTCCCCTAGGTTGACTCTCCTGATCTGGGCTCAGGTCGGTGCAGCTCGTTACAAGTCTGGTTCGCTGTTTTGGTCGTCTCCCGTTGGAGTGATCCGGTTTAGTAGATCCCGGTCTTCTGGATGTTCGTATTGTTGCAGTTGGACAAAGAAAGAGGAAGTGGTCCCTATGGAGGAGCTATTTATGGACTGATGGGAGGGAGGGGTTACCCTTAGGGGTGTTTCTTTTTGTTACCATGGTTACTCTTCTTGCTGCTATGGAATTTAGTAAAGGAAGAGAAAGCAATACTCGCCTCTGTGTCTTTAATAAAATCATGACTTTACGTCATAAACTAGGAAAATCATTCAATTACATGACATTTATGCAAAGAGTCAGTATTTTGTCATGGTCTTACCTCCTTGCTGTTCTCCTTCGTTTGACATGTGCTGGCGGCCATCTTGGTTTCTGGGTTTCTTGTAGCCTCCCACCCTGCGGCTCCTCCTTCCCACTGGGAGGAGCTGGATGCCTAGCTCATATATATAGGAGGTCTGTGGCTTCAGTTCCCTGCTTGGTCCTCCTGTGCTCACATGCTTCTAAGACTGCTGCTGCTTCTGGTTCCTGATCCTGGCTTCGTCTGACTACCCTGCTGATTCCTGATCCTGGCTTCGTCTGACTACCCTGTTGGTTCCTGATCCTGGCTTCATCTGACTACCCTTCTGGTTCCTGATCTCTGGTTTCGCAAGACCCTGCTTCGGTTTAGCCATCCGTTTGGACTTTTGCCTTACAGCTTTATTTTCAATAAAGCCTTCTTATTTCCACTCATCTCTTGTACGTCTGGTTCATGGTTCCATGACATTAGGACCAAGCCATGAATTCTGACGGTACAGGGCCATCCTCGCTACCTACGCTGGTTGCCAGACTTGATCAGCAGGATCACCTGTTGGGTCGGTTCGCTGTGGCGTTGCAAACCCTGCTTGAACGCACGGCTCATTTAGCTTCCGTTGCCGATGGGTCGGTTGTCGCTCCTGGGCCCGCTCCTACTGCCGCTCCGGTTGTTGCGCCAGAGTATATCCCGACACCTGTTGCTGCGCCTGCGGTGTTTCGGGGTATGACCGGTTCTGCCCCCCTTCCACATCGCTTTGGGGGAGAGCCAACTCAGTGCCGAGGTTTCCTTAACCAGGTGGGCATTTACTTCGAGTTGCTGCCACATGCCTTTCCTACTGAGAGATCAAAGGTGGGCTTCTTGATCTCGCTGCTCTCGGACAAGGCCTTGGCCTGGGCCAGCCCTTTATGGGAGAACAACAATCCGGTGGTTGCCGAGTTTTCCGGTTTTGTTGCTTCTCTTCGGAAGGTATTCGATGTGCCGGCTCGTGCTGCCTCTGCTGCGAAGCTCCTTATGTCCATCAGACAGGGTTCACGATCCGTAGCTGAATACGCCATTGAGTTTCGTACCCTGGCAGCAGAGGTGGGCTGGAATAATGAGGCTCTGGTCGCTGCTTTCTCTCATGGTCTCTCGGATGCCTTGAAGGATGAGGTTGCAGCTAAGGACCTACCTGTGGAGCTCGAGTCTCTTATTTCTTTCCTGATTTTGATTGACACCAGACTCAGGGAGAGACCTTCCTTTCAGGAGAGCCTGCGGAGGCCTTCTAACAGATTGGCGCCTACGTTTGCTGTCCCACCCGTGCCTCCCTCTCCTCCCACGCCTCCTGGGGATGACTTGTCTGGGGGTGAACCCATGCAGCTGGGGTTTGCTCGCCTGTCCGAGGGGGAGAGGGTACTCCGGAGACGCGAGGGCCGATGCATGTACTGTGGTCTCGGTGGGCATTTTCGGTTGGCATGCCCGAACCGTCCGGGAAACGCTCGCACCTGAGATCCTGTCGGGGGCAGATCTTGGGTGGAGTTTCCTCGTCCCCGGTTTCCCGTGTTGACAAACCACTGATTACTGTTGTCCTCTCCTGGGTCGGGGGCTCGGTGACGACCCAGGCGTTGGTGGACTCTGGTGCTGGTGGTTTGTTCATTGATAGTGTGTTCGCTGCCGCCAATTCCATTCCTCTGCAGCCTCGAGGTTCCCCACTGGCTCTTGAGGCGATAGACGGCAGACCCCTTCTGCCGCCACACGTGACTCATGAGACCCTTCCAGTGGGGATGGCCATTGGTGCCGTTCACAGAGAGTCGGTCTGTCTCCAGGTTATTTCGTCTCCACACTACTCGGTGGTCTTGGGGTACCCCTGGCTCCAGAAGCATAATCCGACTTTCGATTGGAAATCGGCCGAGATCCTCTCGTGGTCACCGCAGTGTGGGGCTAGTTGCATCCATGGGCCTGTCAAGTTGCTGTGTACTTCCTCGGACTCTCTGTTGCCTCCTGAATACGAGGAGTACCGGGATGTATTCGATAAGGTGCGTGCGGTTGCCCTACCTCCGCACCGCCCATACGATTGTGCCATAGAGTTACAATCTGGTGCCGTTCCTCCTCGTGGCAAAGTCTATCCACTGTCGGTAGCGGAGAATGAGGCCATGGAGGAGTACGTGAGGGAGGCGCTTTCACGCGGACACATTCGCAAATCCTCGTCCCCGGCAGGGGCTGGATTTTTCTTTGTGAAAAAGAAGGGCGGTGAGTTGAGGCCTTGCATCGATTACAGGGGTCTCAATCGCATCACGATCAAGAACGCTTACCCGATACCCTTGATTTCCGAGCTGTTCGATCGCCTCAAAGGGGCCACGGTCTTTACCAAACTCGACCTGAGGGCGGCATATAACCTGGTAAGGATCAAGGCGGGCGATGAGTGGAAGACCGCGTTTAACACCAGGACCGGTCATTATGAATCCTTGGTTATGCCCTTTGGGTTGTGCAATGCGCCCGCAGTCTTCCAGGAATTCATCAACGATGTTTTCCGTGACCTGTTGCAGCAGTGTGTGGTGGTCTATTTGGATGACATCTTGGTATATTCTGAATCCATGGAGGCCCACATTCTGGATGTCAGACGAGTGTTGCAACGGTTACGAGAGAACAAGCTGTTCGGTAAGCTTGAGAAATGCGAATTTCACCGATCCCAGGTAACCTTCTTAGGTTACATCATTTCCGCTGAGGGGTTCTCCATGGATCCTGAGAAGGTTTCGGCTGTCTTACAGTGGCCCCAGCCCAGTGGTCTTCGTGCCCTGCAGCGCTTTTTGGGCTTCGCCAATTATTATCGGAAGTTCATCAGGGACTTTTCCATGCTAGCCAAGCCTCTCACGGATCTGACCAGGAAGGGCAGTAATCCCCAGGTCTGGCCGCCCGAGGCCATCCGAGCTTTTGAGGCTCTAAAGTCCGCCTTTGTGTCGGCTCCGATTCTGTCGCATCCCAACCCTGGGTTGTCGTTTGTCCTCGAGGTGGACGCGTCTGAGACGGGAGTAGGCGCCCTCCTGTCTCAGCGTAGAACACCAGAGGGTCCTCTGCTTCCTTGTGGGTTTTACTCCCGGAAACTGTCTTCCGCGGAGTGCAACTATCAGATTGGTGACAGGGAGTTATTGGCCATCGTGCAGGCCCTTAAAGAATGGAGGCACTTGCTCGAGGGCTTGGTGGTTCCGGTTCTCATACTGACGGACCACAAGAATCTGACCTACCTCTCTGAGGCCAAGAGATTGACACCACGTCAGGCCAGATGGGCTCTGTTCTTGTCACGTTTTAATTACGTGGTCTCCTACCTACCCGGTTCCAAGAACATCAGAGCGGATGCCTTATCACGGCAGTACTCCGAGCTGTCCGGGGAGGAGTCGATTCCGACTTCGGTCATACCTCCGAATCAGATCCTGGCCGCCATTCGCACCAGCCTGACCTCTCCCCTGGGTGAGCAGATTTTGGCGGCTCAATCTGGTGCTCCCTCTGGGAGACCCAACGGCAGGTGTTTTGTGCCTGAGGAGTTGCACACTCGGTTGTTGCGAACCTACCATAACTCCAAGGCCGCGGGGCATCCTGGAAAGAATCAGCTGTCCTGGGCTGTTTCACGTCTGTTCTGGTGGCCTTCTCTACGTTCCGACATCGCCGCATATGTAGCGGCATGCTCCGTTTGTGCCCAGAGTAAGTCCCCTCGGCACCTTCCGTTGGGCCTTTTGCAACCCATAGCCACCGGGGAGCGTCCATGGTCACACCTGGGGATGGATTTCATTGTGGACCTCCCTGCATCCCGAGGCCATACGGTCATTCTCATGATAGTGGATCGGTTTTCCAAAATGTGCCACTGTGTACCTCTCAAGAAGTTACCCTCTGCACAAGAGTTGGCCTCGATTTTTGCCAGGGAGGTCTTCCGGTTGCACGGTTTGCCCAAGGAGATTGTGTCGGATCGGGGGAGTCAGTTTGTGTCCAGGTTCTGGCGCGCCTTTTGCTCCCAGTTGGGGATTCATCTCTCTTTCTCATCGGCCTACCACCCTCAGTCCAATGGGGCCGCAGAACGATCCAATCAGGCCTTGGAGCAATTCCTTCGTTGCTATGTCTCCGATCACCAAGACAATTGGGTTGACCTCCTGCCTTGGGCTGAGTTTGCCAGGAACACGGCGGTGAACTCTTCCTCTGGGACGTCTCCCTTCATGGCCAATTATGGGTTCCAACCTGCCGTGTTACCGGAGGTATTCTCTCCCCAGGATATTCCGGCTGTGGAGGATCACCTTTCCGTCCTACGTGCTTCTTGGGTACAGATCCAGAGGTCCCTTGAGGTCTCTGCGCAGCGCCAGAGACTCCAGGCTGATCGCAGACGAGCGCCCGCTCCTTCCTACCAGGTCGGAGACCGCGTATGGTTGTCCACCCGCAACCTCAACCTTCGAGTGCCCACTCCCAAGCTGGCGCCTCGCTTTGTTGGTCCCTTCCGAGTGCTTCGCAGGGTAAACCCGGTAGCCTATGCCCTTGCGCTTCCTCCTGGCATGCGGATCTCCAACGTGTTTCATGTCTCCCTCTTGAAGCCACTGGTGTGTAATCGTTTCACTTCCTCGATTCCTCGGCCTCGTCCGGTCCAAGTGGGCAATCGTGAGGAGTATGAGGTGAGCAATATCCTGGACTCACGCCTGGTCCGCGGCCAGGTGCAGTTTTTGGTCCATTGGCGTGGTTATGGTCCAGAGGAGCGTTCCTGGGTTCCCTCCGCAGATGTCCATGCTCCTGCCTTGCTCCGAGCCTTCCACGCACGCTTCCCTCAGAAACCGTTCCTTACTCCGCGGAGGAGGGGCCCTTGAGGGGGAGGTACTGTCATGGTCTTACCTCCTTGCTGTTCTCCTTCGTTTGACATGTGCTGGCGGCCATCTTGGTTTCTGGGTTTCTTGTAGCCTCCCACCCTGCGGCTCCTCCTTCCCACTGGGAGGAGCTGGATGCCTAGCTCATATATATAGGAGGTCTGTGGCTTCAGTTCCCTGCTTGGTCCTCCTTTGCTCACATGCTTCTAAGACTGCTGCTGCTTCTGGTTCCTGATCCTGGCTTCATCTGACTACCCTGCTGATTCCTGATCCTGGCTTCGTCTGACTACCCTGTTGGTTCCTGATCCTGGCTTCATCTGACTACCCTTCTGGTTCCTGATCTCTGGTTTCGCAAGACCCTGCTTCGGTTTAGCCATCCGTTTGGACTTTTGCCTTACAGCTTTATTTTCAATAAAGCCTTCTTATTTCCACTCATCTCTTGTTGTACGTCTGGTTCATGGTTCCATGACATTTTTGCAGTGTTGGCCCTTCTTTTTCAGGACCTCTGCAATTCGACTGGGCATGCTCTCAATCAACTTCTGGGCCAATTCCTGACTGATAGCAACCCATTCTTTCATAATCACTTCTTGGAGTTTGTCAGAATTAGTGGGTTTTTGTTTGTCCACCCGCCTCTTGAAGATTGACCACAAGTTCTCAATGGGATTAAGATCTGGGGAGTTTCCAGGCCATGGACCCAAAATATCAACCGGTGCTCCATCGTGCTGGAAAATGCATTGTTCTTCACCAAACTGTTGTTGGATTGTTGGAAGAAGTTGCTGTTGGAGGGTGTTTTGGTACCATTCTTTATTCATGGCTGTGTTTTTGGGCAAAATTGTGAGTGAGCCCACTCCCTTGGATGAGAAGCAATCCCACACATGAATGGTCTCAGGATGCTTTACTATTGGCATGACAGAGGACTGATGGTAGCGCTCACCTTTTCTTCTCCGGACAAGCCTTTTTCCTGATGCCCCAAACAATCGGAAAGAGGCTTGATCGGAGAATATGACTTTGCCCCAGTCCTCAGCAGTCCATTTACCATATTTTCTGCAGAAGATCAATCTGTCCCTGATGGGTTTTTTTTTTGGAGAGAAGTGGCTTCTTTGCTGCCCTTCTTGACACCAGGCCATCTTCCAAAAGTCTTCGCCTCACTGTGCGTGCAGATGCGCTCACACCTGCCTGCTGCCATTCCTGAGCAAGCTCTGCACTGGTGACACTCCGATCCCGCAGCTGAGTTCTCTTTAGGAGACGATCCTGGCGCTTGCTGGACTTTCTTGGACGCACTGAAGCCTTCTTAACAAGAATTTAACCTCTTTCCTTGAAGTTATTGATGATCCTATAAATTGTTGATTGAGGTGCAATCTTAGTAGCCACAATATCCTTGCCTGTGAAGCCATTTTTATGCAATGCAATGATGGCTGCACGCGTTTCTTTGCAGGTCACCATGGTTAAAAATGGAAGAACAATGATTTCAAGCATCACCCTCCTTTTAACAGGTCAAGTCTGCCATTTTAACCCAATCAGCCTGACATAATGATCTCCAGCCTTGTGCTCGTCAACATTCTCACCTGGGTTAACAAGACTATTACTGAAATGATCTCAGCAGGTCCTTTAATGACAGCAATGAAATGCAGTGGAAAGTTTTTTTGGGGATTAAGTTAATTTTCATGGCAAAGTAGGACTATGCAATTCATCTGATCACTCTTCATAACATTCTGGAGTATATGCAAATTGCTATTATAAAAACTTAAGCAGCAAATTTTTGGCCACGACTGTACTTATGTATTAAGGTAGAAAATAGCCCAGATTCTCTCTAAGGTTGTTGCCTGGGGGGGGGGGGGGGGCAACTGATTTTTTGAAAAAAAGGCCTACTTAGGGTTTTAAAACAAGAAATAATCAATAGTGACCTCACAAAACACCCACAACTGGCCTGATAAGCCAATGGTTGGCTGAGAATACATCTCTTGCATTTTCCTGTGTTAGAACCTGGGACGAGAATGCGCAGAGAGCAGCTTGGACCAAAGCAGCCCTGGAACAGCAGCAGTGGTCGGATCAGTGATGGCGGGTAATAAATATTTTTTTTATTTTTAACCCATCCTTTTTGCCATTCAGAGCTTTAATATGAGTTTGTGCCTAAGACAGGGATTCATGGATTCTAAAAACAAACAAACAAAAAAAAAACATTTCAAGAACTATAACTGACACACAGTTGGAGATTTTGGAAAACCTGTACCTATGGTTTATATAGGACAGTCCAGCAACAGAAAAGTCTCACTTAGCATGTCTATTAGAAGTTTTATTTAACTCAAGTCTCCTACTGTATACCCAAATCATACGTCAGTTAGAAAGCAAACATTGCATTACTTACAGTCAGTCCTGAGGAAGTTATTCAGCAGCTGGAAAAGAGGAAAGCTTTCCCAAGAGTCTTGTGGCTGTGCTTCTAGTGCAGAGTTCATATCAACCGAGAAGAGGGACCAAAATATCTCAGCATGTTCTGCCAATAGATCTGGCCACCAGGAAAACGCCTATGTTCAGAATAAATACGTCAATTCAAAGACAGCAAAGTGATGCAAGACTTTAACCCCTTAAGGACACAGCCTTTTTACACCTTAGGACCAGGCCATTTTTTGCAAATCTGACCAGTGTCACTTTAAGTGCTGATAACTTTAAAACGCTTTGACTTATCCAGGCCGTTCTGACATTGTTTTTTCGTCACATATTGTACTTCATGACACTAGTAAAATTAAGTCCAAAAAATATTTTTTTTTGCACCAAAAAATACCTAATTTAACAAAAATTTTGAAAAATTAGCAAATTTCAAAGTTTCAGTTTCTCTACTTCTGTAATACATAGTAATACCCCCAAAAATTGTGATGACTTTACATTCCCCATATGTCTACTTCATGTGTGAATTATTTTGGGAATGATATTTTATTTTTTGGGGATGTTATAAGGCTTAGAAGTTTAGAAGCAAATCTTGAAATTTTTCTGAAATTTACAAAAACTCAATTTTTAGGGACCAGTTCAGGTCTGAAGTCGCTTTGCGAGGCTTACATAAAAGAAACCACCCAAAAATGACCCCATCTAAGAAACTACACCCCTCAAGGTATTCAAAACTGATTTTACATATGTTGTTAACCCTTTAGGTGTTGCACAAGAGTTATTGGCAAATGGGGATGAAATTTGAGAATTTCATTTTTCTGTCTAATATTTCATTTTTACCCATTTTTTCCACTAACCAAGCAAGGGTTAACAGCCAAACAAGACTGTATCTTTATTACCCTGACTCTGCCGTTTACAGAAACACCCAATATGTGGCCGTACACTACTGTACGGCCACACAGCGGGGCATAGAGTGAAAGGTGCGCCGTTTGGTTTTTGGAGGGCTGATTTTTATGGACCGGTTTATTTACACCGTGTCCTGTTTCAACCCCCCTGATGCACCCCTGGAGTCGAAACTCCCTAAAAGTGACCCCATTTTGGAAACTACGGGATAAGGTGGCATTTTTTGGGGGAGTATTTTTAGCGTAAATATAATTTTTGGTTGCTCTATATTACATTTTTGTGAGGCAAGGTTACCAAAAATTGAAATTCTGATATTTCATCTCCATTTGCCATTAACTGTTGAGGAACACCTAAAGCAGTGTTTCCCAACCAGTGTGCCTCCAGGTGTTGCAAAACTACAATTCCCAGCATGCCTGCACAGCCAAAGGCTGTCCGGGCATGCTGGGAGTTGTAGTTTTGCAACAGCTGGAGGCACACTGGTTGGGAAACACTGACCTAAAGGGTTAATAAAGTTTGTATAATCAGTTTTGAATACCTTGAGGGGTGTTGTTTCTTAGATGGGGTCAATTTTAGGGAGTTTTTACTCTAGGGGGCATCAGGGGGGCTTCAAAAGGGATATGGTGTCAATAAAAAAGGCCATCAAAATCGGCCTTCCAGAAACCATGTCGGTCCTTTCCTTTTGCGGCCTCCCTTTTACGGATACAGCAGTTTACGACCACAAATGTGGCGTTTCTGTAAACTGCAGTATCAGGGTAATAAATTTTAACTTTTGTTTGGTTGTTAACCCTTGTTTTGTTACCGGAAAAAACGGACTGAAATGGAAAAGTGCCAAAAATAGCGGTTTTGGCCCCCTTTTTTTTTTTTTTAACCGTGTTAATCTGGGTAGTTAGGTCATGGGATATTGTTATAGAGGAGATTCTTACGGACGCGGCAATACCTAATAAGTCTACTTTTTTTTTTACAATTATTTAGGTTTTTGACTATATTATCTTTTTTGATACAACATTTTTTTTTGGGTATCTCTAAAGTCTAAGTGTCATTTTTTTATTTTCTTTTAGCCAATTATCTTATGTGGGGGCTCATTTTTTGCGGGATGAGCGGACGGTTTTATTGGCACTATTTTGGGGGCTATATGACTTTTTGATCGCTTGCTATTAAACTTTTTGTTATGTAAGGTGACAAAAAAAATATTTTTTTGCACCTATTTTTTTTTTTTTTTTTTTTACTGTGTTAATCTGGGGGGTTGGGTCATGGGGTATTTTTATAGAGGAGATTCTTACGGACGCGGCGATACCTAATAAGTCTACTTTTTTTTACAATTATTTAGGTTTTAGACTATATTATCCTTTTTGATACCCTAAAAAATTTTTGGGATCTCTAAAGTCTAAGAGTCATTTTCTATTTTTTTTAAAATCCGATTATCTTATGTGGGGGCTCATTTTTTGCGGGATGAGATGACGGTTTTATTGGCACTAATTTGGGGGCTATATGACTTTTTGATCGCTTGCTATTAAACTTTTTATTATGTAAGGTGACAAAAAAAAACTTTTTTTGCACCTTTTTTTTTTTTTTCTGGACCGTGTTAATCTGGGGGGTTAGGTCATGGGGCAATTTTATAGAGGAGATTATTACCGACGCGGCAATACCTATGTCTACTTTTAATAAATTATTTTAGTTTTTTTTGGTGTCTCAAGTCTGAGAACCATTTTTTTTTTTAATCCGATGTCAGTGCTAAATTGGGATATAAATTTAGTACTCCATGGAAGTGTGATACTCCCTGAAGCAACCGTCAATGCAGAGGCCCGGATGATCGGGGCATGTGTCGCACTGAGTAGTCGTGTCCTTCCGTATCCCCCTCCTGCGACACACTCTGCACTTTTTTTGGGTTCGTCCCTTCTTTCCAGTATGGGGGACCACACCTGTAAAGTGTTGGCCAGGGACGATCCGGGCGCCTACAGTTCCCGAGGTACTCCGGCCTGCTCTTTCCCGGTCCGAAAAGATCAGGGCCTTGAGGACTGCCTCATAGAACTGGAGGAATGTCCCTGTGCTGCCAGCGCTTCGGGATAGTACAAAAGAGTTGTACATGGCAACCTGTACCAAGTAGACCGCAACTTTTTTGTACCATGCCCGGGTTTTGCGCATGGCGTTATATGGCTTGAGGACTTGATCCGAGAGATCAACTCCTCCCATATACCGATTGTAGGCGACGATACAATCGGGCTTGAGGACCGTTGCCGCGGTACCTCGCACAGGGACAGGGGTGATGCCGTTACCATGAATTGTGGACAGCATAAGGACATCCCTCTTGTCCTTATACCTGACCAGCAACAGGTTTCCAGTGGTAAGGGCACGGGTCTCACCCCTGGGGATAGGTACCTGGAGGGGGTGGGCAGGGAGGCCGCGTTGATTTTTCCGCACGGTCCCACAAGTGGACGTGGATCTGGCGGCAAGGGACTGGAACAAGGGGATACTGGTATAAAAGTTATCCACGTACAAGTGGTAACCCTTATCCAGCAGTGGGTGCATAAGGTCCCACACAAGTTTCCCGGTAACACCCAGAGTGGGGGGACATTCTGGGGGTTGAATCCGGGAATCTCGCCCCTCGTATACACGAAATTTGTAAGTGTACCCTGAGGTACTCTCACAAATTTTGTATAGCTTCACGCCATACCTCGCCCGCTTGGAAGGCACATACTGGCGGAAAATGAGTCTCCCCTTGAACGCAATGAGAGACTCATCAACCACGACCTCCCTTCCAGGTACATAGGCCTCCATGAATTTGGCCCCAAAGTGATCGATGACAGGCCGTATCTTATACAGACGGTCATGGGCAGGATCACCTCGGGGTGGACATGCTGCATTATCGGAATAATGCAGACATTTCCTGATGGCCTCAAACCGGGAGCGTGTCATAACCGTACTGTAAAGTGGGGTCTGATATAGGACGTCCCCACTCCAGTACAGCCTGGCACTGGGTTTCTTGACCAGGCCCATATGCAGCACGAGGCCCCAAAATGTCCTCATTTCGGCTGCACTGACCGGCGTCCAGCCACCGGGCCTGGCCAAAAAGGAGCCCGGGTGTTGAGCGACGAACTGTTGGGCGTACAGATTCGTCTGCTCCACCATCAGATTTACCAGTGGGTCACTGAAAAAATGACAAAAAAAGTCATATTCAGTGTAGCCCACTGTGGAAATCTGGATTCCTGATTGGCCTACGAAATCAGGAATCACAGGCTCGTATCGCTTTGGGCTACACCAGACAAGTTCACCGGCAGGGTGCTCCGGTGGATTTAACTGGTGGGCCGTGAAACCAGTACGAGCCCCAGAGCTGCTCGTACTAGTGTGGGCCACAGGGTCCCTAACATAGCGGTCCCCTTGCTCCGCCTGGCGGCGTCTCTGCCGCCTTGGGGGCTCATCATCATCGCTAGATGATGAGGAGGATGCGGATGACAACAGGAATGTGGGGTCATCCTCATCCTCACTGGGACTCTCGGACTCGGAGGCAAGCTGGGCGTATGCCTCCTCGGCCGAGAACGTCCGGCGGGCCATAGGGGAGTGTGTGTCTGCGTGTATATGTGCGTGTGTGTAACTCTTTATTTGGTGTGCGTGTGTGAGGGGGCACGGGTGTTCACGAACTCACCCTAAAACTAACAGAAAAAATAAATAAACTAACTAAAAAAAGGGCAAAAAATGTGGGAAAAAAAAATTCAAAACTGCTGATCAACCGTCCGAAGTTGATCAGCGGTGGGGTGTGCGATGCGCTAACAGTGGCCGGACGCTAAGTGCCGGCCACAGTCAGCGTACGCAAAAAAAAAAAAAAAGCACCCCAAAAAAGGTGGGGGGGCAAGTGGCGGGGGGGGGGGGCAAGTGGCAGCACCCCTGGGGGGTCTAGGGTCACACAGCTGTGCTGTGGACCCCAGACACCCTAACTGGGGTGATGCAATAAAAGTTAAAAAAAAACTACCTTTCCCTTTTTTTCCCCTGCCTAAACCAAACTTTCCCTAGCTGTCCCTATGTACCTGATGGGGTGCTGGGGGCAGAGATCGGGTCCTGGGGGCACAGATCGGGTGCAGGCAGCGGTGGCAGCAGACACGTGCAGGCAGCTTCTCTCTCCTCCACAGACCAATCAGAAAGCGATCCTGAGTGGTGATGTCACCATCACCACTCAGGATAGCTGGATGGTGATTGGTGGAGTGAAATCACACCACCATCACCATCCTGTTCCGGGTTATCGGGTCTTCAGAGACCCGAATAACCCGGAAACGCAGAAAACCGCAGGTCTGAATTGACCTGCGGTTTTCTGCGATCGCATACATGGGGGGGTCACCGGACCCCCCGGCGCATTTGCCCCAAGTGCCTGCTCAATGATTTGAGCAGGCACGGGGTTCCGATCGCCGCCGGCCGCGCGGCGGTGATTGAAAATACACAGGGCGTACATGTACGCCCTGTGTCCTTAAGTACCAGGGCACAAGGGCGTACCTGTACGCCCTGTGTCCTTAACCCCTTAAGGACACAGCCCTATTTCACCTTAAGGACCAGGCCATTTTTTGCAAATCTGACCACTGTCACTTTAAGTGCTGATAACTTTAAAACGCTTTGACTTACCCAGGCTGTTCTGAGATTGTTTTTTCGTCGCATATTGTACTTCATGACACTGCTAAAATTGGGTCAAAAAAGTTAATTTTTTTGCATAAAAAAATACCATATTTACCAAAAATTTTGAAAAATTTGCAAATTTCAAAGTTTCAGTTTCTCTACTTCTGCAATACATAGTAATACCCCCAAAAATTGTGATGACTTTACATTCCCCATATGTCTACTTCATGTTTGTAGCATTTTGGGAATGATATTTTATTTTTTGGGGATGTTACAAGGCTTAGAAGTTTAGAAGCAAATTTTGAAATTTTCGGAAATCTTCAAAATCCCACTTTTTATGGACCAGTTCAGGTTTGAAGTCACTTTGTGAGGCTTACATAATAGAAACCACCCAAAAATGACCCCATTCTAGAAACTACACCCCTCAAGGTATTCAAAACTGTTTTTACAAACTTTGTTAACCCTTAGGTCTTCCACAACACTTCATGGCAAATGGACATACATTTTTAGAATTTAGATTTTTTGGAAAATTTTCCAATATAATCAATTTTTTCCTGGAAAAAAACAAGGGTTAACTGCCAAACAAAACTCAAAATGGGTTGCCCTGATTCTGTAGTTTGCAGAAACACCCCATATGTGGTCGTAAACTACTGTTTGGCCGAACGGGAGGACATAGAAGGAGGGGAACACCATATGGGTTTTGGAAGGCAGATTTGGCAGGACTGGTTTTGTTTATACCATGTCCCATTTGAAGCCCCCTGTTGCACCCCTAGAATAGAAATTTCAAAAAAGTGACTCCATCTAAGAAAGTACACCCCTCAAGGTATTCAAAACTGGGTTTACAAACTTTGTTAACCCTTTAGGTGTTCCACAAGAGTTATTGGCAGATGGAGAAACAATTTAGAAATTTCTATTTTTTGGAAAATTTTCCAATATAATCAATTTTTTCCAGGAGTAAAACAAGGGTTAACTGCCAAACAAAACTCAAAATGGGTTGCCCTGATTCTGTAGTTTGCAAAAACACCCCATATGTGGTCGTAAACTACTGTTTGGCCGAACGGGAGGACATAGAAGGAGGGGAACACCATATGGGTTTTGGAAGGCAGATTTGGCAGGACTGGTTTTGTTTATACCATGTCCCATTTGAAGCCCCCTGTTGCACCCCTAGAATAGAAATTTCAAAAAAGTGACTCCATCTAAGAAAGTACACCCCTCAAGGTATTCAAAACTGGGTTTACAAACTTTGTTAACCCTTTAGGTGTTCCACAAGAGTTATTGGCAGATGGAGAAACAATTTAGAAATTTCTATTTTTTGGAAAATTTTCCAATATAATAAATTTTTTCCAGGAGTAAAACAAGGGTTAACTGCCAAACAAAACTCAAAATGGGTTGCCCTGATTCTGTAGTTTGCAAAAACACCCCATATGTGGTCGTAAACTACTGTTTGGCCGAACGGGAGGACATAGAAGGAGGGGAACACCATATGGGTTTTGGAAGGCAGATTTTGCAGGACTGGTTTTGTTTATACCATGTCCCATTTGAAGCCCCCTGTTGTACCCCTAGAATAAAAATTTCAAAAAAAGTGACTCCATCTAAGAAAGTACACCCCTCAAGGTATTCAAAACTGGGTTTACAAACTTTGTTAACCCTTTAGGTGTTCCACAAGAGTTAATGGCAGATGGAGAAACAATTTAGAAATTTCTATTTTTTGGAAAATTTTCCATTTTAACCCATTTTTTCCAGCAATAAAGTAAGGGTTAACAGCCAAACAAAACTCAATATGGGTTGCCCTGATTCTGTAGTTTGCAAAAACACCCCATATGTGGTCGTAAACTACTGTTTGGCCAAACGGGAGCACGTAGAAAGAGGGGAACGCCATATGGGTTTTGGAAGGCAGATTTTGCAGGACTGGTTTTGTTTATACCATGTCCCATTTGAAGCCCCCTGTTGCACCCCTAGAATAGAAATTTCAAAAAAGTGACTCCATCTAAGAAAGTACACCCCTCAAGGTATTCAAAACTGGGTTTACAAACTTTGTTAACCCTTTAGGTGTTCCACAAGAGTTAATGGCAGATGGAGAAACAATTTAGAAATTTCTATTTTTTGGAAAATTTTCCATTTTAACCCTTACTTTATTACTGAAAAAAATGGGTTAACAGCCAAACAAAACTCAAAATGGGTTGCCCTGATTCTGTAGTTTGCAGAAACACCCCAAATGTGGTCGTAAACTACTATTTGGCTAAACGGCAGGACATAGAAGAAGGGGAACGCCATACGGTTTTTGGAAGGCAGATTTTGCTGGACTGGTTTATTTACACCATGTACCCTTTCAAGCCCCCTGATGCACCCCTAGAGTAGAAACTCCATAAAAGTGACCCCATCTAGGAAACTACGGGATAAGGTGGTTGTTGATTTGGTACTATTTTAGGGGTAAATATGATTTTTGGTTGCTCTATATTACACTTTTTTGAGGCAAGGTAACAAAAAAATTAAATTCTAAAATTTTTCTACATTTGCTATTTAGTTTTGTGGAACACCTAAAGGGTTAACAAAGTTTATAAAGTAACTTTTGAATACCTTGAGGGGTGTAGTTTCTTAGATGGGGTCACTTTTTTGGAGTTTCTAGTCTAGGCTACATCAGGGGGGGCTTCTAATGGGACGTGGTGTCAAAAAAAAAAACTGTCCATCAAAATCTGCCTTCCAGAAACCATATGGAGTTCCCTTCGTTCTATGCCCTGCCGTGCGGCTATATAGCCATTTACGACCACATATGGGGTGTTTCTGCAAACTACAGAATCAGGGCCATAAATATTGAGTTTTTTTTGGCTGTTAACCCTTGCTTTATTACTGGAAAAAAAGGATTCAAATGGAAATTTTGCCCAAAAATGGGTGTTTTGGCACCGTTTTTATTTTATATTTTTAACACCGTTCATCCGAGGGGTTTGGTCAAATGTTATTTTTATAGCGACGACTTTTACGCACGCGACGATGCCCAATATGTATGGCTCTCAGACTTTGGAGACACTAAGCAGGCATCCTAAAACTGCGGCCCTCCAGATGTTGTAAAACTACAATTCCCACCATGCCCTGCTGATGGCTGTAGGTTGTCTGGGCATGCTGGGAGTTATAGTTTTACAACATCTGGAGGGCCGCAGTTTGAGGATGCCTGCACTAAAACTAATATTTTTTTGGGGAAAAAAAATTGTTTCTGTGTCTCCAAAGTCTGAGAGCCATAGTGTTTTATGTTCTCTAGGGGACTGTTGGAGATTATAAAAATTTAGTACTCCATGGAAGTGTGATACTCCCTGAAGCAATCGATAATGCAGAGGCCCGGATGATCGGGGCAAGTGTCACACTGAGTAGTGGTGTCCTTCCGTATCCCCCTCTTGTGACACACTCTGCATCTTTTTTGGGTTCGTCCCTTCTTTCCAGTATGGGGGACCACACCTGGAAAGTGTTGGCCAGGGACGATCCGGGCGCCTCCAGTTCCCGAGGTACTCCGGCCTGCTCTTTCCCGGTCCGAAAAGATCAGGTCTTTGAGGACTGCCTCATAGAATTGGAGGAATGTCCCTGTGCTGCCAGCGCTTCGGGATAGTACAAAAGAGTTGTACATGGCAACCTGCACCATGTAGACCGCAACTTTTTTGTACCATGCCCGGGTTTTGCGCATGGCATTATATGGCTTGAGGACTTGATCAGAGAGATCAACTCCTCCCATATACCGATTGTAGGCGACGATACAATCGGGCTTGAGGACCGTTGCCGTGGTACCTCGCACAGAGACTGGGGTGGTGCTGTTACCGTGGATTGTGGACAGCATAAGGACATCCCTCTTGTCCTTATACCTGACCAGCAACAGGTTTCCACTGGTAAGTGCACGGGTCTCACCCCTGGGGATAGGTACCTGGAGGGGGTGGGCAGGGAGGCCGCGTTGATTTTTCCGCACGGTCCCACAAGCGAACGTGGATCTGGCGGCAAGGGACCTGAACAAGGGAATGCTGGTATAAAAGTTGTCCACGTACAAGTGGTAACCCTTATCCAGCAGTGGGTACATAAGGTCCCACACGAGTTTCCCGGTAACACCCAGAGTGGGGGGACATTCTGGTGGTTGAATCCGGGAATCTCGCCCCTCGTACACACGAAATTTGTAAGTGTACCCTGAGGTACTCTCACAAATTTTGTATAGCTTCACGCCATACCTCGCCCGCTTTGTGGGAATGTATTGGCGGAAACTGAGTCTCCCCTTGAACGCAACGAGAGACTCATCAACCGCGACCTCCCTTCCAGGTACGTAGGCCTGCTGAAATGTGGCCCCAAAGTGATCGATGACCGGCCGTATCTTGTACAGCCGGTCATAGGCAGGATCACTTCGGGGGGGACATGCTGCATTATCGGAATAATGCAGACATTTCCGGATGGCCTCAAACCGGGAGCGTGTCATGGCCGTACTGTACAGTGGGGTCTGGTATAGGACGTCCCCACTCCAGTACAGCCTGACACTGGGTTTTTGCACTAGACCCATATGCAGCACGAGGCCCCAAAATGTCCTCATCTCGGCTGCACTGACCGGCGTCCAGCCACCGGGTCTAGCCAAAAATGAGCCCGGGTTTTGAGCGACGAACTGTTGGGCGTACAGATTCGTCTGCTCCACCATCAGATTCACCAGTGGGTTACTGAAAAAAAAACTAAAAAAGTCTATTTCAGTAAACCCCACTGTGGGAATCTGGATTCCAGGATTGCCAGCGAAATCCGGAATCTCAGGCTCAAAGTCCACTGGGGGACACCAGCTAAGTTCATCGGCAGGGGGCTCCGGTGAACTTATTTGGTGGGCCGGGAAACCAGTACGAACCCCAGGGCGGCTCGTACTAGGGTGGGCCACAGGATCCCTAGCATGTGTGGCCCCTGGCTCCGCCTGGCGGCGTCTCCGCTGCCTTGGTGGCTCATCGTCATCCGATGATGATGAGGAGGATGCGGATGACAAAAGGAACGTGGGGTCATCCTCATCCTCACTGGGGCTCTCAGAGTCGGAGGCAATCTGGGCATATGCCTCCTCGGCCGAGAACACCCGGCGGGCCATGGGTGTGTGTGTGTGCGTGTGTATGTGCGTGCGTGTAAACCTTTATTCTATGTGCGTGTGTGTGGGGGCACGGGTGTTCACGTACTAAAAGTCCAGGCAAAAAAAATGGGCAAGTGTTAGAAAAAAAAAAAAAAAAAGTTCAAACTTGCTGATCAGCGGTTCAACGCTGATCAGCGGTCGGTGGGATGGTGGGGCGGGCGATGCGCTAACAGTGGACGGACGCTAAAAAGTGCCGGCCAGTCAGCGCACGCAGAAAAAAAAAAGTGGTGGTGGGGGGGGTCTGGTGGGGGGGGGGGGGGGGTCTGGTGGGGGGGGGGGGGGGGGCTGGTGGTGAGGGGGGGGCTGGTGGTGGGGGGGATGCGGGGGGCAAGTGGCAGGGGGGTCTGGGGTCTGGTAGCTGAAAAAAAAAAGTTTGGAATAAATGTGATTTTTTTTTTTTTTTTTTTTTTTTTCTAACTTTTCCCTTCTATCCCTGCCTAAAGGTGCCTCTCCCTCACTGACCCTAACCTACCTGGGTGGCGATGGGTGCAGGAGGGTGATGGATGGCGATTAGGGGGACACAGGAGCTGGTGCTGGACGATGCTGCCGGGTGCTCGTGCAGAACAGGAAGAGGAGGGGAGAGAGGAGCGCAGGAAGTTTGAATCTCGCGCCTCTCTCCCCTGCACCAATCAGCACCCTGGACAGCGGCGTTCAGCACCAGGGCCAGCTCCGCCTCTGCAAATCCTCGGACTGCGATTGGTGGTGTAAAATTACGCCACCGATCGCAGTCTTTTTCCGGTTCATCGGGTCACAGGACACCCGAATGGACCGGAAACGCAGAAAACCGCAGGTCTGAATTGACCTGCGGTTTTCTGCGATCGTCGATGCGGGGGGGTCAAATGACCCCCCCCTGCATTGTTACAGGATGCCGGCTGAATGATTTCAGCCGGCATCCCGTTCCGATTAACCCCCGCGGCGCCGGCATCGCTATTTAAAGCCATGACGTACCGGTACGTCATGTGTCCTTAAGGACTCGGGAAACATGCCGTACCGGTACGTCATGTGTCCTTAAGGGGTTAAGGGGTTAAAGCCAGGTTCTTCAAAATACTGTATATTCCATTTTTTCTGATTGGGTGAATCAGCTAAACCTGAGCACCTATACACAGTATTGGTTGGGTGAGCCACCCGTTATACACAATTGAATTTATATTGTTAGCTTTCATTGTATGTAGAGAAGTGACATCCTTGCAGGTAAGGCAAGTGGAGTAACTATAGCAGAAATGTACACAAGCCTGACAGATGTAAAGATGGGAGAGTTGTAAAATAGTTGAGTAAACTTGCATGTTGAGGGGTAATTGAGTAATATAAAATGTAGCTTCATAACTCTACAACAACAGACAATGGTTGAAATGATTAGTCTTTTATTTGCAGCAGTTACAGCTGCTCTGCTGCTTTAAAGGTAATCTGTCAGCAGATTTGTATCCATGAAACTGGCTGACCTGTTACATGTGTTCTTGGCAGCTGAAGAAATCAGTGTTGGTCCTATGTTCATATGTGCCCACATTGCTGAGAAAAATGTTGTCTTAATATATGCAAATGAACCTCTAGGACCAATGGGGCATTGCCGTTAGACTTAAAGGCTCAGCTCTCTCTGCAACTGCCACCCACTCTGCACTTTGATTGACAGAACCAGGCAGTGAAAATGTCTTCACAACTGGTCGTGTCAATCAAAGACGAGAGGGAGCAACAGTTGCAGAGAGAGCTGAGCCTCTAGGAGTAATGGCAACACCCCTGTTGCGCCTTGTAAAGGATCTCTCCTGGCACCCCCACCAGGTACATCCGCTGAAAGATGCTCCTAGTGCTTCCCGAGGACTCCAAGCACTCCGCTCTACACCAAAACCACCACAGGAACCAGGAACAGCTCTTACAAGAGCTAGGGGTTATAGCCAGGGGAGTATAGCAAATCTTCAGCGTACAGAAATCCCCACACCCATGAGACGAGGCTCTATGTTGAATGTAAAACAGGAACTCTTTATTGAACACACAGCATTGACTTATATACACATGACATACAGAGGACATGACGTAGCAGCCAATCCTGTACCGTTTAAACACAAAACTAACCCTATTCAACAAACACAATGGAATTGTCTGTGACACAATTTACAAACACACTGGCATTGTCTTTGACGCAATCAACAAAATACAATTACCAAAACACATTGGGCTCTGCCTGTGATACAATTACCAAACATAATGGGCTAACTTAACCGCTCCAGGACCGCCGTACGCAGGAATGCGTCCTGCCGGCAGCCCTGCTCTTCTGGGTGGACGCATATACGCGTCCTCCCGCGATAGCCGCGCGCGCTCACAGGAACGGAAGGTAAGCGAGTGGATCTCCAGCCTGCCAGCGACGATCGTTCGCTGGCAGGCTGGAGATGTTTTTTTTTTTAACCCCTAACAGGTATATTAGACGCTGTTTTGATAACAGCGTCTAATATACCTGCTACCTGGTCCTCTGGTGGTCCCTTTTGTTTAGATCAACCACCAGAGGACACAGGCAGCTCAGTAAAGTAACACAAAACACTACACTACACCCCCCCTGTCACTTATTAACCCTTTATGAACCACTGATCACCCCATACAGACTCCCTGATCAGCCCCCTGTCAGGCTCCGTTCAGACGTCCGTATGATTTTTACGGATCCACTGATACATGGATCGGATCCGCAAAACGCATACGGACGTCTGAATGGAGCCTTACAGGGGGGTGATCAATGACAAGGGGGTGATCACCCATATAGACTTCCCGATCACCCCCCTGTCATTGATCACCCCCTGTAAGGCTCCATTCAGACGTCCGTATGATTTTTACGGATCCACGGATCGGATCCGCAAAACACATACGGACGTCTGAATGGAGCTTTACAGGGGGGTGATCAATGACAAGGGGGTGATCACCCATATAGACTTCCTGATCACCCCCCTGTCATTGATCACCCCCCTGTCATTGATCACCCCCCTGTAAGGCTCCATTCAGACGTCCGTATGATTTTTACGGATCCACGGATACATGGATCGGATCCGAAAAACACATACGGACGTCTGAATGGAGCCTTACAGGGGGGTGATCACGCATATAGACTTCCTGATCACTTCCCTGTCATTGATCACCCCCATTGATTTTTTTGGCCCAAGTTAGTGGAAATATTTTTTTTTGTTTGTTTTTTTCTTACAAAGTCTCATATTCCACTAACTTGTGTAAAAAAAAAAAAATCTCACATGAACTCACCATACCCCTCATGGAATCCAAATGCGTAACATTTTTTAGACATTTATATTCCAGACTTCTTCTCACGCTTTAGGGCCCCTAAAAAGCCAGGGCAGTTTAAATACCCCACATGTGACCCCATTTCGGAAAGAAGACACCCCAAGGTATTCCGTGAGGGGCATATTGAGTCCATGAAAGATTGAAATTTTTGTCCCAAGTTAGCAGAAAGGGAGACTTTGTGAGAAAAAAAAAAAAATCAATTTACGCTAACTTATGCAAAAAGAAAAAATTTCTATGAACTCGCCATGCCCCTCACGGAATACCTTGGGGTGTCTTCTTTCCAAAATGGGGTCACTTGTGGCGTAGTTATACTGCCCTGGCATTCTAGGGGACCAAATGTGTGGTAAGTAGTTTGCAATCAAAATGTGTAAAAAATGGCCGGTGAAATCCTAAAGGTGCTCTTTGGAATGTGTGCCCCTTTGCCCACCTAGGCTGTAGAAAAGTGTCACACATCTGGTATCGCCGTACTCAGGAGAAGTTGGGGAATGTGTTTTGGGGTGTCATTTTACATATACCCATGCTGGGTGAGAGAAATATATTGGTCAAATGCCAACTTTGTATAAAAAAAATGGGAAAAGTTGTCTTTTGCCAAGATATTTCTCTCACCCAGCATGGGTATATGTAAAATGACACCCCAAAACACATTCCCCAACTTCTCCTGAGTATGGCAATACCAGATGTGTGACACTTTTTTGCAGCCTAGGTGGGCAAAGGGGCACACATTCCAAAGTGCACCTTTCGGATTTCACCGGTCATTTTTTACAGATTTTGATTGCAAACTTCTTCTCACACATCTGGGCCCCTAGAATGCCAGGGCAGTATAACTACCCTACAAGTGACCCCATTTTGGAAAGAAGACACCCCAAGGTATTTTGTGATGGGCATAGTGAGTTCATGGAAGTTTTTATTTTTTGTCACAAGTTAGTGGAATATGAGACTTTGTAAGAAAAAAAATAAGAAAAAAAATCATCATTTTCCGCTAACTTGTGACAAAAAAAAAAAAAAGTTCTATGAACTCACTATGCCCATCAGTGAATACGTTAGGGTGTCTACTTTCCGAAATGGGGTAATTTGTGGGGTGTTTGTACTGTCTGGGCATTGTAGAACCTCAGGAAACATGACAGGTGCTCAGAAAGTCAGAGCTGCTTCAAAAAGCGGAAATTCACATTTTTGTACCATAGTTTGTAAATGCTATAACTTTTACCCAAACCATTTTTTTTTACCCAAACCATTTTTTTATCAAAGACATCTAGAACAATAAATTTAGCGAAAAATTTATATATGGATGTCGTTTTTTTTGCAAAATTTTACAACTGAAAGTGAAAAATGTCATTTTTTTGCAAAAAAATCGTTAAATTTTGATTAATAACAAAAAAAGTAAAAATGTCAGCAGCAATGAAATACCACCAAATGAAAGCTCTATTAGTGAGAAGAAAAGGAGGTAAAATTCATTTGGGTGGTAAGTTGCATGACCGAGCAATAAACGGTGAAAGTAGTGTAGTGCAGAAGTGTAAAAAGTGGCCTGGTCATTAAGTGGGTTTCAGCTAGCGGGGTTGAAGTGGTTAAAGAGGACCTTTCACAGATCCTGAAATTGTGAACTAAGTATACAGACATGGAGAGCGGTGCCCGGGGATCTCACTGCACTTACTATTATCCATGGGTGCCGCTCCGTTCTCCCGCTATGCCCTCCGGTATCTTCGGTCACTAAGTTATAGTAGGCGGAGTCTGCCCTTGTTCTACTGTAGCGCTGGCCAATCGCATTGCAGAGCTCACAGCCTGGGAGAAAATAACCTCTCCATGTCTGTATACTTAGTTCACAATGTCAGGCTCGGTGAAAGGTCCTCTTTAATCACTCACAGACAGAAACCACACATTTTTCCCAAAACACAGAAAACACCTCAAAACCCCACATATCTCCATAATGTATACATCCATGGATAGCTCTGATCTGGGTGAACAACATATCCAAAAATCACCCAGATCCGAGCAGGGGTTCCCGAATTCCATGGAAGTCATGGTCTGTCTTCTCCTTCAAAGTTAGTATGGGCCATAATCCTGAGGCAAGAGGCTGGCAAACAGGCCCCTCCAAAACCCAGTGGCGAGGTTATTTTCACCACACTCCTACAGGCTCATTTTCATAAATCAAAACTTCATTTTTCTCAGCAATGTGGGCACATACAAATATACAACAGGTCAATTTCACAGGTTCCAAGGACACAGAGAAGCAATACTCTCCCATAAGAATGTTTAAAATGGAAAGTGAAGAGTGAAATATATACATACCTCTTTGCCCTACATAAATCCAGAAAAAGGGTTGCAAAGTAAGAGAGAGACATGACACATTAGACAGCAAACCAATGAGGGGATATGAATATGTATTTGGTGACATCCACATTGAAGGTACTTAGCTGAACTGGTCAATGAACCCCTACTAATTCAAACCTGTTTCACAGCCAGTCCAGAGATCTATTTGCTCCTCTCTCGTTGGCTTGCTAGTCAATTCCCTGCCTCTTTCTCTATGTGTCATCTTACAGGAAGCTGACTTGTAAACCAGGCAAAATTCCTTATAAAGGGCTATCTCCGTTGATACTTTTCACTTAGCAATCCATTGCTTCTTACTAGTGAAAAAGTACAATTCCTATGCAAAAGAGTAGTTGTTACATGCACCAAGGGCCACCCCAAACCACTCTGAACATCCTTCCTTCTCCTGCTTCCTCTGTCAGCTTCTTCATCGCCTTCTAGATTGGCAGGACCTGGTTCCTGCATAGTCATCTCACTTGGCCCTGTCCATTAAGCAGGCAAGAGAGGTGATAGTAAAGGCAGCCTAAAAAACAGGAGTGCACAGAGTGGCTTGGGCCCCCCTTCGTTTCAAGTAATTGCTCATTTGATATGGATTAAAATTACTTTTTCTTGACAGACCACTATCTGAAACATATCATTACATTCATCTGAGCTAGCTCTACAAGGTATTGTGTCTGGTTTCACAGTGCATTTCCTGATGACAGACTCCCATAAATAAATTAACACATTAATAAACCAGACGGATCAGTTATGCTGTCCATAGACTTGTATTATGATGGATCAAAACTGAATGCTTCCATTTTGCATTCCGTCATAGAATTCCGTTATATTCCATTGTAACAGAATCCATAACAAGATTTCTCCACTGCCTGAATGCCGAACCTGTACGGGTTCGCTCATCCCTTATTATAACTATGTTGTGCAGGAAACGTTTGAAGTCCGTATTGTTTTGGGCCTGCATTGCCAACATTTGTGCATTTATCAAATGCTGCATTTTGTTTGATAAATTTACATAGTCTTTAAAAATAACACTTCTCAAGAGACATTATTCTATTTTTTTTTTTTTATGGGGCAACTTTATAAAAAAAAATCTAATAAAAAAAAAAATTACATTTTATAAATCTGGTGTATGCGTACTAACAAACCAAATTATGCTCATTTCCCCACCCCTGATTCAAAAGTGGCAACATTCGCATAAAATTTCATTTTTTTTTTGCAAAATATGTAACTTCTTTACAGCAGAAAACCTGAATATAGGGTTACTGCTCCTCTTGGATCAGTTTATTCTGTTAAATCTTCAACATTAATAACAACACAAAACTTTAAAATTAATTTTCCAAACACTGAAAATATGTGATCAGTGATTTTTCTTGAGGAGAATGATTCCCCTTGAGAGTCATTTACAGATTTTACAGACAGATGTTTCTGTAATATAAAATACAACTTCAAGAACATGTTCACACATGCCAGGTGTAAATGAAAAAAAAAAAAAAAAAAAAATCATCTATATAAAGCGACCAAAACCAGATGTTTTAAAGTCCTCCGTTTGTCACAGATAAATTGCCTGCATCCTATTCAATAAAAGTACATAATTATTTTAAAGAACGTGCAAATATTGTACAAGGACAACAATATTTTAGATTAAAATAAGACAAAACCTAAATGTACTATAGGATTGCCCTACCTCTGAGTGATGCTCCTCATTCTGCTGAAGCACTTCAATACACAGCTCTGCTAGGTGAAGAACATCACGTAATTTCTTTGAAGGGTCATCTTGATTCATAGTCTCTGAATGGTGAAAGAACAACCATAATAAATGCCTGGTATTAAATAAAATGGATTCTAAACTGGTATGACATACATTGTTACTTTCATTAAATCTAAAAAACCTAATGAATTAGTCCTGAATAGAACATCCAAATGTCCTCCTTTTAAAGTATGCTTTACACGGTTTTGTTACTTGACAAGTTGAGCAGTTATTCTAGTATCAGTCGCAACACTGTAAAGCAAATGTACAATTAAGAACATGGAACCTGAAAAGCATATTGTGAATGTCAATGCATTACTATAGTTGCATTTAGGGAACATAATAATAGTAGAAAATAACTAATTTTATAGGATGTTAAATCTCTACTGAGCAGTGGTGATGAATGCAGTAGATTCTAAGCCACACCATTCTAAACTTAAACCAATCTGTTCTTCAATGGTGAATTAAAGGCTAATGATAGTCATTTTTTTTTTTGTGCCACAGCAATTTTGATAATGACAAATCCTAACCATTACAGTTGTGTACTGTGCACAATATACAGAAGGTCACCACTTCTTAACCACATTATCCACCAATTTGCATCCAACTGAACTTCTTGAAAAAGTATATATTTGGTCTATATTTGTTGTAAATATCGGACATCCAACGGTATACTTTAACAGCAGGTTACACTCTGGTATCATGCTTGGCCACATGAGCACTCATATCCACCAATAAGTTAGGTTTGCATTTCTATTTGAAAACTATTAAATCAATATTTGTAATCCTGTTTACACATGGCAAATAGAATGGAAAATTGACCCATTACATTCATTTTTTGTAAAAAAAAAAAAAACTATCAAATATTGGGGATGCATCAGCATATATCTACTTCCATGATTCTACTTTTCAGAGACTTTAGTTTTTCAGCTGGATAAATCTAATACACCTTTACACCGTCTAGTCTAACTTTAAACCAGCCCCAAGTTAGCTTACTTTACATGAGAATCATGCAACAAAATGTTGGTGCATTTTTTATGCATCTTAAACCATACCCCTTTACAGCAGGTTACACCTATTTCCCTAAGACGCCCCCTTGTCCTACGAGTTGGAAAAAAATTGTAAAAGAGAAAATAAGTGATACAAAGCATTCTCCGCCAAAGTTTTTTTAAACTAATGAACAAGAACAGTTAAACCCAAAACTTCCAAAGAAACACAATTGTGAAAGTGTTGCGCTCAAAAGACAATCACAAAATTATCAATGGTATAAGGTATTTCTAGTACAACAAAATAGGACTTTGCTCGACATATATAATGATGCTGCCAATTTCCTATCATAAGAATGGATCTGCGCTTGTGCTCTAAAATATAATTTCTAGCATCTTGAGATCAAGTGGTCTCATGAAGATCTATTGCAGAAAAGATGTGTCATCCAGTTCCCCTCTGTAAGGGAAATAGGATCAAAGTTCAACTTATCTACTAAGACTACTAAATTCTGATATTGTTTCTAGGAAATGGTAGGGTTACCCAAAATAGTCTTGAGATCTTTGTATGGAATTAATTTCTTATCTTTATAGATTGACCAAATTTTGGATTTTTTTTTTAAGATTGATTGTGTATAGGGGCGTCTTCCATAACATTGAAGGCAAGTTAATCTCATTAGTGTAATTTTCAATTTCCACCCAGAGTTTTCTGATCAGAGCTACTCCCCATTCCAGCAACCTTGATATGACTGACGCTTTAAAATACCCTTTGATGTCAGGCAAACCAGTCCCCCCCCCCCCTACTTCTAATCATAGTGTGGTATGCCAACCTGTTCTGCTTGTTTTGCCAGACAAATTATTAACGCCACACAAGATCATCCAAACTACTAAGAAAAATGGTCTAAAGATTTAGACTGGAAATTGAGTGAGACACAAATTTAATATGTAGTGAGTAATGCTCATTCTAACAAAAAAATCATACTTGCACCAGGAGATGCAATTTAAGTTGACTTGCATAGATGCATAGATCCCCATGGATACTGAAAAGAATGGGTGTTAGAGCCTCGGATGATTGTGTAAAATGTGGGGGAGAGAGAGCTGATTTAATGCACTGTTTTTGGAGATGCCCCAGACTATTTAGATATTGGACAGAAATAACAGATACTATATATCGAATTTTGAAGGTTCAAATATCAGAAGATCCCATGATTTGTATTTTGGGGGCAACCGAACACCTGGGTCTAAATAGAGATATAAGTACGGTCCTGAGTAAGGTGCTATTTCAAGCTAGACTCTTAATACTTAAGAAATGGGTAGGTGCTGACCCTCCAACAGTTCGGCAGTGGAGAAAAGCAGTGGATGATCTGATTAAAGAAGAACGGGTGATGGAGGGCCATAGCAGAAAAGAAAAAACTATGGATGAAATATGGAAGAGGTGGTTACTTTAGGGCTGGTTACTTTTTTTTTTTTTACACGTCTCCCTCTTCCACTTCCCAAGGGAGCTGGGAGGTTGGGTAATTGGGGAGAAAAAATACTTGGGTATGTACAGAATTTGATTGCAATGTTTTCTCCTTTTGATGGCTCAAAAAATAAAGGGGAAAGAAGGGGGAGGAAGGGAAAAAGGGAAAAAGAGGGAAGGGAAAAAGGGGAAAGAAAAAGAGAAGGAGAAGGGGAAGAGGGAAAAGGAAAAAAAAAAAAAAAAGGAAAAAAAAAAGGGAAGAGAATCTCCTGTTACCATTTTCTACTGTTGAGAGTGTGTAGTTTAGTTATTATTACTTATTTTCTATTATATTCTTTTGGTATATTTTGTACTTTCTTACATGACTCCACATGGTTGGAGCACCACTCCTATGCGCGTACATTTTGGGTATATTTATCAACACTCTGGATCATTCACATCCTTTGCACAGACATCTATGCTTTTATTCATTCGCCAGACGTGAGATCTTTTGTACTTGTATGCATAATTATTAACTAAATCTGGAATGTCTGTTACTTTATGATGTTCTGATGTAATGATGAAAAATGGTTACATTGTTTTTCTACTTGAACATTTTTAAAACCTAATAAAAAAAACTCATTGTAAAAAAAAAAAAAAAAAAAAAAAGTTGACTTCTCGATGGTACAAGACTCCTGCACTCCTCCCCTCCCCTGTTATTCCTATATTTTGCTATGTTGTATAGATTTATGCACAATCTCTTGATTGTCATTAAAAATTAAGATATATGTATGCTTCTACATTTATTTTATGTGATTGTTTATCTAGGATTCAATGGGAGTGATGTAACTCCTATGTATGCATTCATAAATCTTTAAAAATAAACAGAAATTTTAAGAAAAATATAATTTCTGCCTAGGATTTTCTTATTTATAGCAAAAAATGGTAGGGCACACCAATATTCAGTACCACACAGATGGTTATACCAATATTTTATTTATTTGTGATATACACTGTTGAATAAACATACATAAAATGTAACACTCTTAAAATTAATAAAATACTAAAAAGCCATTGAATACAATAAAACCCAATATAATAATCGAATAATATTTGGATATTTGTATAATTTCAATAGTTCAACTGTATGGTAGATAATGTCCTTCCAGATGGGTGCTTTCACCCAATCGATACCCCAAAAGATGGAATCGGGGCTACACCTGCTTCTAAAGTCTTTTTGAATGAGGGCTTTTTTGAATAGTCACTGCGGCTGTTGCGACTCAATAGTCGCTATATATATTATCAATACACTCTTGCTGCTTGATAGTACAAGAGAGCCGAAGCAATTATACTCACAGTTTGTAGTGTAGTATTGTCGGCTTTGGTCAATCACAGGTGGCGTCCCACGTGTGGTAAACGATATTTGCACAAGTTGCAGCAAATAAGAGTGATGCGGCTTTGGGATCCTTGATATTATTCATATAGCCGTACTGTGTTTGGGGATCAGTCAGTGATATGTTCCTTCTGTCTTGTCTTAGATTTTTCAAGCTGGAAAATCAGCGATCCCTTTTTTTCTTATATTTCCTTTTTCTTTTAGCACTTTAGGTCCTCCGGTATAATGCTTTATTCCATGGGGTAGTTACCAAACATGTTTCGGAGTTAACTACGACTCCTTCATCAGTGGCTGAACTGCCCATGGGAATGACTGACTTTTATATACCTGAATCAGGTGCGGATTGAATTAATTAAATTTAAATCGGAAGTGACGTGCATTTTTTCCTTCAGGTCAAACGTGCAAATAGATCGCTTGTATATACATTATAAAATTAATAAAAATAGATTAAATATATAACTAAGTATATCACATTCATACTGCAAATTGCGTTAATACATGTTTAAATAATTCACATGTGTATATATACGCGCATATACACGCGCATGCATATGTCACCGCAACACCTTCATAAAATCTATTTATTTACATGGATAATACTCCATTTTGCACTATTCATTCCTACTAATGAAAATAGTATAGTAGGTGAATAAAAAGGGGATCAGTAGATAATGTAAAAAAACCGCACAATATTTGTGCAATTGAATGAAACAATTTTATATGTGTTGCGCAACACATATATAAAATTGTTTTATAAAATTGTTTCATTCAATTGCACAAATATTGTGCGGATTTTTTACATTATCTACTGATCCCCTTTTTATTCACCTACTATACTATTTTCATTAGTAGGAATAAATAGTGCAAAATGGAGTATTATCCATGTAAATAAATATATTTTATGAAGGTGTTGCGGTGACATATGCATGCGCGTGTATATGCGTGTATATATACACATGTGATTTAAACATGTATTAACGCAATTTGCAGTATGAATGTGATATATTTAGTTATATATTTAATCTATTTTTATTAATTTTATAATGTATATACAAGCGATCTATTTGCACGTTTGACCTGAAGGAAAAAATGCACGTCACTTCCGATTTAAATTTAATTAATTCAATCCGCACCTGATTCAGGTATATAAAAGTCAGTCATTCCCATGGGCAGTTCAGCCACTGATGAAGGAGTCGTAGTTAACTCCGAAACATGTTTGGTAACTACCCCATGGAATAAAGCATTATACCGGAGGACCTAAAGCGCTAAAAGAAAAAGGAAATATAAGAAAAAAAAGGGATCGCTGATTTTCCAGCTTGAAAGTGGCAGAGTCCACTCCTGTAAAGTATCTATCCAAAGACAGAAGGAACATATCACCGACTGATCCCCAAACACAGTACGGCTATATGAATAATATCAAGGATCCCAAAGCCGCATCACTCTTATTTGCTGCAACTTGTGCAATTATCGTTTACCACACGTGGGACGCCACCTGTGATTGACCAAAGCCGACAATACTACACTACAAACTGTGAGTATAATTGCTTCGGCTCTCTTGTACTATCAAGCAGCAAGAGTGTATCGATAATATATATAGCGACTATTGAGTCGCAACAGCCGCAGTGACTATTCAAAAAAGCCCTCATTCAAAAAGACTTTAGAAGCAGGTGTAGCCCCGATTCCATCTTTTGGGGTATCGATTGGGTGAAAGCACCCATCTGGAAGGACATTATCTACCATACAGTTGAACTATTGAAATTATACAAATATCCAAATATTATTCGATTATTATTATATTGGGTTTTATTGTATTCAATGGCTTTTTAGTATTTTAGTATTTTATTAATTTTAAGAGTGTTACATTTTATGTATGTTTATTCAACAGTGTATATCACAAATAAATAAAATATTGGTATAACCATCTGTGTGGTACCGAATATTGGTGTGCCCTACCATTTTTTGCTCTAATTTTATTACTGTTTTTGAGGATTGGGTGAATCCTCCTGGTAGGTGCACCCATTTCCATTCCTGAGCTTATAGGTGAGCCCTCTCTAAATACTTGTATATTTTCTTATTTATGCTTAACAACCACTGAATGGCTTTGAAATGGAAAAAAAATATGTTTGAACATTAAGGCTTACATGTAGGCAATGGAAATGTATATACCTTACAAAGAATGTTAACAAAAATGCAGTGACTACAGCACTTGCAGTAGCTTTTCAAGCCAGAAATGTTCAATTTATCAAGGTCATTTATAAAAAAAAGCCATGTATATACTTCATCCCTTTTCAACACTTTAACATCAGTGAATAGAATCTGTCACCATAATAGCTTAAATTCCAAGAATACATCCTTACTAACAGAAAAAGCTGTGGCTTACTGAAAAAGACACAATACATAGGAAAGGTTATAACAATAGCCACATAATGTTGTTAGAAACATAACAGTAAGATGACTTTGGTTAGCAAAAAAAATGTCCAAAAGGGAGAAAATGTATGAAAATATCTCCCCAACTACCACAATTAATTCAACTTAAGGTAGTAAATATTTAACCATAAACGATTATTAGATACTGAAATAAGAAAATACAAATAATACGTATAGTGCTAAGCGTGTACACACCAACAATCGTGCAACAAACATTACCAACAAAAAACAAACAACATTGCCATGGGTGACCAGAATTTCATAGTCATAACCACACATCCAAATAACACAGTTTCCCAATCAGGTACAGTACAGACCAAAAGTTTGGACACACCTTCTCATTCAAAGAGTTTTCTTTATTTTCATGACTATGAAAATTGTAGATTCACACTGAAGGCATCAAAACTATGAACTAACACATGTGGAATTACATACATAACAAAAAAAGTGTGAAACAACTGAAAATATGTCATATTCTAGGATCTTCAAAGTAGCCACCTTTTGCTTTGATTACTGCTTTGCACACTCTTGGCATTCTCTTGATGAGCTTCAAGAGGTAGTCACCTGAAATGGTCTTCCAACAGTCTTGAAGGAGTTTCCAGAGATGCTTAGCACTTGTTGGCCCTTTTGCCTTCACACTGCAGTCCAGCTCACCCCAAACCATCTCGATTGGGTTCAGGTCCGGTGACTGTGGAGGCCAGGTCATCTGTCGCAGCACCCCATCACTCTCCTTCATGGTCAAATAGCCCTTGCACAGCCTGGAGGTGTGTTTGGGGTCATTGTCCTGTTGAAAAATAAATGATGGTCCAACTAAACGCAAACCGGATGGAATAGCATGCCGCTGCAAGATGCTGTGGTAGCCATGCTGGTTCAGTATGCCTTCAATTTTGAATAAATCCCCAACAGTGTCGCCAGCAAAGCACCCCCACACCATCACACCACCTCCTCCATGCTTCACGGTGGGAACCAGGCATGTAGAGTCCATCCGTTCATCTTTTCTGCGTCGCACAAAGACACGGTGGTTGGAACCAAAGATCTCAAATTTGGACTCATCAGACCAAAGCACAGATTTCCACTGGTCTAATGTCCATTCCTTGGGTTCTTTAGCCCAAACAAGTCTCTTCTGCTTGTTGCCTGTCCTTAGCAGTGGTTTCCTAGCAGATATTCTACCATGAAGGCCTGATTCACACAGTCTCCTCTTAACAGTTGTTCTAGAGATGTGTCTGCTGCTAGAACTCTGTGTGGCATTGACCTGGTCTCTAATCTAAGCTGCTGTTAACCTGCGATTTCTGAGGCTGGTGACTCAGATGAACATATCCCCTGCAGAAGAGGTGACTCTTGGTCTTCCTTTCCTGTGGCGGTCCGCATGTGAGTCAGTTTCTTTGTAGCGCTTGATGGTTTTTGTGACTGCACTTGGGGACACTTTAAAAGTTTTCTCAATTTTTCGGACTGGCTGACCTTCATTTCTTAACGTAATGATGGCCACTCGTTTTTCTTTACTTAGCTACTTTTTCTTGCCATAATACAAATTCTAACAGTCTATTCAGTAGGACTATCAGCTGTGTATCCACCTGACTTCTCCACAACGCAACTGATGGTCCCAACCCCATTTATAAGGCAAGAAATCCCACTTATTAAACCTGACAGGGCACACCTGTGAGGTGAAAACCATTTCAGATGACTACCTCTTGAAGCTCATCAAGAGAATGCCAAGAGTGTGCAAAGCAGTAATCAAAGCAAAAGGTGGCTACTTTGAAGAACCTAGAATATGACATATTTTCAGTTTCACACTTTTTTGTTATGTATATAATTCCACATGTGTTAATTCATAGTTTTGATGCCTTCAGTGTGAATCTACAATTTCCATAGTCATGAAAATAAAGAAAACTCTTTGAATGAGAAGGTGTGTCCAAACTTTTGGTCTGTACTATATATATATATATATATATATATATATATACACAGGTCCTTCTCAAAAAATTAGCATATTGTGATAAAGTTCATTATTTTCTGTAATGTACTGATAAACATTAGACTTTCATATATTTTAGATTCATTACACACAACTGAAGTAGTTCAAGCCTTTTATTGTTTTAATATTGATGATTTTGGCATACAGCTCATGAAAACCCAAAATTCCTATCTCAAAAAATTAGCATATCATGAAAAGGTTCTCTAAACAAGCTATTAACCTAATCATCTGAATCAACTAATTAACTCTAAACACCTGCAAAAGATTCCTGAGGCTTTTAAAAACTCCCAGCCTGGTTCATTACTCAAAACCGCAATCATGGGTAAGACTGCCGACCTGACTGCTGTCCAGAAGGCCGTCATTTACACCCTCAAGCAAGAGGGTAAGACACAGAAAGAAGTTTCTGAACGAATAGGCTGTTCCCAGAGTGCTGTATCAAGGCACCTCAGTGGGAAGTATGTGGAAAGGAAAAAGTTTGGCAGAAAACGCTGCACAACGAGAAGAGGTGACCGGACCCTGAGGAAGATTGTGGAGAAGGACCGATTCCAGACCTTGGGGGACCTGCGGAAGCAGTGGACTGAGTCTGGAGTAGAAACATCCAGAGCCACCGTGTACAGGCGTGTGCAGGAAATGGGCTACAGGAGCCGCATTCCCCAGGTCAAGCCACTTTTGAACCAGAAACTGCGGCAGACCTGGGCTACAGAGAAGCAGCACTGGACTGTTGCATGTCATTCGGAAATCAAGGTGCCAGAGTCTGGAGGAAGACTGGGGAGAGGGAAATGCCAAAATGCCTGAAGTCCAGTGTCAAGTACCCACAGTCAGTGATAGTCTGGGTGCCATGTCAGCTGCTGGTGTTGGTCCACTGTGTTTTATCAAGGGCAGGGTGAATGCAGCTAGCTATCAGGAGATTTTGGAGCACTTCATGCTTCCATCTGCTGAAAAGCTTTATGGAGATGAAGATGTCATTTTTCAGCACGACCTGGCACCTGCTCACAGTGCCAAAACCACTGGTAAATGGTTTACTGACCATGGTATTACTGTGCTCAATTGGCCTGCCAACTCTCCTGACCTGAACCCCATAGAGAATCTGTGGGATATTGGGAAGAGAAAGTTGAGAGACGCAAGACCCAACACTCTGGATGAGCTTAAGGCCGCTATCGAAGCATCCTGGGCCTCCATAACACCTCAGCAGTGCCACAGGCTGATTGCCTCCATGCCACGCCGCATTGAAGCAGTCATTTCTGCAAAAGGATTCCCGACCAAGTATTGAGTGCATAACTGAACATAATTATTTGAAGGTTGACTTTTTTTGTATTAAAAACACTTTTCTTTTATTGGTCGGATGAAATATGCTAATTTTTTGAGATAGGAAATTTGGGTTTTCATGAGCTGTATGCCAAAATCATCAATATTAAAACAATAAAAAGCTTGAACTACTTCAGTTGGTGTGTAATGAATCTAAAATATATAAAAGTCTAATGTTTATCAGTACATTACAGAAAATAATGAACTTTATCACAATATGCTAATTTTTTGAGAAGGACCTGTATATATATATATATTTATGTATAGCGCTCTCTCCTCTCTCTCTCTATATATATATATATGTGTGTCAGCTACACTTTTACAGTATTTATACTTCCTATATGCAGACTTATTTTCTGTTACTATATTACTTACATCTCTAGTAAACCATAATGGTTTTTCCTTTTACTTTGGTTAATCTGTCTGATATATAGCATAGAAGCCTTTAAGATAGTCACTTTTCATAGTGTCCACTGTGTTATCCCAACCTTTTAATATTTTTTTAAATACTCACCCATTTCCTTGAAGTAGCTTTTTCTAACGTCTTGGTTGGTTGTAGTGCAGGATTGTTTTAAATGCAAACTCTAAACATTGGCGGTCACTGGAACCCAGATTTTCTTCCACATTAACTTCTGACACCAGATCCCCATTAGTGAATACTAAATCTAGAATGTTATCTCCTCTAGTCGGTTATTTAATTAGCTGTTTTAAAGGTGCTCCTATAAGTGCATCCCTTAGATCACTGCTCCTACTACAGTTGCAAGAAAAAGTATGTGAACCCTTTGGAATGATATGGATTTCTGCACAAATTGGTGATAAAATGTGATCTGATCTTCATCTAAGTCACAACAATAGACAATCACAGTCTGCTTAAACTAATAACACACAAAGAATTAAATGTTACCATGTTTTTATTGAACACACATGTAAACATTCACAGTGCAGGTGGAAGTATGTGAACTTCTAGACTAATGACATCTCCAAGAGCTAATTGGAGTGAGGGGTCAGCCAACTGGAGTCCGATCAATGAGATCAGATTGGAGGTGCTGCCCTGCCCTATAAAAAACAAACACCAGTTCTGGGTTTGCTTTTCACAAGAAGCATTGCCTGATGTGAATGCTTCCTCGTACAAAAGAGCTCTCAGAAGACCTACGATTAATAATTGTTGACTTGCATAAAGCTGGAAAGGGTTATAAAAGTATCTCCAAAAGCCTTGATGTTAATCAGTCCACGGTAAGACAAATTGTCTATAAAGTGAGAAAGTTCAGCACTGCTACTACTCTCCCTAGGAGTGGCCGTCCTGCAAAGATGACTGCAAGAGCACCACGCAGACTACTCAATGAGGTGAAGAAGAATCCTAGAGTGTCAGCTAAAGACTTAAAAAAAAGTCTCTGGCATATGCTAACATCCCTGTTAGCGAATCTACGATACGTAAAACACTAAACAAGAATGGATTTCATGGGAGGATACCACAGAGGAAGCCACTGCTGTCCCAAAAAACATTGCTGCATGTTTAGTTTGCACAAGAGCATCTGGATGTTCCACAGCAGTACTGGCAAAATATTCTGTGGACAGATGAAACCAAAGTTTAGTTGTTTGGAAGAAACACACAACACTATGTGTGGAGAAAAAGAGGCACAGCACACCAACATCAAAACCTCATCCCAACTGTGAAGTATGGTGGTGGGGGCCTGGACGGATTGCTATCATCAAAGGAAAAATGAATTCCCAAGTTTATCAAGACATTTTGCAGGAGAACTTAAGGCCATCTGTCCACCAACTGAAGCTCAACAGAAGACCCGGTGTTGCAACAGGACAACGACCCAAAGCATAGAAGTAAATCAACAACTGAATGGCTTAAACAGAAGAAAATATTCTTTCTGGAGTGGCCCAGTCAGCGTCCTGACCTCAACCCGATTGAGATGCTGTGGCATGACCTCAAGAAAGTGATTCACACCAAACATCCCAAGAATATTGCTTAACGGAAACAGTTCTGTAAAGAGGAATGGTCAAGAATTACTCCTGACCATTGTGCATGTCTGATCTTCAACTACAGGAAACGTTTGGTTGAAGTTATTGCTGCCAAAGAAGGTTCAACCAGTTATTAAATCCAAGGGTTCACATACTTTTTCCGCCTGCACTGTGAATGTTTACATGGTGTGTTCAATAAAAACATGGTAACATTTAATTCTTTGTGTGTTATTAGTTTAAGCAGACTGTAACTGTCTATTGTTGTGACTTAAATGAAGATCAGATCACATTTTATGACCAATTTGTAGAGAAATCCATATCATTCCAAACGGTTCACATACTTTTTCTTGCAACTGTATATGAGCACTAGAAATATTACAATCTGCATAAGGCATGTTCAAGTCACCCATAACTATATCTCCCCAACAAGCCCTCAGGCAGCTACTTTGGGAGAAAAATGTAAATGTTATGGATGTTAGTATACGGCAAAGGAAAGTACAATAGATTTTTTATTTTATGTGTGGTTTCTATTATGTAAGCCCCTTAAAGTCACTTTAGAACTCAACTGGTCCTCAAAAGAGCCAGTAATTTTCTTGAAAATGTAAAAAATTGCTTCTAAAATTCTAAGTGTTCTAACATCCTAAAAAAATTAAAGGAAATTGATGCCGACATAAAGTAGACATATGGAGGGTCATTTATCAAACTGGTGTAAAATAGAACTGGCTTAATTGCCCATAGCAACAAATCAGATTTCATTTTGGACAGCTCCTTTGGAAAATGAAAGGAGGCGGTGAATGCTAATTAATAACCATTTTATGAGGTATCACTATTTGCTGACCAGGCAGCATTCTAAAATGTAAGAATCAACAGATTTCTAACAGGATGGTCACCTATAAAACGAAACCTTTATTATACTATTAAAATGAAAGCCGTCTATTGTTAAAAATACATTAAACAACACAGAATGATCATGGCTGGGGATGAGTTAAATTCACCCTACAATTACCCTATATAACTAATAGCCCTGCCTATCAAAATTTGAATGCCCCAATATGGGAGATCCTGTATCAAGAACCTTTTGTAATTCCCTAGGCAGCTCCTCTCTTGAAAGGAGGCCACTTCCCTCCAGCCCCCCAAAAAATTGCAGTATGAGTGCATAGCGTGTTTAATAAATCTGGCACAAATGTTACTTATGGCGCTTATAATTACCTCAGGGGCATATTATGGTTTGTGTGCTGTGAGTCAGTATCACCCGTGCACTTCCTATAATGATGGATAAAACACAAAATCGCACATTATGACGGATTTTGCCATATTTCCGTCTGCCCTCACCTCGTCATATTGCCGCCTGCCCTGACCTTAGACTTTGTACCCAGACCTTGCCTTGCCTCCATCTAATTATCCTCTGGCCACTTAGCACCCTCTGGGTCTCCCGAACCATTTCGAGGCCAGTCCACTGGGCTCACACCCAGATTCTCGTTTCCTCATGTTCCAACCCCCATCAGAGGTAGGGCCTGGTGTACCCCTCGGGAAAGTCTATCCTCACCATCACAGGTATTATGAAGAACGAGTGGTACACTTAGTCATGCCCCTCTGAGGAGTGTGGTCACGTGATGACCTTTACACTGCAATTACAGCTGCAAGTTGTTTATATTTCTGCCAGATTTGCACAAGCTCATTTAGATTGGATGGACAGCTGTCACGCCGGGGAGTGGGGAAAACCCCCCACCGTGCGGTGAGGAGGCAAAAAGGGGCTCATCTTGGCCAAAAGGAGTGATAAGGGAGCAGGTCACCTCCTACCGCATCCCTAATCCTCTCCCTGACTTCTCACCATATGAGTGGAACCCGATCGTGGGACGGCTCATACACTGGATACCTAATATCGCCCTGGAAATCCCTTACTTAGGAGCAGGGGAGAGACTACCTGTTCATCCACAACACGGAGGAACAGGAGTCTCTAAGGCCAGGCTGCAAGGAGGGGAATCACATACAGCTAAAGGAGATGGCAGGTAAGTGAAACCAGTAACACATCTGTCACAGACACACTGACTGGAACCCGTGCACAAGTGCTAGTGTCCACACCAACATTAAAGGACACAGCACACACCACAAATCACACAGGAACCCAGGACACCATAGCTGCAACAACTTGAGACATGGGAATGCCTACTAAACATGACACCAAATACAACCAGACATGTAACACCAAACTAGACATTCAAACACCCTGCACATAACCCACTTCATACAAATAGGGAAAGGAAGGGAAGGAGACACCGGGATGACATAGAACATCTATGACCACAAGGGTGTCCCTCACTGGACAGATGGAACAAGCCAGGAACCGTGAATCACCATCATACACCAAGGCTGGAGGAACTCAGAGCTTCAGGCATCCAGCAGAGGCTAAATAGCCCAAGCAGCCACACCCACACACACATAAACCCAGTGTTCACAAAACATTAGGAAGGGAGTTGACCCTTCCAACACCAGACAAGGGAAGGAAGCCACTTAAAGGAGAAGTGCACACACAAGAAAACCAATCCACATGTTACCACCGGCAACAGCATGCGTGGCAACCATGTACCGACAATCACCCAGAAGGCCGAGACACTGCCACCACATGCTCTCAGAGCAACATGTTGCTGCGGGCAACCGCAAGTATGGCAACAGTGTCACAGCGCAAGGCCGTGACACTAGCATCTGTGAACAGCAATTTCCAAGTCTTGCCACAGATTCGCAATGAGACTTAGGTCTGGACTTTGACTGGACCATTCTAACACATGAATATTCTTTAATCTAAATCATCCCATTTTAGCTCTGGCTGTATGTTTTGGGTTAGTATCCTACCGGAAGCTGAACCTCCGCCCCAATCTCAAGTCTTTTACAGCCTCTACCAGGGTTTCCTCCAGAATTGCTATGTATTTAGCTCCACCGATCTTCCCATCAACTCTGACCAGCTTCCCTGCTGAAGAAAAGCATCCCCACAGCATGATGCTGCCACCACCATGTTTCACAGTCGGGATGGTGTGTTTAGGGTTATGTGCAGTGTTAGTTTTCCGCTACACATAGCATTTTGCATTTAGGCCAAAAAGTTTAACTTTGGTCTCATCTGACCAGAGCACCTTCTTCCACATGTTTCCTGTGTCACCTACATGGCTTATGAAAAACTGCAAACAAGACTTCTTATGGCTTGCTTTCGAAAATGGCTTTCTTCTTGCCACTCTTCCATAAAGGTCAGATTTGTGGAGTACACAACTAATAGTTGTCCTGTGAACATATTCTCCCACCTGAGCTATGGATCACTTCTGCTACGCTTGAGGCGTACTTAGTCATAATGCATGAATTCACCACATTCTCAGGGATTTAATGTCCAGCAACACACAAACTCCTGCCTTCCATCTATCACCTGGCTAATTGATTAGCTATTAACCAGTCCCTTGGAATGTGTATACAAACTTAAAATTATCTGTAGTGCCCTTTGAAATTTGGACATTTGCCTATAGCCCCTATGCAAAGTTATATATATATATATATATATATATATATATATATATACATATATATACATATATATACATACACACACACACACACACACACACACAGGACCTAACCTGGGTAAGGTTATTTCACTACTTTATTTACAAATGCCTAACCAGGAAATAGAACCTATCTTGACCCAGGTATAAATTAATACTTCACTTTTATTGGATAAATGGCAGATCCTTCTCCTGAACTCTTGGGACGTCTTTCCAACATAGATCTTAAAACAGGGACATTGAATGGCATATACAATGCCTTTGGTCTTACAGTTGATGTATTGCCTTATCTGACATTCTTATTTATCCACAGGATTGACGAAGGATCGGCATCTCTTAACAAGAGGGCAGAAGACACAGTCCCCACAAGGGTAAGTGCCCACTATATTAGATTTAAGCCAGGTAGTTTTAGGCGGTGCTGGACGAAAGAAACTATGGACCAATACGTCCTTTAAATTTCTACTTCGACGGTAGGTTACACTGGGATTCTGCGTGATAACTGTCCGTAGGTCGTTGTCCGCCCACAATACATGCCAGTGTTTCTTCGAGATACGAAACACCTGGTTGTTTTTTGCATCAAAAGTGCCAATGCATCTGACAAAATGTGTCTTAGGGTCCTTAGATGTAGCTCTTAACAGTTCCATCCTATTGGTATTCTTTGCCCTAGCATAGGCCTGATGCAAAACCTTTTTAGGGTATCGGAGCAGTTCCTGCGGGCCCTAATATATTGACCCACAGGAATACCCTTCTTGAGGGGTCTTGGATGGTAACTGCTCCACTGCGGCAGGTTATTCGTTGCTGTTGGTTTGGATGGATTTCAGACTGGATGTGGCCATCAGGGTCCAGGGTGAGTTTAAGATCCAGAAAGGTGATTGTGTGAATACCATACCTATAGTGTTTTTATTAAGTGTTAAAACAAAATGGTGAAACTTATCAGTGGGGCCTTCCCAGATTATTAGTACATCATCGATGTATCTACCCCAAAAGAGTATGTGCTGTGTGAATTCAAAAAAATGAGGTGTAAAAACAATAGTGTCCTCCAACCACCCTAAAAATAAATTTGCATAATTTGGTGCACACTTACTTCCCATCGCGGTCCCAACAGATTGCAAATAAAATTGCCCGTCGAAAAGAAAGTAATTGTGTGTGAGTAGAAATCTGAGGAGAGTCAGGAGATACTCATTATGTGCACAGAAATGGGTGCTCTTAGTGGAAAGAGACTGCCTAAATCCCTAAATTGTGTCTTATATTTGTGTACAGTGCCTCAACATCGAGGCTAGCTAGTTTAGTTTCTGAAGTAATCTGAATATCCTCGAGCCTGATGACCACATCGTGTCCTTTATATATGATGGTAAGCTGGGTACAAATGGTGCTATGAACTCGTCGACATATTGACTGATATTTTCAGTCAAACTATTGTTGCCAGATACTATGGGTCTACCCGGCACTGGTCGTCTGTTTGTGCCCCTTGGGGATGGCATAGATAGTAGCAATAGTAGGATGCATCTTAAAGAGGTATTTAAATTCCTCTTTTGAGATAAGCTTGTCCTCTTTTGCTGCGGAGAGTATTACTTTCAGTTCTCCCAGGAAATTTTCTGTTTTTCTGTCTTCTGATATCACTGGTTGGTAGTGCGATGTACCTTGTAATTGATAGGATGGCAAGCCTGTCAATCAGTATACATAGCATTTAAACCTCCAGATGGCCGGGGTCACTCATGGCCGACCATTTACCCCTGAAGAAGCCAGAATACTGGCGAAACATGTCGGGGGGCAGTGTTAGTTTTTATTCGCTGTGCACCACTCCACTGTTAACCAGCAATTAGCGGTCAGCTTGGCCGACTTTGCTAGGTTTGGTTTAGCAATCAGTTAGATATGGTATTGGCTACTGTACAGAGTCCACATTGCGGTGCTAATTGCCATTAATTTTAGTCTGAGAGTACATGAGACGCGCAATGCGCCAATTTCATAGTGGGTTGACATTTCAATTCTCCCGCTACATTACATGGTTGGTTTGACAATCCCTCTCAGCTGGCACTCACACTGCAGACGGCGGTGTGGTAGTGATCTGCCCTCACAGTGACAAGGGTGAGAGATAGTGCACATCTCTTCGCCCCTTGCAATTGTTCAAGTAACACCTCTACCAGTGAAGTGGTGACTGTGCTTTTAACACCCCTTTATTTTTTGGTTCTGATTAAGATTAAATAAAGAGTGCACGTTGCTCATACATAGTATTTAGGTTTTTACATTTATCCAATAAAAGTGAAGTATTAATTTATACCTGGGTCAAGATAGGCCTTATGCAAAGTTAAAACTTCTTACTTTATTTCTCTTGAAAGAGTTAACTTATACTGTTTAATACTGTG